>NC_062550.1:96089683-96396864 GCF_016906955.1 Phacochoerus africanus
GGAACGGGTCACAAAAGATGCTTTCTCAGGTCATGGGAAGACTTTTATAGCAGCTATAATGGTTCTAATTTAAATGTCATAGGTCTAAAACTCTGTATGAGGATGGAAGAGGAGTTTCAGTTGTGGCGCAGCTGAAACGAATCTGACTAGGAACCATGAGGTTGTGGGTTTGATCCCTGGCCTCTCTCAGTGAGTTAAGGATCTGGTGTTGCTGTGAGCTGTGGTATAGGTCCAGATGAGGCTAGGATCTGGTGTTGCTGTGGCTGTTGTGTAAGTTGGCAGCTGTAGCTCCAATTTGACCCCTAGCCTGGGAACCTCCATATGCCACGGATGTGGCCCTAAAAAAAAAAAAACAGAAGAATACGCAGAAAAATGAGGACAATTTGCAATGCCAACAGTTAATATTATTAGAGTTGATATTATTATACAATAAATTATAAGAGCAGGAGGAAATTTTCATCAGCTCTAAGCAAATGATAGTTAATAGATAAAATTAATCTGTGGCTTACTAAAGCTTCATGTCCTGAAATAGTGTAGTCATAAATGCCAAAAATATTTACTATTTTCTTTCCTAACAGCTATGCCTCTAGTTGAAATATCCAAGGATTACTGCTAACTAGAATAGTGGATACTTGTAAAGAAACAATTTAACTCATTGATAATAGACTTTTTCCAGCATTAACAGAAATTTTAAGAGGAAAAGTATATATATATATATCTTTAGAACTGCATGTGGGGCATATGGAGGCTACCAGGCTAGGAGTCAAATCAGAGCTGTAACTGCTGGCCTACACCACAGCCATAGCAACTTGGGATCTGAGCCACATCTGCAACCCACACCACAGCTTATGGCAATGCCAGATCTTTAACCCACTGAGTGAGGCCAGGGATAGAACCCACAACTTCATGGTTACTAGTCATTCATTTCTTCTGTGCCACAACAGGAACTCCAAGAATCATTTCTTAATGATTGCACAGGAAGCAAGAGACCAAGTGAACAAGGAAAGGACAATGAGCTACTGAGCCTAGGAGGAATAATTTAGGATTTGGTACTGCTGAAGCAGATGGAATCTTTGGGAAAGAGAAAAAGGGAGCAATACATAAGTAGGGTAATACATCAAGATTAAATGGAGTTTACTCAGGAAAGCAAGATTGGCTTAATATTCTAATGTTAAAAATTATGTTAACAGAATAAAAGATAAAAAATTTGTCATCTCAGTAGATAAAGTATATTAAAACATAACATCTCATGATAAACACTTACGGGAAACTAGAGATAAAAGGGAACTTCTGCAAACAGATAACAGTCATGTAATAAAAACATAGCTAGCATTACGCTTAATGGCAAATTATTGAATGCTCTCCCTGTAAGATAGGAAATAAGACAACTCTACTCATCAGTATTTACTAAAGAGAAATAAAAAGACCCACAAAGTCCTAGGAGCATTAATGTCTGTGACAATTATATTTATATTAGCCCAAAACTGGAAACAACCCAAATGCCCATCAGTAGGGAAATGGATAAAGAAATCATGGTATACCCATAAAGTGGCATAATGCCCAGCAATAAAGAGAAATTGACTACTGATAACGACATGGATAGGTCTCAAAAACCTTCATGCTAAGTGAATGAAGGGAGATTTAACAAGAGCATATTTTTGTATGATTTTCTTTAGATGACATTCTAAAAGAGTTAAAGCTAACTCATAGTGATAGAAAAGAGATCTATGGTTGACTAGTGACAAAGATGAGGGGGAGGGTGATTGTGAAGTGTCCAGTGGGGATTTTCCTGAGTGATGGAAATGCTGTCTATCTTAACTTGGGGTAGTGATTATAGAGTCATATGTTTGTCACAACTAATCCAGACCTATCCTAAAAATGTATGCCTGACATTGTAGGGAAATGATATCTGCCTAAAGCTAACAAAAACTTGTGCCTCTTGCAATTTTCTGAACTCAAACATAGTAACTTGGTTTATGTTACCTTGACACAATTATCATTATAAGAAACAGAAGCAGCCATACTTTACCACCTAGTAGGTTAGGCAGAAACAGCTCTGTTCTACAAATAATTCTACAAATAATTGTTGGGTATCTGCAATCTGCCTGGAAATATTCAAGAACTCTAGGACATAACATTGCACAGGAAACGGTGTCCTCTGAAGCATAGTCTAATAAAGAAATAGAACACCAGGATAATCGAAACTTACTAAGGTACAGTTTCCACAAATGCAAACTAGGGATATTAATACTTACTCCAGATGAGGCCCTAAGGATGAAAGAAAATAAAGTACACATCAATAGTCCTAGAAAGTAGCAGAGGCTCAATAAATTATAGTTTGAAAATTTTCTAGAAAAATAAAAGCAAACAAGATAAAGCTTATATAGCAAAAGGAATGAAATTTTACTTTAAATGATAGAACAGTGTAAAAACAATGGCATAAAATATATGACAAGAAATACCAGCCCAAATAGATGGGCATATTCTTTAAAATTTCCAAAGAATAGTTTATTATCATGCTATATAAACTTATAGAGAGTATAAGATGCTCTCTTACACTTCTAGTTCATTTTACTAAGCTAATGTGACTCCGATACAAAAACCTGATTAAGATACAGCTTACGAAGGAATATAGCTAGATTTCTTGTAAATTAATTATTAGTAAATTGATACCAATAATACAGTAAAATAATACAACTTGATGAGGGAGAGCATATTCCAGGAATAGGATAGTTCAACATTAGGAAATCCATTAATGCTTTTCTTGACATTAATAATTTAAAGAAGAAAAAAAAACTTATGACGATCTCCAAAGGTTCCAAAAAAGCAAATGATAAAATTCAACATCCATTTGATTTTTAAAAGCTTTTAGTAAATTAGGAATTAAGGATTGCTTTATAACCACTACTTTCAATGATATAATCTTATGCCTAGAAAACCTGAGATAATCACTTGCAAAATATCCAGAATACTAAGTACTTCATTACAAAGTTTGTATACATGATATGTATTTTAAAATCATTAATTATCTTTTGTGCCAACTCATACTTATCAGAAAAAAATTAAAGGCCCAAAATATGAATGACTTAATCATAAATTTAATAAAATTTTCTGGGGACCTATATGAAGAACACTGAAAAAACTTCATTTAGAAATTTAAAGAAAAGAGAAAAATAATATTACAGTCAATATTTCCCAAATTAATCATTCTTTCTGGAGTTGTCATTGTTTATCATATATTACATACTAATTTCTGCAATTATTTTCTACCGCTTTCTTAGGAAATGTCTTTGTAGCTTTCAAAAGTGAGGGCAAATTTCTCCCTTTTCCAAACTCTTCTTTAAAGTGTCAGTTGTTCTGTCCTCTAGCCTTCCACAGCTCTTTCTCTAGACGTATTATATTGCTTTTTTTTTTTTTTTTGCTGTTGTTATCTATTTTACATGTCTCTTACTGTCTGTTAACAGACATGTGTAACTGAGCCTGGAATATAGTTGGCATAGGTATTCAATACTTTTTTACTGATTAGGTATATAGCACCTAAATCCATGCAAAAAGCATTCAGGATTATTATTGCTGGGCACAGTTTCCGATTTCAGTTATTTATGAAAATATTTAAAGTACAATACAGGTTGCATCCTATATTGTTAAAAGAGAATACTTTTAAATACCTTTTTTGCCTCTATAGTTATGAATAACAAACTATTCTTTCTGAAGTTCATAATTGTTCTTTAAGCCCATGTTGGGGGGGGGGGCAATCTGCAGAATATGGAGTTTCCTGTCCAGAGATCAGATCCAAGCTGCAGTTGCGACCCAAGCCATGGCCGTGGCAACACTGAATCCTCAACCCACTGTACCAGCCAGAGATACAACTGTGTCCCAGTGTTCCGAAGATACCACTCATCACATTGCACCAAAGTGGGAACTCCTTATTTTCAATTTTAAACGTGTAGATTTTTTGCAGAGAATAAATGAGTGATCACCAGATTCAAAATGATTCATCTCACCTTTGTATAAAGTCTGAACATGCATACCAAATCATGCCTCAGTTCCCCCAATCATGGAATTCAACATATCTTTTGATTTTATTTCTCTTCATGAAACCTCCATTTTCTCTCCATACTTACTTTCATATTCTGTAGTTGCTGACTTTTGAGAATGCTTTGCCATCCTCCTTTGCCTAAGTGTAAGTTCACCTGAAGCTATGGCACAGAACTATTTATATGCTGAAACCATCCCACCTCAATGCTTCTCTGACTCTTACCTTAAGGATTCCTCTGATACCAGGGAAGCTTGCTGCAGGGGCTCCTGAAGGGCCCGAGGGAACTCGTAAACCAGTGCTGCAGCCCTCCTCAGCCTGCCAAGGGAAACTTCTCAATTCTCTCTTGCATGCTCTCTTTTAGCTTGTTTTGCAGAGATATCACCTTAAAGACGTCTTTGAATAATATGTTTAGTTTTTATAAGCCTAATTGAAATGTGTGAATTAAATCCACTGACAACACAAAGCTAAAGCTAGAAGAGCACACTCTGTTAATCAACTTTCCACCCACACACTGACGATGGCACTTTGAAGAATGATATTTGGCTTACATCAGCGAAGAAGAAAATAGAACCTAAAGTCCTTACATTCCTATATATACATAATGTGCATGTGTGTACATTACACAAAATTTCATAGATTCCATCCAAGATCAAGGGTCTATCTTTTAATGTATTAACCTGCTTTGAGGCACCTTGCCATATTTAATGATGATTTTCATAGATAATCTATAATTTCAGAATAATGCCACCCAAAGTATTTTAAATCCATGATAATACATTTTGCATTTGGTGAAAACACATTTCTGAATGGTGTCAAAAATAGCTATCGATTTCCTTTTGAATAGAATGCAAAATAAACATTTCTAATTCTATGTTCTTGAAGGTTCTTTGCCAGTTTCCTGAATTTTTCATATCACTGAATATTTTTTGCTTTTGCCCAGTCAATTAATATTGACAGTGAGCCAACTTACTATTACAAATGCTTCCACTATCTGGCAGAATTCAATACATCTACTGTTTCTTAGAATTAAATCTGCCTCTATACTTATGAATAACAAACTATTCTTTCTGAAGTTCATAATGTTCTTTAAGCCCATGTGTTAGAATTACTCTTTGGCATTAAAAGTATCACAGAGTAAATGCAAAGTTTTCATATTTCTTCTGAGATGGTCATCTACTTGAAAATGTTCTACTTAGATCTACTACAGGTAAAGCAACAGAATAAGTCTGTTAAAAAAATAAAAAAGCAACTAGACTAATTGTTTTGGGAAAACAGAAAGTACCCTTGTACATTAGCTGGTTTTTGTTGTTGTTGTTTTGTTTTGTTTTTAAGTCATGGACTATAATGTTTCACTAAAATTTGGGTGAATTGTTTTGCAATTGCAGCAGATTAGCTACACATTTTCAGTTTTTCTTCATCTGAAAGAAATGCTTTTTCTATGACAAAAAAAAGAAAATGTTCTGCTGAGTATTTAGTTTGATAGCCTTCTCAGAAATGGGACCAATACAATGTTACTCTAAATTTAGAAAGGATTTATTATTGGTTGCAATATTTCATATATAACTTCAAGTAAAAGAACACTAAAATATGATAAGCTGGGAAATTAACAGATATTTTAAAGAGAGATATACTGAGGTCAAGAGGATTTTCTCTTGGCACACATTATTTTTACTGTAATTTAATCAGACTTTACTGTTGAGTCATGATGTCATTTCAAATATGCTGTATCCCTTCTTGCTTAGGATGGAATTTCGTTATCAGGAGGGTAAAGGGTAACAATGACAAAGATAACATATAATTTATTGTCAAAACTGTGGCATTATTAATATTTATGCCAGGACCACTATGCTAGACAACACAATGAGCGATCCTAAAAAATTCCTAGATTCCTAGGGAGAGCACCTATTGAAGTTTTTTTGTTGTTGTTGTTAAAGTAGAAAATCTTTCTTAATGCAGATAAGACTTGTGGTTGCCAAGAGGGAGGGGGAGGGAGTAGGAGGGACTGGAAATTTGGGGTTAGTAGATGCAAAATGTAGCATTTGGAATGGATAAGCAATGGGATCCTGCTCTGTATAGCACTGGGAACTATGTCTGGCCGCTTGTGATAGGAGCATGATAATGTAAGAAAAAAGAATGTATACATGTATGTGTGACTGGGTCACCTTGCTGTGCAACAGAAAACCGATGGAACACTGTAAATCAGCTATAATGAAAAAAATAAAAATCACTATAAAAAAACTATAAAGCATTGAAGAAATAAATTAAAGACAAGTAAATGGAAAGATACTCATGTTCATGGATTAAACAAATTAACACTATTAAAATATCCATACTACTTAAGTCAATCTACAGACTCACAGAATTCCTATCAAAAATTCCACAGGTATTTTACACAGAAATAGAAAAAACAATCCTAAAATTTGTATGGTACCACAAAAGATCCAGAATAGTCGAAGCAATCTTGACAAAGAAGAGCAAAGCTGGAGGCCACACACCTCTGGATTTTTTAATTATGTTATAGAGCGACAGTAATCTAAATAGTATGGTACTAGCATAGAAAGAGGCACAAAGATATAGAACAGAATAAAGAGCCCAGAAGTAAACCCACACATATATGATCAATTAATCTTTGACAAGAGCATCAAGAATACACAATGGGGAAAGGACAGTCTCTTCATTAAGTGATATTGAGAAAATTGGGTAGACACACACAAAGGAATGAAACTGGCCTCCTATCTTACACCACTCACAAAAATAAACTCAAAATGGATTAAAAGACTTAAATTATAACACCTGAAAACATAAACTCCTAGAAGAAAATATAGGGAAAAGCTCCCTGACGTTGATCTTGGAAATGAGTTTGGTGATGATGCCATAAGCAAGTGATAACAAGTTAGAGCCATCCTGAGTTATATGAAATTTCATTAATCCTAAATATTGTTTTAAAGTTTTCAAATGAAGAATGAAGATTTACTTTGAAATTTCAACATAATGCATTTTGTTACCTTGATCACTTACGTTACTGATTTCTGTCTTTTTAAAGAAATGTTACAGAACACTAAACCCTGATCTCCCCACTCGACTAGGAGCACCCATCTTATTGATCATAACATCTCCAGAAGAATATCTGACATGTACAAAATTCTCAAAAAAATTTCGAACTGAACTGAGCTTATAAACTGATGGCAATGATAGGGTAAATCAAATAAAAGCAGTAAGACATGTAGTATGATTTAGAAACATACCGAAAATAATGTTTTTGACTATAAATATATATATACATATATATATAATATTAGGAGTTTTACTAATATAGTGGCTTATTTCAAATTACAATTTTGGATCTTTTATAGCTAGATAAAGTATATTTTTAAAATACAGACCTGCCATTAGAACAGTATTTCTTAAATCTTTTTCTCTGAATTACTCAGCCAGAAAGTTTAAAGTAAGGGATCCTATAAAGTGGCTCATGAAGCAGATACTTTGAAGATGTTAAAAAATTTGAGTGAACATATTTGGGAGAAGGTATCATCACCATTGTAAACACAGGTTTGCCTTGAGTCGATTAACAGGATCATTGGAAGAAAAACAACATTAAGAACCTTTCTATTAAAAATAATTCTTTTTAATCTTAATATTATGATTCAGATATGTAAAATTTAAAAACACTGCCTTTGCAGGATGCCAGTAGTTGGGCATTGATTGTTTTGGGTGGGGCTTTTTTATCTTCAAAAATTTCAGGTATAACAAGTCTTATATAACAAGTTTTTTTCCCTGTCTCTAGAGGAAGTAGTTAAAAAAAACCAAACAAAGCAAAAAAGCAAAAAATCCTTTCATCAAAAAAGACCTGAGGACCTGAGAAGAGGAAGGATCCATAAGAGGATGAGAGAGGAAATGGGTGCTTCTACTCACAATGCCACCCTACCCACATAAGACTCTCAGCACAAGCTGGGAAGCTGTTATCCTTAAACTTGCTTTCTGGTAGCATCAATTTCTGTCTGATGCCAAGCATTTTGATACAAAGCCAGGGGTAAGCTTTGCCACTGCTGTTGGTTAGAAGGACAAAGAGAAGATATTTCAGAGGAAAAGAGGAAACTTAATACTTTTACTTATCTTTAAACTTAAGATTTTAAAGATTTGTGCCCTCCTGTGTTAGGACAAAACCTGCTCTCACTGTGCTAAGCGTTAAGACTCTGTACAAAATTGTACAGTATGTTTGCCAATTTTCTGCTAAGAAACAAGCTATTTTCATTTTGGAATTATTAATGACTTCTGAAAGGTGTTTGAACTCGTATACATAATTTTAAAGCCACATAATTTGTATTGCTGAGGTTTAAAAGAATCAAAGAAAGAAAATTATCTCGAGCTGAAAGCTTAACTACCATGTTTCAACCTGGAGGTATTTTTAACCAGAAACGCTAATGGATCTTTGACAATAATGTTAGGAATACAGTTGCCTTAACAGGAGGGTACCTACTAAATGAAAGAAAACACAGCTAATTGCATGTTAATTGCCTTATACATACAGTACCTGAAACATGGTATTAGTCATTTTGGATGATGACAGATGGGTCATAACGCTTTTGCTCACTTTGGCATTGCAATTGCCAAACAGGATTCAGTTAATTTTTACATTTCCATATGAATGTTCTCATTTATAGCATTTAATAAGCTTTTCTCTTTTATCTGATTGTATAAGTTGTTTACCTCCTGCAAATGATATCTTGGGTGGAGATGATCGATCGAAAAGAATCTGACCTATTCTACTTTAAGTCTCCCATGACGATGAAGTCAATTAAAGTGGATGGTTCCCATTGTTTCATCATAATTCTCCCTGATGTGAACCCACAAAACTGATCAATGGCAACTTTCTAATGAGTTATTTCTTGAAAGGTACAGGTTAGTATCTTACGGTGGGCTTTCAATGCCTCATTCTGTGCTGTGGCTTTCTTGCAAAGACAAAGAATTATGACCAGCCTAAAGAAATATTTTAGAAAATGCTACAAAGCACAAACTGTCATCTCTACAGTTCACAATGAGTTCACAAACATATTGCTTCTCACAACTAAACTATGAGACAAATAAAGAAAAGATCATTCTCTTTATGTTATCACTGGATCATTCAAGCTCAGAAAAGCGATGACTTGACTTCAAATCATATAACCCACAGTTGAGTTAAAATAAAATCAGAACACATATTCCATGGTTATGCCTTCAGGAATATTTCCCTTATACCATATTTAACCTTAATTTCTAAATTGCACTTTAGAGCAAAGTAATAATTTGAGAAAAAGGAGAAAGGATAAGGATGAGCTAATATTTGTTGGACTTAGGCACTATTCCATGATGGTTACAGGAGTATCTCACTTAAAATTTATTTTCTTAAAATCACATCCCTATGAGGTACACATTTGGAAAGCACATTTAAAATTCGATCGAGACTGGCTGCTCTGAAAAGCCTTATTTGCACTGTTCCGTGCCTGGCTCTCCGCTTGCAGAAGCCACCGCCGCCGCGCACCTCCTCTGCCCCCGCGGACTCTAGCAGCCTTATCACCAGAGTCCTTGGACTCCCGCTTCTTTTTTAATCCGCTGCATCAGATCACCCACGTGTCCCATCATGTCAGATGTGGCCATGGACAACAGCTCTGAGATCACCATCAAGGACTTAGAAGAAGGAAGTTATGGAGGAGGCAGAGAGTGGAAGAGAGACACCTGCTAATAGGAATGCTAATGAGGAAAATGGGGAGCAGAAGGCTGACAATGACGTAGACAAGGAAGAAGAAGAATGGGGAGGAAGAGGAGGTGATGGTGAGGAAGAGAGTGGAGATGATGAGGAGGCTGAGTCAGCTACAGGCACACCGGCAGCTGAAGATGAGAATGACGGTGACACCAGGAAGCAGAAGACCAATGAGGATCAATAGCACAAAAGGAAAAGGTAAACTTAAAAAAAAAAAAAAAAAAAAGCTACTGTGACTTATTCACCCTGCACTTCCCATCTCAGAAAAATCCTAACCTTGGGTCTCTTTTAGTAGAGTCCCGCGTGCCCGCCCACCCACTGTGGGCAGTGCCACCCGCAGATGCGCTCTTCACCACCCAACCAAAACCACAACATGAATATGCAACAGAGGAGGAAAAAAAGGACCGAAACTTCCAAAGCCCTGCTTTTTCATTTAAAGTATTTTAAAAAGGAAAATTTGTTTGTATTTATTTACATTTTATATTTTCGTATACATTGTTAGGGGTCAGCCATTTTTAATGATCTCCGATGACCAAACCAGCCTTCTGAGCATTCTCTGTCCTATTTCTGACTTTACTTCTGGTGTGACCATGTTCATTATAATCTCAAAGAAGAAAAAAAAAAGGAAAAAGAAAAGAAAAACCTGTAAAAAAAAAATGCAAAAACGACAACAAAAATCAATCTTATTCCAAGCGTTCCAGTACATTTTTTTGTGTACGTACTTGGCTGTACAATTAATAGTTGGTCTGTATGAGATGGTTAAACGGGCAAAGATAAAAGGTTTTTTTTTCTTTTTTTTTTGTCTATGAAGTTGCTGTTTATTTATTTGTAGCCTGTTTGATATTTGTTTGAAACAATGTTGTCCTACTATAAGCCAGAACTTTATTTTGCTGAAAAAATAAAAAAAAATAAGTAAAATCCCATCAAACAACTCACTGTTTTCCCTTTAATTCTATGATTTTATAGGCCAGTCTTATTACAGAAATTTTAGAAATGCTCTCCCTTTGTTTACTAATTCTTAAAATAATGAGTTGATTCCTTTGTATAATCCAAAGGTGACTAATAAGATATTTTCTTGTTTTTTCTTTTCTTACTTTTTAACTATTAATATGATTTCACAGATTTAAAGTTTATTCAGATGCCTGAATTAATTGCAGTTATTATCTTTACTGGTGACGTTAGAGGTAACCCAAATGGGTGTTATAGCTGTCACTGCTTGTGTAAGTCTAATAGGTTAGATCTATATCTTTATCTATATCATCCATCTTTCTAGAGAGAGACACATTATGAGAAAGGAGCTCACACAATTATGGAGCCTGAGGAAGTCCTGTGATGGGCTCTCTACAAGGTGGAGGTGCAGGAAAGCTGATGGTGTCAAGCAGTCCAAGTACAAAGGCTCGAGAACCAGTGTTCAGTGTTGATGATGCAAATGCAAGGGTGAGGGCAAAAGATGAAATGAGTTATCTCAGCTCACACAGTGAGACAGAAAAAGGGGAGAATTCCTCCCTCTGTCTTGTTATATTCAGATCCTTTTGGATTAGAGGATGCCCACCCACACTAGGAAGGGAAATCTGCTTTACTGAGTCCCAATGCTAATCTCATACATAAACACCCTCACAGATGCACCCAGAAATAATGTTTAATCTGGGCACCCTCTGGCCCAGTCAAGTTGACATAAAATTAACCATAAACACAGCTATTGCATTGGACCTCATTTCTACATCTTTATAATAAGGAAAGCTAAGAAATATGTTTTTTGTGTATGTTTGTTTTGTTGTGATTAGCATTCGTTTTTAAATATAAAGATCATGTATTTATATTGATATTTTCAATGAAATTTAGCACTACAAGGAATTTATTTAATTTCTTCCATCTGTTTATCTTTTCTCTAATACTGAAAATCCCTGTTCTTCATAATATCATAATTTGCTCATTTGTTGAATCTCTTAATTTCACACCAAAAAGTTTTAGGATAATAATAACAACAAAAAGCAGTTACTGAAAATATGCTAAAATGTTTTTTTTTTGGGGGGGGGGTTCTCTTTTCTCCTGGATATAGATCGGAAGGATATAGATAAAGATTATAATGTTTTAAAATCAATTGGAATAATCACTTCCATGTGGCTATACCACCAACCCAAAAGCCACTTAGGTTTACACATTCATTTTGGTTTTGAATTTTAATAGTTGCTTTTCATTATTTACCTTTGCCTTATGGTCACTTGAAATACTTACCATTTTAAAGTCAAATCTACAAAACAAAATATATTTAGTAAAGTCTAATATCCTACTAAGTATGTTTAAAAGTTTATGTTTATAGTTAATATTTTAAATTATGTGATGTAAGATGATAGATGACACATAAATATAGATACTCCTTATCTATCTTAGATAAGCAATAGCACAGTATATGCAAACTTCTCCAACTTATTTTATTTATGTAATAATATCCTTAGTGGTATTTAGAGAGATTCCTCACTCTCACTTATAGGGGATGTATATATCATAGCTTATTCAACTAGCCTTCTATTGATAAACATTTGAATTTTTACCAAGTCTTGCTATTAGATATAGTTCTGCAATAAATCATGTGTAGAAAATATCTTTCTATATTTTTTCTAGCATAGTCGTTGGAGTGTATTCTTGGAAGTAGATTGTTGAGTCAAAGAGTAAAAGAATATATAATTTTTCTATATATTGTCTATTTCTCCTAAAAGGGCTTTTATTATTTTTGCATGTCCACCAGAAATAAGTGAGAATGTTTTATGTTTATATATAGTCTTGTCCACACTGTACATTGTCACTTTGGAAGGGATTTTGACAATCTTTTTGGTAAGAAATAGTAAATTATTATAGTTGCATTTTGTATTTTTCTTTTACTAACAAGATTGAAAATTAAAGGACACTTGTATTTCTTTTTTGTGAACATCCCTTTTATATCTTTAGCCTGTTTTTCTATAGAATTGTTGGTCTCTTTCATGATTATTTGAAATTTTTCCTTACGCACATTTTGTATCTTTTTATATGTGATAAAAACACATAATGTAAAATTTACCACTTTAAACATTTAAGTGATTAAATGATTAAGTTCGCTAGTTAAGTACAGTTCAGTAGTAGTTAACATATTTAATTAATGTTTTATTATGTAATACACTGGCTGAACTTAACATATTATGAAACAGAGCTCCAGAATTTTTTCATCTTTCAAATCCAAAACTCTATATCCATTAAACAATAGCTCCCCTTTCCTTATCTTTCCAGACCCTGGCAACCACCATTCTTTCTGTTTCTATGAATCTGACTACTTTAGATACCACATATGAGTGGAATCATGCAATATTTGCTTTTTGTGACTGGCTTATTTCACTCAACAAAATATCCTCAAGGTCCATCCATGTTTGTAGCATGTGATAGGATTTCCATCCTTTTTAAGGATGAATAATGTTTCACTATATGTATACATTATGTTACATTTTGTTTATCTACTCCTCCATTGATGGGCATTTAGGTTGCTTTCATTTCTTGGCTATCTTGAATAATGTTGCTATAAATATCTCTTCAAGATCATGCATTCAGTTCTTTTGGATATAGACGCAGAAATGGGATTGCTGGATCATGCGGTAGTTTTATTTTTAATTTTTTTTTAAAATCTCCATTCTGTTTTACATAGCAATTGCACCACTTTACAATCCCACTAACAGTGCACAGCATTCCAATTTCTCAAAATTTTTCCAATACATCATTATTTTTTTTAATAGTAGCCATCCCAAATTGTGTGAGGTGATACCTCACTGTGATTTTGATTGGCATTTACTTTCTTTTTTTTTTTCCTTTTTTTAAATGGTCACACCCACCATACATGGAAGATCTCCGAGCAGGGACTGAATCTGAGCCACAGCTCCAATCTTTACTGCAGCTGAGGCAACACTGGATCCTTTAACCCACTGCACTGGCCTGGGGATTGAACCTGGGCCTCTGCAATGACCCAAACTACTTCGGTCGGATTCTTAAGACATTGTGCCATGGCAGGAACTCCAGCATTTCTTTCATGATTAGTTATGTTGAGCATCTTTTCATATGTTTGTTGGCCATTTGTATATCATCTTTGGAGAAATGTTTATTCAAGTTTTTTGGCCCATATTTTAATCAGGTTATTTGATTTTTTTATTGTTGAGTTGTAGTAGTTATTTATATATTCTGTATATTAACAATTTATCAGATAAATGATTTGCAAATATTTTCCCCACTCCATAAATTGTCTTTTCACTCTGTTGATTACGTTCTTTGAGGGACTAGAGTTTTTAAGTTCGATATAATCTCACTTGTCTATTTTTGCTTTTGTTGCTGGTGCTCTTGGTGCCATGTTCACGAAATTATTGTGAAGTCCACTGGAATAAATATTTTCTCCTTTTTTTTTTCCTAGGAGTTTTATTGTTTTGGATCTAACATTTAGGTCTTTAATTTAAATTTGAGTTAACTATTGTATATGGTATAAAAGAAGGGTCCAACTTTATCCTTTTGTGTATAGATACACAATTTCCCCATACCACTTTTTTTCTTTTTCTTCTCATTCATACATTAGAATGCTAATTGTGTACCAAGGGCACTTCAAAATACTGATATTCATTAATTCACTTAAACCTTATAACTACTCTATTAGATAGTCCCATTCTATGGATGAAGACGCTGAGGCATAGAGAATTCAAGTAGACCATGTAGGTAGACAGTATTGAAGCTAAGATTCATACTCAGAAAACTCAGCCTCTACTTTTTATTACTGTACAATGAAATGTATATATTCGATAATAATATATTGAGCGCTATTAGTTCTGTAACACTGTTCTAATTATAGAAGTCTAAGAGAAAACAGAAGACGAGCCCCTGCACTTGCTGTGCTTACATTTTAGTCACAATTCTGACAATAAGTAAGGAGACAAACAAATAATTAATAGGAAGGAAATAAAATGATGATGCAATAGTAATAAGCAACTAACATGATGTAGGGCAAGGAATCATTCATTATTAGAGGTTTGTCAAAGAATGCTGTCTTCAGCCATGAGATCTGAGCCAAAACCTGAAGGATGAGAATAAGATAGCAGTGGGAAGAGCTAGAGGAAGAGCTTTCTATACTGAGAAATCAGCAACCAAAATATTAAAAATAAATGCTGATTAGGATGATTAGTGCATACTAAACAATTCGGTCTCAAAGAGGATTTGGCTTTTGACCTTCTAAGAGGTCATCCATATCATACCTAATAGGAATGTCTTTGTGTAGGGCAGGGGTTAGCCACACAGGCATTATTGACTGTATAATATGCAAGAGCCTGACCCAGAGCTTGGGCACAATAAGTGAGTATTACAGCCCTGAATTTATAGCTGTTTTCCAACATGGCCTCTAAAGTGTGAGGGGCAGAAGATAAGAATGAGGGAAATGAAGAAGTAAGAAATAAAAGGTATGTCTGTATTGAAAAACTGCTTAGCATACTCTGATGTGGGATAATACCCCACCATGAGTCTGCTGCCTCATCATTACCACCATGAAACTCATTATCTTACTCGAATGTTCTCTCAAACTAAAATGCCTGAGGGAAGTCACTCTTTTAATGTTTTTTTTTTTTTTTTTTGGAGGATATTCAAATTTTCCTTTGACTTCTAGCAATAATGCATTGGGTAGACAGAGAATTTTCCTTCAACAATATGTAATTCAATAATAAACTGGTGATTGATTCAATAACATAGTCACCTGTATTTTTTTCGTCTTCTCTTACATGCTTTGCTTATTTTCATTGTTATTATATATCTCTGGCAGTTATTTAAGTTTGACCTCAAGATCACTGATGCAGTTTTAGGAAATGTGATATTGCCCTTTAATTTTTGTCAATCTCCCTTTTTCTCAGTGTCCTCATCCTATTTATATCACATCCTTTTCATCTTGGTCCTGGGTCCTTTTGGACCAATTATTTAACCGTTCCCAGTACATCTATCTACACTGAAAACAAAGGGATGAGAACTATGTTATAGGCTTAGAGGCAGGATTAGATAATACAGAGAGGAAGGTGCCAGCACAGTGTCAAACTTTCAATATAAATTACCTTTATCTTCAATCACTAAACTCAGTATAAGGCAGAAATGAGTATATACATGTTTTCGAAAAGTGTAAATTCTAAGATAATAAAAAAAATCAGTGAATCAGGACACACCATTCTGGTTTTAATGTTCTGTTTCTATGTTTTACATTTAGGATAAGAAAAGAGAAGGAATAGTTTTACTAATGATTTTTACTATTATAATAACAAATTTAAATTGACTTAGCACCTAAAAGGATACATTGCCAAGTACTTCAGTGTCGTACAGCTAAATTATCATGATTAACAATAAAAACACAATGTGTATGGCACTTCACAAATTTCTTTTAAATTATCTCATTAATTCTTTTATTCTTAAAATAGCATATGAGCTCATTATATAAACCACTTGGCATAAAATCTCCATTTTATCAAAATGACAAAACTATATCACAGCTATAATCTGGCTTTTAGGAATATAGCTAGTCAGAGGAAGACCTGAGGTTTTTTTTTTTTTTTTTTTTGCTTTTTAGGGCTGCACCCGCAGCATATGGAGGTTCCCAGCTAGTGGTCCAACTGGAGCTACAGCTGCCGGCCTACACAACAGCCACTGCAATGCAGGATCTGAGCCTTGTCCTCAACCTACACTACAGCTCACAGCAACGCCGGATCCTTAACCCACTGAATGAAGCCAGGGATCGAACCCGAAACCTCATGGTTCCTACTCGGATTTGTTTCTACTGCACCACTATGGGAACTCCAGACCTGAGATTTTTAATCTGAGTGTTTTGACTCTAAATCTCATTCTCTTTCCACTCCACCTTGTAATTTGGAATTGTGCTAGATAATTTTCAAGCCCTTTACATCCATAGAGGCAATCTGTTTCTCTACACTATCTCTATTTTCACACCATGAGACTCGAATTGAGTTAGGGAGGGAATCAGTGAGACCTGTTCCAGGAATCCAGTTCAGTTTTTCCACTTTGCCAGTGCCATGTCCTCTATTCCACCAGTTTACAAACCTTCTTGACCTCTTGCCTTGAGGTCACTAAAGAGCAGTTTCTTTGTGTTTTTCTCATAGTTTAACAAATTGTTTCCATAATTTTACTTGGCCTTGGCATTTCTGCTTTATCTCCAAAGGCCTGCCCTGACACTTTCAACTTGTTCTGATTTTCTCTATGGCTTCTCCTCAGTCTTCTTCAGAAATTACATAATGCATTCCTATTGATGCAAATGACCAAAATTGGTATTCACTATTGCAAGCAGCTGGGCAAGGGTGAATGGAACAACTTACAGGACCCAGGAGGAAAGCAAAGCAGGAAAAAAAAAACCAAAAAACAAAAAACAGAATTAAGCAAAACGAGACTGATATTCACGAAAGACAAATTTCACACGTTTACACATTCACTTGGTTCCCATCATTACGAAAGTAAGAGAATAAATAATAGGAGTTGAGTTTTCCAACAATATACAGGAGATTTATGACTTACAAAGGATGTTTACCAAGCTATATATTCCTAATTTGAGATCTACCAGGGGTAATAATAACAATGAAGTTTGAAAATAACCATAATTTGGAATAGTCCTTTCTCCGTGCTTCCTTATCATTACAGCCAAGTTTTTCCAACCATGGTCTGTAGGACTAGACCCTGTAGGTCCATTCTGAGCCGCAGTGTTTTCTTGGCTTGCAGCGGCTGTCTTCTTTGACAGTGTCCCCAATATTGTTCAAGAGAGCACACAACAGGTAGTCAGTCAAAACATCACAGCCTGGTCCCTCTCTTGATTTGCTCCAAGGTCTGCCTCCACCATGCACATAACTCTACTCTAATATTTACCAATTAATCACGATTGGGATCTCCAAATTTCAACCTGAAAGAATGGGCAATTCAGCATATAAAGTCCAGAGGTAACAAATTGAAAATTCAGACAGCTTTAAAGATTTACTAGCCTGAAAAGGTGAAATTATCTTCACTTTTGGCTAGTACCAAGAACAAAATCCTGGGAATCGGTAAAATAAATCTGTGAGACACTCAGTTGTTTCTAATCTAAATCTGATGTAGTAAAAAGCTAGACTAAGAACACCAACCTTGTACATATTTAAGCAAAATTTTCTATTTTGCTTGTGTTAATTTCAACATAAGGCCAAGTGGTAGAACATGAAGTTGACAAGTTAAAAGTTCCAACTCTCTAATCATGCCTATGTCTTTCTGGTGATCAGCCCCAATTCTGACTTTCTAGGGACCCCTGGTACCAGTCATCTCATTAGCATTCAAAGAGACAATCTGGAGTTCCTGTCGTGGCGCAGTGGTTAACGAATCCTACTAGGAACCATGAGGTTGCGGGTTCAGTCTCTGGCCTTGCTCAGTGGGTTAACGATCCGGCGTTGCCGTGAGCTGTGGTGTAGGTGGCAGATGCGGCTCGGATCCCGCGTTGCTGTGGCTCTGGTGTAGGCTGGCAGCTACAGCTCTGATTAGACCCCTAGCCTGAGAACCTCCATATGCTGTGGGAGCGGCCCAAGAAATGGCAAAAAGACAAAAACAAAACAAACAAACAAACAAAAAAAAACAAAGAGACAATCTAATCAATCCAAAAATTCCAAGGGTCTTAGAAGTTTTGTGCTTGGATCCAGAGACAAAGACCAAACATATATTTCTTATTATACCACAGTTATCACAGGGTCCATAATTCTGTTCATTATGCAAGTCAATTTGGTGTATGTGGAGTTAAAAAAGACTTTATCTATTGTGGAGAATCCACTCATACTAAAGCAATTGTAAGCAAAGATAACATTAATTAAAAATTTTAAAGAGGAGAGAGAGAAGCATACATTTTACTTGGAAAAAATTCCAGGCACACTCATCTACCAGACCTCCTCTATCTGCAGCATGTACCCTAAATCTCCAAGTCTCTTTCCTTTTCAAAATAATTTAGGTCTTTTCAAAAAGCTTCCAATTTCAAATCTAGATATCCTGAATCCACTATGGTATACAGTCTGGAAGAATGTTATCGATCATAAGAAATATGAAAATTCCCTTTGCTCTACACAAACAAAAAATTAACCACTTATAACTATTCAAATATGATTATACTATTTTAAAATTATTATATGATTATATATTTTATATTATTTTAAATGATTATATTATTTTAAAATTATTTTATCTATATATCAAATACATAAGAAGGACGAATAATCCTATGAGAGGCAGATTGTTGATTAGGAACTAAAAATGCAAATATATAGGGAAACAAGGACTTGCTTTGAATAAAATTTCCAACATATTTTGGTATCTATTTATGTTAAGACTGCTATCTTATCTTCCAGGCAACTTTCTTTCTTCTCAATTTCATAGTCTGTAAACTCCTTGATCCCAGAGGATACATCTCCAAAGATCTGGCAGGACCAAAATTTCAAAAACATGGAATAGTGGACTCCATGATTTTGAAGATTAAATAAGAAATCTGACATGAAGTGAACCCTCAATAAATGTTAGCTATTATTATCACTCCCTCTTCTCTGTCTTTTCTTCATGTACAGAGGATGTGGGAGAAGGGCAAGGGGGAAGGAGGAATGGTTATTTGATCTCTCTCTGTAGGCTCACCTCCAGACTTAGATACATGACTGATTTCACTTCCTAATATGAAGGATGATAACGGAGAAATTGCCTAACCTAGCTATAACTCAGGATGAACAGAGGATAGTGGTGCATCATTCCTGACCAAACCCCAAAGACATAAATAACATTAAAGCAAAGCAAGCACAAAGTCCAAGAACCCAAGTCTAGAAGCCAAGGCTCTGGCTCTGAATTAGAATTTCAACTGAGAGCAAAACCAAGCCCAAGTGAGAAAATGGAGAAGAGCAAGCAAAGTTGTCTTGGGAGCCACCAACAAAGGAAAGCGAAAGAGGAGAGAGAATAAGGATTAATTCAGGAAACAAAATGTGACAGATTGTTTTTGATTTATATTAAGACACTACAACTTCAGGTTGGGGGTTCTGCATGGTAGAGATAGAAATGGGTAATAATCAACATTTAATAACTTTCAAATTCAGTCTAATGTTTTTGAGTAAACACGATTCTATGTTTGTTAAAGTAAAATATTCAGTAACTGTGATCCATCTCATTCAAAAAAACTAGCTGTTTTCCTATTTCCTGCCCCAATGTGACCATATTTGCATACTATTTTCTGATCCTGAGATGTAATCTATCCACTGTCTTGTGTCCTTCCAGAATGAGTCCAGTAGCCTGCTCATAAATAACCACCTGGTATATTCATTTTCATAGACAAAGATGCTGCTATTTTAAAAATAACTTGTAAGTATGGCCAAAGCTGTATTTGCTCTCACTTTGCAGCACCTCCCTGATGCAACATGAAATATTAATGACTGCCTGAAATACATCCAACTAATGTGGCATTCATAGGAATGCTATGTCGTCAATCATGTTATTCCAAGGTCTGTGGCAGGATCAGATCTCCTGGTTAGTCCTCTGACTCAGTGAGGAGATAAACTTCTAAGCTGGTTATTTTCCCTGCTTGTATACCTTGTAGCTGGATTGTCCCTTTAAACAGCTCTGTCATAAAGTAGCTAAAGCTCAAAGTTCTGGACCTGGATGAGGTTCTGAGGGCTGGACTGGGCAACTAGATTGGTTTAGAATTCCCCAACCTCAAAGGATAAAAAGACAAGAAAAATTCATAATACATTGTTAACAGATGAAAAGGGAAATGTAGGGCAGGAAATAATCCAACTAACTACTCAATGTACTAGGGCTGGGAAGAGATGAAGGGTTCAAGTGAGCAACTACTTTTAGGACATAGTTTTTGGAGTGCTGAACCTAACACTTTTTTTCCGAATCCTGAAAAATGAGGCTTGAGTTCTCACCTATGATTTGAAAGGGTGCTGTGAAAGGCATAAATGAGTCTGAGAAAATATGACTGACTAGGCACCTAGGTAGTTAAGACAACTGAAAGATGAACTTTTGGTGCTAGGGAAGCTCTCGCCAAGATTCTTCACACAATACTTCATACCAGATATAGTTGTGTTACACACAATGATTAGAGTAGCACCTTTCCACGGATGATTTCTAAATGTTTTACCCACTCTATGAGGAAAAAAAAACAACAATAAATAGTGCTCATATTTTTAAGTGAGGTTTCAGGTTATTCAAATGTTAGTGATAAAGAAATGATAATTTGGAATCTTCTCTCTTTAAAATTTTCCTTTCCTATCACTGAATTTGTTATTCTGTATGTTAAAAGTGATATGAGCAATTAGACCACTTACAACACAAATGTATATGGAATTTTATATGTGTACTCACACACAAACACACACACATTTTGAGAGCATATTTTGGTGGAAGTTAAAGATAGGCACCCCAGGTCTCAATTTATGGAGATAATTCTAAAGAATAAAATCTTTGTTTCTTTATAAACTAGCATCTGACTCATATTTTTAACTTTCAGAAATGGATGTTACTATCATGTCTCCGTGTGCAGAATGCAGGGAAAAAAGCCTACGTCTGCTTATTCCATTGTAGTTAAAATCATTACCAAGTGCAGAAGCAAACTTCATTAACTCAGATTTTTCACCTATTCACAAAATCACCAATTCTTTTTTATTTTTTAATTCAGCTGTGCTCTAAAACTCCAGATCAAATTATTCTACACATTTCAGCAGATCATGGTCACCAATTCACATAGAGACCGATTCATTTAAAAATGGGCTTGATACTCCCTATGAAGCAACGTATGGAGCAGGGTGCTGTCTAGATTGATTTCCATGAAGGGCTTAGGGAACTTTATAATAACTCATGTAACAATAACTCATGCAAGCAAACAAGAAGCCTTAGAAAAATGGTTCTATTTTTGAGTATCAAATAATACATATATCAGTTATAAAAATAAGTCTTAGCACATATGTTTGAAATTCTTAGTCATAACATCCAATTGAAAAAGTCCTTTACTATTTACCAAGAGGTATTTGCTCTGTTTTTCAGAAAGAATAAAAGGTCCTAAATGCTCCATGTTTTGTCTTTGCCATGGGACACAAAAGAAGGGTAAACCTGCACTTCTTGAATAAAGACTCTTCTACAGTGACTGCTGGAGTTATATGGACAACACTCATTCAAGAAAAATCCTGGCCTAAAGAATGCTGCTTATCTGGCTTGGCTATCCTGGAAACTAGCATTTTACCAGCAGTTCTTATTTGCACCTGGCTCAGATATTCATCCGCAATACTCCTCAATAAAGGCCTGAGCTTTTGTTTGTTTCCTTGTTTTATTATTTTTAAAGCAGCTACATTTACATACCATATAATTCATTCGTTTTAAATGTACCATTCACTGATTTGTGAAAAACTTACAGAGTTATGCAATCATCACCACCATCTTATTTTAGAACATTTCTATGACTCCAAAAATAAATTTTGTGCCCATTTGTAGTCACTCCCCATTCTCAAGATCAGCCTCAAACAACCACTAATGTGCCTTCTGTCTCTATAGATTTGCTCATTCTGGATAATTCATAAAAATGGAATCATATAATATGTGACATTTTGCTTCTGGCTTTTGATGGGTTCTTTGATGGTGACTTTTAAATGACAGTAAGACTATTTAAATGAGAATGACTCACCAATCCTCTTAATCCTGAGTTCTATCCATTTAAATAACATACAAAAAGAGCCATAATGAAGATAAAAACACAGTATTAGCCAAAAGTTTTAGTTGGGGCATTGGCATAGAATCAGTGTTGCAGTATGGACTGTCTCTCCACCCTCATTCCCAGGAACTGGAGTAGATACTTTGGTGCTTCTAAGTTGAACAAATCTTTGCCTCTTTCATACTCCCCACTTTCCCACTCCAAAGAGGTAGGGGATACATGACAGCACCACTATCTCTCACAAAATTTAGAATGAACATGAAGTCATCTAGACTAGTGGAGCTAGCTCATAGCAAAATCAAGCAGTTTTCAGACACATGTTTCTGATGTAAGACAGAACCAGGATGTAGATGGAGAAAGAAAGCAAGAAAGCACTAGGAAAGAGAAAGTCCTTATTTCATCCACATGTTTGTAATCCATAATTTGGAAATTTAACCACATTTGGAAAATTTTTATGAAATTGTACCTCCCAAACTCAGGGCAGAAAGTCATCTATGCATCAGCCTGTGTTTTGCATAGGAGCATTTGATATAGCAGTCTATATACATACAAGATTGTTTTAAGTTGCCGGTCTCTTAATTTCAAATGCATTTCCTATATCCTGCATTTGTACTCTCCTCACGATTGCTGGTAAGGCTTTCTCATTCTTGATTTTCTTGTTTCTAGCACTCTGATTATAATAGAAAAAAAAATTAAAGCTGGTGCATTAAATTCTGTGGCTGCTATATCTTCTACCTCCTATTTCACTAAGATCACAAATTTTTATTATTACTATCATTTTGGTGAGATGCTGGGGAACAAACTGATCACAAATTATTTTTAGATAATGTGTATGTATTTTACCATACACAGTGGCTATTACCCTAGAGCTTCCCTTATAATGCCACCAAGGAGTAATTATCTAAATAGCTACTTTTACATGGATGCTTACACATTTCTTTAGTCCTACTTTGATGTTATCACTCAGTGAGCCCATGCCTTCAGAGACCAGTGAGAATTTTGCTACCTGTTTTCTCCTGAAAACTTTCTTCTTCTTCACCAGTTAGTTCTCTTAAGCTTGTATAACCTTTATTACTCTTCTGCCATTCCAAATTCTAACTCTGTAGGATAATAGCTAATTTCACCTTGACTTACAAACAAAATGCAGGAAGCTTAATGGAAAAACAAACTAGAAGACTAGATACCAAAGGAAAGTCTGCCCTTATTTCTCTCTCACTTTTATGGCCTGGACTGGCCCTGAAATTCTTGGAGAAATGAAATTGCTATCCTCTACTAAGCTTCCTAAGAGAAATTCCTAATCTAAGGAAAGAAATCTCTCTCTCTGTTTCAAATCAGATCTCTCCCATTTCAAGATCCTGAACAAAGCTTTCTTGCTAAGTAATCTTGATCTTGTGTTTGGGAGGCATAGTAAAAACTTTACATCTGAAGCCCAGTAGCCCAAACTTTAAAACCAGCAATATCTCAGTTAAAAACCAGCTTCCCAAAGAGTTGGAATCAGCCTCTATGGCTGAATGAAGTCTATCCATCTTCCTGTGGAATAATTTGCTCTTCAAATGTTAATCCTTATTTTATTCTAAAAGATACCCACCTTGTAAACTGTGTATTATAATGGGAGGCACTAATTATTTCTCCCAGCAATTTTCATCATTCGGAAAACCACAGAAGTATCTTAATGGGTGAGTTTACAGTATCAGCTTTAGGGCCAGGTGGGGAATATGGAATAAGGAGAGCTGAAATCTGCTTGGGTCTGTTAGACTGAGCTCAGTTTTCTGACTTGCTTTATGGAGAATGGAAACAAGTCCTTACATAGTCCGGGAGAGAAAGGAAATAATACCGAGAAAGGACAAAAGAGCACAAAAGATAAAGCTACATCTGAGCCATAATCTTTAATGCAGATAAGGAATTTGGATAAATTGATCTACTTCCAGGGGGAGGAGTAAGTAACAAAACAGAAAAAGATAGACACTACCTCCCTATATTTTCTCAGTAGTCTGGAAAGACTGGTGGAAAATTTCTTATATAAGGGCTAAAATGAAAATATGAGAAGAGAAAAAAAACTGGGCATTTCTTAGATTCTTGATACACCCTGTGGAATGATAACCTCATGCCATCCATCTCACTGTATAAATAATGAACTGTGAGCTTTAAAAAGTGTATCATGGCAATTGTGAGCGTGGGCCTCTGAGCTATACAGTTAAAAGTTCACCTCAAGCACCTAACATTTGAACCTCAAAAAACTATTTAAGGATTTCCTGTTGTGGCTCAATGGTAATGAACCTGACTAGGATCCATGAGGACATGGGTTCAATCACTGGCCTTGCTCAGTGGGTTAAGTGTTTGGCATTGCCGTGAGCTGTGGTGTAGGTCACAGACACGGCCCAGATCTTGTGTGGCTTGGTGTAGGCCAGTGGCTACAGCTCTGATTCGACCCCTAGCCTGGGAACTTCCATATGCTGTGGGTGCAGCCCTGAAAAGACAAAAACAAACAAACAAAAAAAACAAAAGAAACTATTTAAACACTTTAAAATCAATTTTTTTCTATGAAAAAGGTGATGATAGGGTCTATTTTATAGATACTAAGTCAGTGCACAGAAAGTAGCTAGCAAAATGCTTAAAATGTCAGTTATTTAATGTGACACATATAAAACTATGTAATATTAATAATTAATCTTTCATCATTAAATAATTGGCATAACTTTCAGGAATATGTCTCATCCAAGATAATTATGACCCCTTTATCATCAGCAATTGTAAATTAGGTCTTATTTTTATTTGTTAATAATTAACAAATAAAATAATAATAATAAACAATTGTTAATAATTAACAAATAGAATAATTAATAATTGGCCTTTGCAACTCCACTTGGCCCATGACATTACAAAGTATACTTGCTTCTTCCAAATGCTCTGCAAAGTATCTTTTATGAGGTTCCCCAGAAATATATTTATACCTCTATTTATTAATAAATTTCTATATTTCTATCATGCTATGATACCAAGAGGAATTTTCATAGCCATGATAATTTTCTCAGGGGAAATGACATGCAGATCCATACTCTTGAGGACAGGATTCCTAGTTGTATAGAGTCATGGTTTCCATGATTCTTGCCTGTAACTACCAAAAATAGCTTCTCTGATGATATAGATTTTCATACCTAAATATGTCCTTCCTGCTACATTACTCAGTGTAGTTCTCAAACACTATCCTTGGGTCAGCTATAGTAGAATCAGCTGGGAGAACTTTTCTGAAATTTTAGATCCCTAGTTCTCACTTCAAAAGATTCAGTAGGTCAGACTTGGAGGGAAAAGGGAATGTGCCCAAGCTCTTCACATTTTAACTACATTCCCAACATGATAACTGGTGACTATTCACAAGTCATGTAAAATGTCTAATTTCCTTATCTTACCAGAGCTGTTACAAAAAAAAAAAAGAAAAGCCTAACACTATGAAAGAAAATGGATCAAGAATATGAACAGATGGCACACACGTGCACATAGATGTCACACACATGTTCACATATACAAATGGCCAATAAATATATGAAGAGATGCTCAATATTACTCATAATTACAGAAACTCAAGTACAACAGAAACAAGATGCCAATTTTTACAATCAAGATGGGCCAAGATTAAAGTTGGATAGTACCTCTGTAAGCATACCTGTAGTGCATCAGTGACTCTCAAATTCTCCTTGGTGGGAATTCAAATGAATACGTATATCTGGAAACCAACTGCAACATCTATCAAAATTTTAAATGCATGTATCTTTGGAAGCAACAATCTACCTATGCTAATATAAGCTCCTAATATATTTAGAATAGTATGCAAAACAAATATGTAAAGATAAAGATATACACCAGAATGACTATTGAGTGTTCTATATAAGAGCAAAACAAATGCCCCAAGACCCATTCCTGGAGAAACATGAAAACCAAACAGAGATCTGGTTAAATAAACTTTGCATGCATATATTGGCATATGACAGAATCAATGAAGACTGTGGCAGGTCTGTTGTATATGGTAATATTGAAAGCTACCTCTGAACTTTTATTAGGTGGAATTAAGGAAAGTACAAAATAGAATGTATAGGCTGATTTTATTTGTGATTGTGTATGTCCCAAATGCCCTTCTGTATCTCTTGTATTTTATACCATGGAGATATTTACTTGATTTTAGTTTAGCTTTTAATTTGTAAGAAATCTCTCCCAGTGAGTCTGGTCTGTTGCCAGGAATGAGAATTGCTATTACGCTATACAAATTGCTTAAATACTACATTGTTCCAGTTAATCACATATCTGGTTAACATAGCGCTATCTCACTGGGCTGCTAAAACATTAAATGAGATAATGCATGAGAAAATCACTTTTTGAAATTCTAAGCAATTGTGTAAATTATTGTTAGCATGCTCACGACTGGTTTAACATTTTGATTATTATTATACTAGCAAAATCCTAGGACCAGGAGATATAAAGGTAAAAAAAGCAGACCACATGACCTTGAGATGTTTATACTCTAATAAAATATTTTTTTTTTAAAAAAGTGGAATGCTTAATAAAGAAGCAAGGCAGAAATTACCATGAGAGCATAAAGGAAATATTTAACACAAAAATCGTCAGAAGGTCCACAGGCAAATAAAAAGCATTTATGGTAAAGGAAAGATCTCATTGAATGGGTGCATGAAGGCATAAGAGAACATGGCTTATTCAGGAAAATGTGAATAATTCTACATAGTTGACACACAGAATCTACCGTCAGATTTTCATAATTTTGTTTATTAAATAAAATACACTTAACACAATTAGCTCCATTCTGATCTCTTATGATAATGCTGGAAATATTTTTATGTCCTGTATCATCTTATGCATGCTGATATGCCTGTATCAAAGAACCAACAGGACTGATCTAGCCTGTGATTAGGATAGTAAGTAAATCAGCATTTTGTGAAGTCATTAAAACTAGCTTCTGGGGAACTTTTGTTTTCTATAAAAATCTGTTAGTGAAAAACCAATGGCTATATTTGTTACTTGCTTATATTATTATACATGTAGTCATCTGGACACAATGAGCAGTAGAGAATAATAACCAATAAAAGAGAGAGCAGTGGGGGGAAAGACAATGCTAATGGGTGGAATATTTGCGAGTCTAATAATGTTTGTAAGTAAAAAGTATTTTCCATCTTTTTTGGGCCCATTAGAAAACATTTTGACATTGAAAAAAATACTTTCATAATGTAATTCACTTTTGCTTGGAACATTTTGTGTTTCCAATTCATATAAATGATTATTTCCTTCCTCTCCCTGCTCTCCCCTCTTTTATTTTGGCATTGTTAGTATTGCTATTAAATGTTTGGTCATGAATATGTGCTTTGTGGCTGGAGTCACAGGAAAACTACTTTTTCATTTAACAGTGTTATGTATAAACTTTCAAATGCACTGGACAATTTTTAGTTTTGGCTCACTTTTTCTAAATATTTACTAATTGCATGACGCCAGGTTTACGCTTCTTTTAAGTAGGATCCAAATCTGCAGGTCAAGGCTCATGACTATTCCTTTTTTTCTAGAGTAGAACAGCCATTAGAAGGTTCAGAGCCAAACCAAAGTACATTTCCAGATTCTTATTACAGAAAAATCTTACTAAAATATATTATACCATTGCTTAGATTCCTAGTACTGGGTGCCCTCTTTCTACATGAAAATGATTACAGTATATACATTCTATAATAGTAACACTATATGATGTTTACTTATGTTAATCAATCAGCTGCTACTGACTCGAAAATGAGGCTACTCCCAACAGGACTAAACTATTTGGTCTCGACCTTTAATTCCTTTATTAATATTTTCTTTCTTTTATATATTCCTTCATATTTAAAAATGGTAATAAGTTGTTCTCTTTCAATTAGCTGCCTTCCCTTATATTGAGAAACAAGAAAGTGAACTAAGGTTTTCTCCAGAAACTCTTAAAAAAACAAATATTATTTTAAATTATATGCACCCTTCTCTTTCATATTACTCTTAAGTAACAAAACTAAAATAATTTTACATTAAAATTTCCCACTATATGTTAATATGTATTTGAACAAACTCTCATTTAGGAAATCAAAGATTTGTATTAATACAGAAGATATAATTAGTAGTCATTCCAGGTTTGTTTTTTCCTTCAGATTTTCTTGAAACTTCACGCTTTGTTTTGAGGTATAGAATTCAGTATTAGTAAAATGTGTTATTTCTCTTTTCTTAAAATATCCTCTAAAAGATTTTAAACATAGGAGATTATAATTTATTTATTTCTCCCCAAAATAATCTGAGAAGGTAGTTCATTGCTGGTATGACAGATTGATGGCATCAGGATCCAGACTCTCTTTTACTTCTATTTCTCTGCCTCCCCTAGGGGCTTGCTCCAAATTGAACATGGCTTTTTATCTAATCCATATATCAGCCTATGAGAGAAAGAGAATGAGGATGGGGAGAGAGATAAAGCTCCTTCCCTTTAAAGAGATAATCTAGAAGTTGCATCAGTAACTTTTGCTTAAATTTCATTGTCCAGAACCTAATCATAGTTCTACAGGTAATTACAAGGGAGGGTTGTAATTATACTCTTCCTCTGGTTAGCCATGTAACCAGCTAAAGCTTCAATTATGAAAGAGGAAAGTGTGAAGAAATTTTATGCAGACTCTTTTCATATCCAAAAATACTATCTTTAGAATCTAACAGGTGCCAGTATGCCAGGTGCTTAGAAGATATCATTTGATTTTCACAACTCTGAAAAGCACACATTTAATAGATAAGGAATCTGATACTCAGAGGAGCTGAATGACTTTCCCAAGTTTAGAGAGACATTACAGGAATCAAATGATACTCTAACTAAACCTAAATAAAATCTGTGGTCTTCCCAGCATGAAACTTCGTCCCTCAAATAAATGAGAGGGTGACAATCTGCTTAGTAAATTCCATTGTGCATGATCCATTTCTGTTATATTGTGATAATTAAGAATTAAAAAGAGAATGAAAGACGTGACAATTTTACCACTAGGGTGAAAAACACAACTCATTTTTATACTATTTTAAAACCCTTAACAAGGTGCTTAAGATGCAGGAACAATGTATCTCAGCTTCTTTTTACACTCCAGAGAACCTAGCATTACACTAAACACCAATCAGGCAATCAACATACACTCTTCACAGTCTTATGAACCAAGTACCTATGACAACTGTCATTTTTCTCACTGTTAATGATGCCAGAATGCAGGAAGATATGAACTTGACTGTGAGCTCTCTGGAGGAATCTGTACCTCAGTTAGCTTTGCAATTCCAATGAACACACCTGGCCCTTAGTAAGGACTAAATATTTGTTCCGTAAACTGAATTGGATATCAGAGCTTAAGACAACAGGAAAAGAATGTAGCTGCTTATTCAAATTATTGTGAAAACAGCCTTTAACAGATGTTTTTCTGGAAACTATATAAAAATGTGTTAAATTAAAAAAACTAAAACAGGGGGTTCCCTTGGGGCATAGCAGATTAACTGCAGGTTGTCACTGCAGCAGCTCAGTTCACTGCTGTGATGCAGGTTCGATCCCTGGCCTGGGAACTTCCACATGCCGCAGGTGTGGCCAAAAAAGAAAAATAATATTAATTTTAAGTTTGCTGAATCTTCAGTAGAGTTTATTCTGTTCATAATATGTATTTTATGACGTTAAATTTCATGTATTCCAAGTGTTTTATTTGTTTTCTTTTAGAAAATTAGTTTCCTATCCAATACCTTTTTGATTACAGGGAGATATAACTTTGTTTTCCTTTACAACTATATAGTAATAATATATTTTTCCCTGCCGCTGCATTTTTTTTTTTGTCTTTTGTCTTTTGTCCCAGGCTAGGGGTCTGATTGGAGCTGTTACTGCCGGCCTACGCCAGAGCCACAGCAACACGGGATCGGAGCCGTGTCTGCGATCTACACCACAGCTCACGGCAACGCCAGATCCTTAACCCACTGAGCGAGGCCAGAGATCGAACCCACAACTTCATGGTTCATAGTTGGATTCGTTTCCACTGTGCCACGATGGGAATTCCTGCCTCTGCATTTTGTTAATGATTTTTCAAAAGCATATCTTCCTATTGAATAAAGACTAATGCTTGAAAAACAATCAAATTCAATAACATAATTCTCATTTAACATTTCATGAAATATCCCAAAACACACAGCATAAAAAAGACATAATGGGTGGGGATGATCTACAGAGTTTTTCTGCATGGCAACTCCTTATTTATCTTATGTATTTTGTTTGTATTCTACTTAGCTGTTCTTCCAGGTTTAGTCATATATTTAATATCTTATAAAAGAAGAGAAACGATATTATTAATTTATCCAAATATAGAATTTATAACACCAAGACTAAACTGTACTGTAAAGTATAGATATTAAGTGATAATAATGTGTCAAGAAAGTCTGAACAATTACAACAAATATACCACTCTGGAGAGAGATGTTGATAATGGCAGAGACTGTGGATGCGTAGGGAGAGGAGGCTTATGGGAAATCTCTGAACCCTCTCCTCAATTTTGCTATGAACCTCGCTGCTCTAAGAGAATAAGTCTTTATTAAAAAGAAGTCCAGAGAAGGGACTATAAGTCTTGAATTCTATGTTCAGCTCTGCTGCTAATTTTACAGGGCATTGCTTATAAGTCATACAAGCTCCAGAGCTGTTTCCTTATCTCTGAGCGGTTAGGCGAATAAGTGGGACAGACTAGGGAATTTGAGGTGAGTAGATGCAAACTATTACATTTAGAATGAATAAGCAATGAGATGCTACTGTATAGCACAGGGAACTCTACCCCATCTCCTGGGATAGACCAAAATGGAAAATAATATTAAAAAGAATGTATACATTTTAAAAAATTACTTTGATACACAGTAGAAATTGACAGAGCATTGTAAATCACCTCTACTTTAATAAAAAAGTAAAATAAAAAAAAACAATTATAATAGGAATTAGAACGAACCTGGGGCTGTAAGAAGACAAGAACAAGCCAAACCAAAATATCCTGAGAAAAGCCTAGGCTGGGCTGCAAGAGATGTCAATTGAGAGACTATGAACAAAAACTGAGAAAAAGATTATAAAAGTGAATATAAAGTTAAGAGTCAAATCAAAATGAGTGAGGGCTGGGAGGATAAAAAGGGTACTTTGAGTGAACTCCATGAAATCACTTATTATTATTATTATTTCAGCCTGAATGAATTACCTGAAGTACAGCTTGTGTCAGCTTAAACTGGTGATTCTCAACTTGAATTGCACATTATAATTACCCTAGGAGCCTGCAAATATCTAAATGCCCAAATGTTCAGGCCACATCCAAGTCACATAAAGTCAGAATCTCTGAGGAAGGACCCAGGTCTTTAAAGCTCTCTAGTAATTTCAATGTACAGGCAAGGTTCAATACTTTGAATATTCAAAGTGTAGTCAAAGGGCCAGCCAGTAAGATTGACCTTACTAGAAAGTCAGATACTTAATACCTTCTCCAGACCTACTGAACCTGAATAGACATTTTTACAAGATCCTCAAGACATCCCTATGCGACTGATCCAGTTAAAGACTAAAGGTGAAGCGTAGCACCTAGTATTAAACTTGGTGCCTAACATTAAGCACAATTGTTTCTCCATAAGCTCTAACAGAACATTCCAATCTACCTTCCGATAATTTGAGTAAATAATGAGAGTAAATGAATGGCTTGTGCAAAATGTACTACTAAAAAGATGGAAAAATGGGAAGCTCTTTTTTTTTCAGTATTGTATTAATTTGTTTAGACCTTCAAAGAGAGAGACATTTGACTTTCTTATGCCAACTCTGATTGGAAATGACTGCTTGGATAATTCTGTTGAGAAATATCGTTCTAAGATTGCTTTGGCTCAGAGAATACCCTGGTAGATTACTCATGTTTTTTGGAATGGCAGTTGTTGTGCTGCATATTTGCTGAACTTGCTCTGGATATTCTTATGCAACAGTAACTTTCATGACAGATCCCGCCCATTCTGAAGACACCTGACTAGGATTAAGGATACATAGCCCTGCAACACAACCATACTAATTAACTCATCCATTCTTTCATAAATTCCTTCACTGATTGCTTCAATAAAAAGTTCTCAAACACAAGTTTTATGTCCCAGACACTCACTGTGCTGGGTGTCAGATTCTTATGGCAATTAGAGTGACCTCACCCTTCAACATAAACATGCCACAGGCCCCTGAAATTCCATGAGCAAAGCAGCTTCATGTCGCCATCAATCTTGCTCAAGGCCAATGAGGGACCTGGTTTCACCAGAAGGTCTTGATTATTCCACATGTCAGAGAGATGCTTAGCAGGAATCAAAGACATGATGTTTTAAATTTAAACAGCTTCTGTTGTTTAAAGAACTACAGAGTTAGAGTAGCTTCATTCTGACCTTCAGAAAAATCTTTTTTATGAAAATTTAGTTTAAGCATAGGCTAGAAAGAGTTAATCCATAAAGAAAACATCACGTTATTAAGCTATTCAATAACAAATCTTATAGGAAAAAAGAAGGATGATTTCATCTTTTTAACACTAAGAAAGTAAAATTCCTGTAGGTGGCTATCTTTGAGGTCCCAAGTGAAGGAGAATTTCTACTTATCTTCCTTTCAGTAATAAGGAGCTGCTGGAAGCACTATAGAAATGTTGTTTTTTAGTGACTGTGCCAATATACCTGGGCTTTCTTTCAAGCAGTGAGTGATTCCTTTGAATTATGTTTCAGCCAAAAATAGAGTTACTCATAAATTGCATGAATACCTTCCAGCTCATAATTGCCAAGTTCCGATCTTGGATGTTAGTCATCAAGACTAAGCTCTTTTTATTTTCTCTTAAGCTTAAGTTGACATAGCTTTCTTCTTCCTGTTCTTGCTTCTGAGCACCAGCCACCCCTTTTCCCTTTATCTTTGGATAACACACACACACACACACACACACACACACACACACACACACAGAGCAAGGAACTGTATTGTCCATCACAGTGGGTTACACACAAAAATTGTCTCATACGATGAGCCACTGCTGAACATAAGGCTTAATTTGAATGAAATGCTTTCTCATCGCATTTATAAAAAAATCTATTAACAGCAACTGATAAGCTCAGGATTACTTCTGTAAAAAATCAGTTTGGGTTCAAGATAAATATAAGGAAACTGACAAGCAATTAAGCAAGATTTTTTTGTTTTGGTGCTACTTTTTAGGTATCTGAGGAAGACATTTTATGAAAACTGCTTTTGGTAAATGGAAAAATTACACTGGCATTTCCCTCTGCCTTTCTACTTCTGAGCTCTAGTATTTTTTTTTTCCAAAACATATAAACAATGCAGGCATTAAATGATAGAAATTTTAAAAATTAGAGAAATTTATGCATATTTAGTAAATAATTTATATATACATGAACAGCATAAATTTTATTTTATAAAATAAGAAAATTAAACTCACCTAGAATAGTAAAATTCCATCAGAGATAGCTGATTTCCATAGTATAAATTTGCATTCTTATAGGCAAAACAAAGAGCTCAATCAACATTCAGTACATGTTTGTTTTTATATACAAGATTAATGGTGTCACATGTGGGAAAAATGGTTACCTGCCTGCTTCATTTATGAAACATCCAGATTCTACCACCATAAATTCCTCTACCTTCAGCCTTAAATTCCATGATGATTACCATACTAGAAGGACTTTAATGGGAGCTACTGGACTACACAGAATACCATGAGAATACCAGACAATGAGACAGAGGCAAAAACCAGTATGAATGTCACCAACTTTTCAATTTTCCCCAAAGCTGATTCTGTTATATGCAGAACAGAAAAGAAAAGAAATTTAGGAAAAAGAATATTAAGATAGTACAGATGAATTCGTAGTTATAGCACTGATCCACAAGAAATATATAAATTTCCTTAAAAACTCTATACTGCTAAACCAACTGAAGTTGAAAAAACCCTGGAGTTATGTTTTCTTCAGACATTTGGCCTTCTATACATTGAGCCACACTTAAGTGTCAAAATGTTTGTTACATTTATATTTAGGATGAAAATTTTATTTTCCTCTTCTTAGACATGCTGAGATGGTACAATGTCTACATCTATATTTTACTGTTCAAGCTCAGCAGGGAGGTATTCAAAGCAAATGCACATTATTTATTACTATACTGTGAAACCCCTAGCTGCAATGAACCCAGAGACACAGTACATTTTGTGTCTTGCCTTAAAACCTAGACTAAGGGAATCCCTTCTTTCCCCCTAAACCAGTCCTCTTATCTTGGCTCTCCAGCTCTTCACAGATGTTAAGAGAAGCATACAAAGCACAGAAAGAGGCATCCCAATAGAAAAGAAAAGGAGGGAAAAAAAAAAAAACAAGGAAAAGAAAAAGGCATTCCCTAAAGCTTAAGTTATTCACATTTTGGTCTTTTCAGGACAGGGAAAGAAACATAATAAACTGTCATACCTCTCTAATTGCAGAGGACTAAAAGGAAAAAGAGTGAACCTCTTTCTCTCTTTCTTACAAAAAAATATAAAAATGGGGAATGCAAAAGCAGCAGATTCTAAGGAGTAGTAAGAATTATACTCAAAGGGATTTTACTCTGCTTCTTAAGAGTGCGCCTGATCTTAACCCATTTTGGTACTCCTTTTTTAGAAGGCTTGATTTCCCATGGAAGTTAGAGGATGTCATTAACATCTCCAAAACATGGTGCACTTAATTGCTAGACACATGATTAGAACACATAGGCTAAGGAGACTGTATTTGTTTAACAGAGCCTGCCATGGACAAACTGGCACATGTGATCACAAAATCTAATAACAAAATGGCTAACAGCACCATCAAGTATGTAAGTTGTCTTCCTTGCAGTCTTTTCTTGTGATCAGGATTTCTTATTCTTCCCCATTGGATGGCTGGATGGGTGAATAATGCAGTATAGATTAGAATGTGTTGGTCTACTTAAACCTGCATCCAGGATGAACTCAACTAATTTGAATCTAGACTGGGGTAACTTAGAAGCCTACATCTAACTCATGTCACTCAAATTCTTCTTTTTTTCTTTTCTTTTTGCCTTTTCTAGGGCCGCACCCATGGCATTTGGAGGTTCCCAGGCTAGGGATCTAATCAGAGCTGTACCTGCCAAGCCTACACCAGAGCCACAGCAACGTGGGATACGAGCCGCATCTGCAACCTATACCACAGCTCACAGCAACGCCGGATCCTTAACCCACTGAGCAAGGCCAACCTCATGGTTCCTATTCGGATTTGTTAACCACTGAGCCACGACGGGAACTCCCATCACTCAGATTCTTAAAGATGCTAGAGAATCCAAAATACTGTGAAGCCTACAAAGATTGGTTTTGATGAAAACAGCTAAGCCACATCTCACCTGTACCGAACAGTTCCCTAAAGTTCAGGCCCTTTTCAAAGTAATTTGGCAGAAATTCTGATTTTAGCAGAAATTTTAATAGCATTCCAGAACAATTATCTCAAATGAGGTTTTTATTGAACAGTAGAAGAGGCAAAGAATACTTTTTACTTTAATGCAATGTTTGACTCCAAATCTTTTCAGTGACTTCTGTTTAATTTTATCTGACTCCTGTATATTGAAATGGCAAAACACTAATTTAAAAACAATTGTTTTTTACCTTGTGATATAAAGTTCTAGGGTAAGAAGATATGCAAAAACAATCTTAACCAGGCTTTTCATTCTTATTTTGAAATAGTGAATTTGGCATGACATATTCACTATTATAGGTAACATAGCTTTCAAAAGCTCCATTTAAAAATCCTGACAATTTATTTTGATTCTTCCCATATATCTTAGCTACCCAATCAAAATGAGTAAGGACGCTGATATTAAATAAAGAATTAAAACGGCTTGCACACTATAGCACATTATTTATCCTTCTTGGAAGTTAAGGAGAAGGATTAGGGTCTCAAGAAAGACAAGTAGAAGAACAGATGTCAGGTTGTGGAACAGAATTTTGAAGATATTACATTGGTTATGAGATCTGACAAGATAGGAAATTTAAAACATATAAAGTATACAGATCCTAAATGCTTTGACATAGCTGAATGAAAATATAGTGCTTTCATTCAATAGAATATTTTATACTGACTATTTCAGTGTAAGATACAGCCCTGAGGAAATACCAATGTTCAAACATTGGTTGATGCACTATAGATTTTCATTCAAAGTTTTCCTTTGATGAGCATTTATTAAATACTCATTACATAAAACACTGCGTTAGATGAAACAAACCAAAATAGAAACCAAGTTTCTGTTGTTCTAAAACTTTTACTTAAAAAAATCATAGATTTCTATGTGAATTATCACTAATCTTTATTCTGATTCTCTTGGTATAAAAGATATGTCAGTTTTCTATTGCTGGTGTAACAAATTACCACAATCTAGTGGGTGAAACAACACAAATGTATTACCTTACAATTCTTTAGCTCAAAGACCCAACATGGGTCTCAAGGTGAAAGCTTAAGCTACAGTCAAGGTTTCCATAGAGCTGCCTTTCTATTTGGAGGCTCAAGGGGAAAAATAATTTTCTTCAGTTGTAGCACCGAGGTCCATATGTTCCTGTTAGGCGTCTGCTGAGGACACTTACCAGCTTTTTCAGACCACCCACCTTCTTTGGCTCATGGTCACCTTCCTTCATCTTCAAAGCCACTAATATTGGATCAATTCCTTTTCACTTCACATCTCCTCATCTACCTTATTATCTCTCTTCTTTTGAATGGCTCATGTGATTGAATTAGGTATACCTAGATAATCCAAGATAATATCCCTATCCCAAAGTCCTTAACTTAATCACACGAGCTAAGAATCTTTTTCAAGTAAGAAAACAGTCAGAGGTTTAGGGGACTAGATGTCACATTCTGCCTAACATCGAAATTACTATGACAATATACACTTTCCCAAACATCCAGAGGCATTCTTCAGAAGAATATATGTTGGCACACCAACAAAATTTTAATTCTGTTACAGAATTTATCTTTTTAAGTTGAATTTTTTAAATTTAGTATTTTCAAAATGTATTAAGTTTCTGATGAAAAAGAGATTTTGCAAATGAAAAACATTTTCATTTCTTCTGGCCATGACATTTATCCCATCACAGATCCAACTCATCCTTCACTACTTGGCTCAAATATTGCAAATTTACTTTTTAAAAGATTTCTAAAGCAATATACTTTTGAAAATAGGGTAATTTTAAACTGGGAAAATGTTATATGAAGCTTTTATTTTTAAACTGTGACTAAAATAGAGAATTTTCTAGAGAATATAATTGATCCAAATATAAAATTAGGATTTCTGAAAAAACTACTTCCAAAAAGGCATGGATCCTACATGATTTAAAGATTATTTTTTTCAATGCTTAAACTTGAGAAAAATGGAAAGGGTCCCAACATATTTTGTGACATGTACATATTCACTGATTCCAAATCTGACAAAAATTGCCCCCCTTGTATTTGTCAGTCCAGGCTGCTATAACAAAAATGCCATAAGAAACAACCAATGGATTACTGAATAAATCAAAGAAGAAATAAAAAAAAATACCTAGAGAGAAATGACCAAAAAAAAAAAAAAATCATGATGATCCCAAACCTATGAGATTGGATAGCAAAAGCAGCTCTAAGAGAAAAGTTTCTAGCAATACAATCTTACCTCAAGAAAGAAGAAAAGGCTCAAACAACCTAGCCTTATATCTAAAGCAACTAGGGAAAGAATAAACAGAACCCAGAGTTGGTAAAAGGAAAGAAATCATAAAGATCAAACTAGAAATAAAGGAAATAAAGATGAAGAAAACAATAGAAAGGAAAAATGAAACTAAAAGCTGGTTCTTTGAAAAGATCAACAAAATTATTAAACTTTTAGGCAGACTCCTCAAGAAAAAAAAGGAGAGGGCTCAAATCATTAAAATTAGAAATGAAAAAGGACTGACACCACAAAAATGCAAAGGATCATAAGAGACTAGTGCAAGTAATTATATGCTAATAAAATAGACAACTTCAAAGAAATGGGCAAATCCTTTAAAAGGTAAAATCTTCCAAGACTGAACCAGGAAGAAATAGAAAATATGAATAGATCGATCACAAGTACTGAAATTAAAACTGTAATTTTAAAATTTCCAAAAAAATGAAAGTCCAGAACCAAATGGCTTCACAGGAGAATTCCATCAAATATTTAGAGAAGAGTTAATACCTATCCTTCTGAAATTATTCCAAAAAAAATTGCAGAGTAAGTAACACTCTCAAGTTCATTCTGTGAGGCCACAGTCACCCTGATACCAAAACCAGACAAAGATACCATAAATAAATACATAAATAAATAAAAAATATATAAAGTGACAGGCCAGTATCACTGATAAACATAGATGCAAGACTCCTCAACAAAATACTAGCAAACTAAATCCAACAACACATTAAAAGGATCATAAACCATGATCAAGTGGGACTTATTCCAGCAATGCAAGGATTTTTCAGTATCTGCAAATCAATCAGTGTGAAATAGCACATTAAAAATTAAAGAATAAAAACTAAATGATAATCTCAATAGACACAGAAAAATCTTTTGACAAAATCTAATACCCATTTCTGAGAAAAACCCTCCAGAAAGTGGTTGTAGAGATTAGTTTTCTCAACATAATAAAAGCCATATATGACAAACCCACAACTAACATTATACTCAGGAGTGAAAAGCTAAAAGCATTTTCTTTAAGATCAGGAATAAGAAAGGATATCAACTGTCATCACTTTTATTCAAGAGAGTTTTGGAAGTCCCAGCCACAGCAATCAGAAAAGAAAAGGAAATAAAAGAGTCTAAATTGGAAAAAGAAGAAAAACTGTCACTGTTTGCAGAGGACATGATATTATGCATAGAAAATCCTAAAGATGCTACCAGAAAACTATTAGAGGTCATTAATGGATTTGGTAAAGTTGCAGGATACAAATTAATACACAGAAATTTCTTGCATTCTTATACACTAATGATGAAAGATAAGAAAGAGAAATTAAAGAAATTATTTCATTTACCATTGCATCACAAAGAATAAAATACCTAGTAATAAACCTACCTAAGTAGGAAAAATACCTATACTCTGAAAACTATAAGATGATGATGAAAGAAATCAAAGATGACACAAACAGATGGAAAGGTATACCATGCTCTTGGATTGGAAGAATCAATATTTTCAAAAGGACTATACTGCCCAAGGCAAGCTACAGATTCATTGTAATCCCTAGCAAATTATCAATGGCATATTGCATAGAACTGGGACAAAAAACTTAAAATTTATATGGAAATACAAAAGACACCAAATAGCCAAAGCAACCCTGAGAAAGAAAAGTAGAGATGGAGGAATCAGGCTCCTGACTTTAGAATATACCATGAAGTACCAGTCAAAATAGACTGGTACTGGCAAAAAAAAAAACCCCAGAAAGACAGATCAATGGAACAGGATAGAAAGCCCAGAAATAAACCCACACGGCTATGGTCCATCAATCTCTGACAAAGAAGGCAAGAATATACAATGGAGAAAAGACAATGTCTTCAATATGTGGCAAAATTGGACAGCTACATGTAAAAGAATAAAATTAGAACTCTCTGTAACATCATCCTAAAAAATAAACTCAAAATGGACTAAATACCTAATTGTAAGACTGGATACTATAAAACTGTTAGAGGAAAACTTCGGCACAACACTCTTTGACATAAAACACAGCAATATCTTTTGTATCTACCTCCCAGAGTATCGAAAACAAAAACAAATAGGACTTAATGAAACTTAAAAACTTTTGCACAGCAAAGGAATCCACGAACAAAACAAAAAGAAAACCTACAGAATGGGGTAAAATATTTGCAAATGAAGCAACCTATAAGGAATTACTCTCCAAAATATACAAACAGCTTATGCAGCTCGATATCTAAAAAAACAAACAACCCAATCAAATAATAAGCAGAAGATCTGAATAGACATTTCTCCAAAGAAGGCATAGAGATGGCCAAAAAGCACATGAAAAAATGCTTAACATCACTAAGTATTAGAGAAATGCAAATCAAAGCTTCAAGGTGGTATCACCTCACACCAGTCAGAATGGACATCAAAAAAATTCTACGAACAATAGATGCTAGAAAGGTTATGAAGAAAAGGGAGCCCTCCTACACTGTGCAGGGGCGGGGGGAAAATGTAAATTGGTACAATTACTGTGGTGAACAGAATGGAGGTTCCTAAAAAAACTAAAAATAGAAATATATGATTCAGCAATACCACTCCTGGGCATATACCCAGAGAAAACCATAGTTTGAAATGATATATGCACGCAATATTCACTGCAGCACTATTTACAATAGCCAAGACATGGCAACAACCTAAATGTCCATTGACAGAGGAATGGATAAAGATGATGTGATACATATATATAATGGAGTATTAGCCACAGAATGAATGAAGTAATGCCATTTGCAGCAACATGGATGTGCTTAGACATGTATACTAAGTGAGGCAGAAAACCACAAATATCATACAATATCATTTATTTGTGAAACCTAAAAAAAATGATACAAATGAATTTATCTTTGGAGTTCCCACTGTGGCTCAGCAGAAACAAATCTGACTAGTATCTATGAGGATGCAGATTCGGTCCCTGGCCTCACTTGGTGGGTTAAGAATCTGGCATTGCCGTGAGCTGTGGTGTAGACCAGCAGCCACAACTGATTCGACCCCTAGGCTGGGAACTTCCATATGTCACATGCGCAGCCCTAAAAAGAAAAAAAAAAAAAAAAGTGCGTATCTCCAAAAGAGAAAAAGACTCACGGACATAGAAGCAAACTAATGGTTAGCAATGGGGAAAGCTGAGGAGAAGGGATAAATTAGGAGCTTGGGAATAGCTTATATATAAAGTATATAATCAACAATGACTTATCATATAGGACAGGGAACTATGCTCATATTTTAGGGCCACAGGTGTGGCCCTAAAAAGCAATATATATATATATATAATGTATACATATATAAAATTATATACTATTAGCTTCTCTAATAGTAATAACTATTTTTTGATCATGTTGATTTTTACTTAAATTCTACTTTTTCAAAAGTTAAAATTGCTATATTGGCTTCCTGTTTCCAGATGACACTCGAACATGTGGATTTGAACTGTGCAAGTCCATATGTGAATAATTTTCAATAGCAAATACTTCAGTACTGTGATCATCTATGTTTGGTTGAATCCATGGATGTGAAAGCACCTCAGATACGGAGGGACAACTGTAAGTTACACTTGTATTAATCCCCACATTATTCAAGGGTTAGTGGTACGCAATTTCCTAGTGTATCATTATCTACCAAATTATGTTCAATATTTCGGAATTATTTTGTCTTACAGGGATTTCTTATAAAAGTATATTGCTTATTTACTTTTAATCCAATATATGAATCTTTTTTCTTTATTCAGTAATTCTAATTTGCATTCGTGCTTATTTTTGAAAGCCTTTATTTTACATACATATTTTAAAATTTATTGTTTTATCTTTATTTATCCTTACTTCCCATTGTATAAATTTTCTTCTACTGATTTTATAGTTATTGATTTTTATATGTATTTATTTTTCAACAAATATTTGCTAAGTACTTATGCATTCTAAGTACTGATCTGGGCAGTAGAGATACATCAGTGAACAAACTGAAAAAGCTGACTGACAAGAATAAGACTTACAGCATAAATACATAAATTCAGAAAATACGTAGTATGTCAGGAATAATCACTGCAATGGAGAGAAATAAAGCTAGAAAGGTGATAATAGCATGTAGAAGGAAGGATGTGCTATTGTTTTAACAGGGTTCCTTTCCAAGAGTGTGGCATTTAAACAGAAATCTGAAGAAAGCGACTGAGGCACTCAGATATTTGCGAAAAGAGGATATATGAGAGAAAGCAAGGAGCTAGTGTAGCTGGAGTGATATGCCAGGCAGGGACTGCAGACTGAACTGAGAGGAGAGAAAGAGACTAAATCGTGAATTCTCCTGGATTAATTCTTCTTCTTACTGTGCACTCTCCAAGAATTCTATCAGTACCAATGTTTGGTGGACTTTAGCAGTAGATGCCTCATAATATCCTCTCAGTCCACTTCCTAGCTCAACGTTTACAACAAAAGAAAGTTTATTTGCAGATAAAACTAGTTTACGTCAACTGCACCACATCTCTCTCACTCTCTACCTGAAAGATTCTCTGACCTCATGATGTGCAATGTGTTCAGGTATCCACCTGACATTTCTGCAGGCATAGCCTGAAAGTGATAGAGACTTAACAGCCAACTGGTTAATCATTTTTGATTATGAGAAGAATGGCAGTATTCAAATGTTTCTTTCAACCAATTCTTGGGTGAGCAATTCCAGACTGTATCCTACACAGCTTCTCTGACGGTCTTGCTGAGACCCAGTCCAGCTGGCCACAGTGTTGACCAACTTCAGAGCATACTCTTGCACTGGCTTTATCTTCATTCCCATTTGCCTCTCACCAGTCTCCTTATTTTCCCTGGATCACAATCCAAAATAAACCATCTGCATGTAAATTCCACTTTCTTAGGGAAGATCAGACTAAGATAATTATGGATATCTTATATACCTGAAAATATCTTTATTTCCTTGACATTTAAATAACATTTTAACTTTGTAGAAAATTGCAATTTATTTATTTAAAACTTTGAAGAACATTCTCCATTGTTTTCTTTTCCCTTTTTTTTTTTTTTTTGTCTTTAGGGCCGCACCCACAGCATATGGAGGTGCTATGGTTGAATAGGAGCTGTAGCTGCTGGCCCACACCACAGCCACAGGAACGTGGGATCTGAGCCATGTCTGCGACCTACACCACAGCCCATAGAATCATGGCAATGCCTGATCCTTACCCTTAATCCACTGAGGAAGGTCAGGGATCGAACCTTCATCCTCATGGATGCTAGTCAGATTTGCTTCTGCTGAGCCATGATGGGAACTCCTTTTTTCTTTTTTTGAATGGCTGCATGAGCAACATATAGAAGTTCCAGGTCAGGAATTGAATCTAATCTGGAGCTGTGGCAATGCCTGATCCTGTTAACTCACTGCTCAAGGCTGGGGATCAAACCCATATCTCTGCAGTGGCGCCAGCAGCTGCAGTCAGATTTATAATCCACTGAACCACAGCAGGAACTCCATCGCCATTGTTTTCTTGTACCAGATGTGATTAATGAGAAGTATGATGCCATACTGATTCTTGATCCATCCTTTTTTTTTTTAAGTCCCTAGATAATTTTTGAATTTTTCTTTGCCTTTGATGTTCTTACATTTAACCTTAATAGACCTAGGAGTGAGATTTTCTTACTGATCCTATCTGGTACTTTGATCCCTTTCAATTTGAAGTTTCATGCTTCTCTGTACTTCTAGAAAACTCTTGCCCATTATTAATTAAAAATTTTCATACACATGATTTTTTTTCTCCTCTTTTTGTATAAGGCTCCTACTAGACAGATTCTGACTCTTCCATAACCATTCTTCATATATCAACTTCTGTCTTGATCTTTTTTTCACTTTACATCTTCCTGACTCCTTCCTGGAGAATTTCTCAAATTTAGTTTTCAAGCTTGCTGATTTTTTTTCTTTTCATTTACATCCTACTTAACATATCCACTGAGTTTTTTATTTGAAAAGGTATATTTTGAAAATTCACTCTCCTTTTTGCAAAGTCAGATGACCAATTTCCCTTAACAAATTGAGACTGTGTCTGCTGCATTCTTTTCAGAAGTCTCTTTCAGTTGCAAGAAATTGAGTGCCCCAAGAAATGAATAATTTTGTTTGTCTTCCCATATTTAAAATACGACTGGGTCATGTTTTCTCATTCATCTAGCAAATACTATTCTTCTTGCATATCAGGTACTCTAACCATTACCAGATTAAAGCAAAGCACAAGATTAAGTCCCTACTTTCATTCTTATACTTATTCATGGTGTTTGGTCCCTTAAAAACTATTTCGATACCTCATAGTCATTCAGCTGATCAGCCAATATTTCTTTATAAGGTTTTTATTTCAAATAATCAGAAGACTAACTGTGATCCACTGATTCACTTGGGGTCATAGTATATAAATCAGTAACTCTTGGATCCAGTGCAATGCCATTTCAAGTAGTCACGGACAAGAGCAGTCAGCACAGTTACTGATAGACTTGCAGACAGGAGAGGATATAGATGGAAAAGGTAAAATTGGGAAAGTGGTATAGCATGAATAGTATTTTTACACTATATATTCTATCTTAAAAAGTCCTCCAAGTTTATGGCCATATATAACTATGCTATATCCCTTACCAATCGATTAGGGATTCATAACCTATAAATTAATTAACTTCTACTTTGAATTCACACATTTTGCTTCAATCTAGAGGGAATACCACCCCATAAAACAAAATCATCATTTTGATAATTTCAGGACAGAGTGATCTGGACTTGGGAACAAAGAAAGTCAGAATAGTGTGCTAAGTTTCTACAAATCACAGCTGCAGAATGCTTTATTCAAGAAAAATTGTTAGATTAGTAGCTGCTTTTGCACTGGATTTTAAATCATGGAGCTATCAAGAATCAAAATATTAATAACAGTTGATATTTATTTCATCAGCGTACCCAAAAGAGCAAGCACAGCTAAACAAATTTCAAAAAGTAAGCTTTCATAAGAAGAAAGAAATGATTTCTTTTTTTCTTTTTTTTCTTTTTAGGGCCTCACCCTCAGCATATGAAGTTTCCAAGACTAGGGGTCAAATCGGAGCAGCAGCTGCTGGCCTAGGCAGGATCCGAGCTGTGTTTGCAACCTACACCACAGCTCAAGGCAACACCGGATCCTTAACCCACTGAGCAAGGCCAGGGATCGAACCTGCATCCTCATGGATGCTAGTCAGATTCCTTAACTGCTGAGCCATGACAAGAACTCCCTGCTTTACTTTCTTGACTTCAAACCCAAAATGTACCCACATCCATTTTCCTACAAAAAAACAATTATCATACAAAGCTGACCACCAATTTTAAAATCCGCGTCACGGAGAGTGACATGAGTGAAAACGCAGGCAACATAGCACTATATTTCAAGCTGTTGTTAGATTTGTTAGATGCTATTGCTAGATCTTCTAAAAAATATTTTTATGTTAAAGTAAAATTATCTTCATACTTTTATACTAGGCTAATCAAGAGAAAAAGAAGGATCAACTTTAAAAGTAGGATAAAAAAATTAAAGTATGCAGCAATTCAACTCAATAAGTATTTTCAGTCGTTAACTTTATATTAGAAATGTTACCTGAGGCTTGGAACCCAGAACTAAGATGCTACAAAGACAAACAAACCAAGTCTTTTCTCAGATTCTTTGAGATATTTCTTCATTTGTCAGCCTTTGTAGTGTTTTCCTTGCCTAAATGATCTACCCAATTCAATTGCTTAAGCATAGCAAATCAATCACTTAAGGAAATAGCACTATTCAGTTTTAAGAATTTTCACTGACCGTTTGTTATATTTTCCATAGCAGACACCAATATAGTAGGGAGAATATATTATAGCAAACCTAGAAAAACTAGATCATTGCGTTCTTCATTTGTGACTTAATTTGCTTTGCAAATTTAAGATGCAAAAGAGCATTGAGACATCTGCAGTTCACTCTTTTATAACACATCACAACACATGAACACCTATATTCACTAATTATCACTATAATTTTAAACATATGCATATCCTTCTACCTATCTATCTATTCATTATTTTTATAGCTGCACCTGTGGCATATGGAAGTTCCAATGCTAGGGGTCAAACCTGAGCGGCGGCTCTAGCCTATGCCACAGCCACAGCAACACTGGATCCAAGCCACATCTGTGACCTACACTGCAGCTTGCAGCAAGGCCAGATCCTTAACCCACTGAGTGATGCCAGGGATTGAAATCGTATCATCATGAACACTATGTTGGGGACTTAACCCACTGAGCCACAATGGGAATTCTTAAACAAATTATGGGTGTTACAGAAGCCTGAAAGGACTAATATGGGGAGGGGTTATATACATAAGAATAAATTAAATAAGATCACATTAAAAATGAGTACATAACTATACACATAATTGGTGCCTTTAAAAAGAAGAGCTAATATTAGACTGTTTAAAATATATTTTCATTAAATTATGTATTTAAAACTGTAATTGCAAAAAATCCAGCTATTGATAAAGAATGATTTGCATTTTTTCTCACTTTAAAACCAACATTTATTACAGCTACAAAGTTACAGGTCTGCTTTTTATCTATACTTCTATGTGGAATTTATGAATTTTATTCTTTGCTTTGTAAATTTAGTAGATTTTCATCTTTCACCCATAAGACAGAGTTGATAGACTCAAGATGATCAGATCACACATACCATTTAATTTGCATTTTACATGCCATAAAATCAGCATAAATAAACAATACTATCTCCTTATCCAGAAAACAAGGTTTTATTACATAAGCAAAACTCTCAAAATTACTTAACAATTACTGTCTTAAGGTAAGCACCCTATCATAATTATTCCTTTTATTCATGGATAATATGAAGATGTCAGTCTCTCGATATAATTGCAATTTCTACTTCGGCAAGTATGTGACTTTATTTGAAAGTATTCTATGTTTAGCTGTTTCTTCTCCTATTGTGTCTGCCTCGACTCCCTGAATGTCTTAACCTGTACCTGATGTTCCTTTTACATAAGTTAAACTTTCTTGCTTTTTTTTTTTTTTGTCTTTTGTCTTTTTAGGGCTGTACTTGAAACACATGGAGTTTCCCAGGCTAGGGGTCGAATCAGAGCTGTTGCCTCCAGCCTATGCCAGAGTCACAGCAATGCCGGATCTGAGCCCAGTCTGTGACCTACACCATAGCTCATGGCAACACCAGATCCTTAACCCACTGAGAGAGGCCAGGGATCGAACCCGCAAGCTCATGGTTCCTTGTCGGATTCGTCTCCACCAGGCTACGGCGGGAACTCCAAATTTAAACTTTCAAAGGGAAAAACATCCTTTGGGAAAAAAATAGTAGATCAAGGAAGAGCACTATCTCAGAAAAACTAATGATTTTTCTCTCATTACCCTACAAGTACTAGCAGGCCTTCTGAAAAGAATCAATAAAGGGAAATAAATTTCTGATTTGCATGCTTTAGTAGTAGATTCCTGTTGACAATTATCCCTAAGCTTTTCATCATCCAACAGGCTTTCTGAGTTGAATATCTTGTGTAAGCCAAAATTGATTTCATTGAAGGGTAGTTCACAAAAAAGATTAAAGATCAATTGTCTTACTAATTAAGAGAGCAAGAAAGTCAATACAATGATGACATTTAAATTATCTTTATTTACTAGCAGTATCTACACCAAATGAAGCCTTTGCTCCTATGAAATAAAATGAAGTGTTTTAGTGGACTGTACCTTTCTCTTATAGGAAAGAAAAATGGAAGGGAGGGAGAGAAGGGGAAGGGAAAAGGAAGGAGAGAGGAGAGGTAGAAAGGAGGGGAGAAAGGTGTATTTTTCCTGATGTTTCCTGCCATCTGCAGACTGTGAATAGCTGTGAACTTTTCATTAAGATATTCCTGAATTAAAGAACAATTTAATCAAATCCCATATTTGGAAACAATATTTAATTCAAACCACGAGATCAAAGAAAGAACATTCGACTTTCTATAATTTATAGTATATTCATGAATTAATATGTGTTCTCAACTTGGAAAATTTGACCATTTCTATCATAAAACGAGTAAACAAATATGGAAGGAAATAGAAGAATATAGTGAAGACAGAGCTTCTGTTATTGAAAAGAGCTGCTTCATTGATTTATTATTTTCCTCCAATTTGGATTAATGTAGAAAAAATTCTAAGAGTTTTTTACTTTGATTTTTTTTCCTAACTACTTAAAATGGGCTTTCTTAAATAAAGGCTCATACTTCTCTAAGAGTCATTGCCACATGATTTAGTTCTTTTTAAATAGAAGGAACAAAAAAAAGAAAACCAATTTAGGTGAAGAAATTATTTTAACACAAATCTGGGTCCTATTAAGGCTCTACTATCCAGTATATGAAGTTTTTTGGCCACAAAATAACATAATTATTGCATCAAGAATTCTAGGTCAAAACTAGCTATTTTATAGAATTTACTTTTTTTTTCAGAATTTACTTTCTTATGAGATTTTAGAAGTGTTTTGCCAGCTTCTCTGACATCCCCAAGTTCATACACATAGCAATAATTTTTAAACGGTTGGAAGCAAAACCCAACCTTAATTCCATTTTATTTCCAAGATTCCCATCACTTGTTGAAGGTGGAGGAAAGTGTGGAGAAGAAAGCAAAAATACAAAGAAAAAAATATCCTATGCTTTTTTTCCCAAGAAGTTCTGCGAATTCCAGGCGAGATCAGGCCAGTTTGAGCCATGAGGTGGAGGTGGGGAGCAGGGAAATGGATTCCTGTTTTTATAGAATGTTTGCACAACTCACTTTCTAAAGCTCTGTCTTCTGATCTAGTTTACCTGACATTCCTTAAAGTCTTTAACACTATAACTGCAATCTTCAAATACTTAGCACTGCTTGCATTTCTGGGCTAGATTTTTTCTTCATAGGTTGCCTTGTCCTCTTGCCCTATTGTCAAAGTATGGAATGCCTATTTCCATATCTTTCTGAAAAATTCTTACTTTTAATAGTATCCCTATGGTCAAATGAGGTCCAATGGCATATCAAAGGTTCTCCCTGTCTTTTAACACTTAGGTTACTTTCAGAATGAGCAATGGACCCAGTAGTAATAGAGAAAATGGAATCCATTAATACAATGACAAGTAAACATGTGTAAAAGCATTGATATTCCAAAAAGAAAAAAACTTGGAAGTTAAGATATATTGATAGTGTCCTTTTTAATAACGAGAATGAAAGAATAGGTAAATAGTCATCACAAAATGTCTGCATGGTAGGAGTTTTCTTTTATCATTTTTCATAGTTTCCAAGATTCCTAGAAACAACACACGCTGCTCTAATAACTACAAAATAATAAATTTTATTAGATAAATATAATACCTACTGCAAAAAATAAGAATGGCAAATAAAAATAAAACATCTCATAGTTCTACTACTGTTAAAAGGTATCCACTGATCAATTTTTATACTTTCTTCTGATCATTGTTTTATTCATAATCATATTTGTTTTTAAAAATTGGGGGTTTGTTCTATGAGCTCAATGCTATATCTTTTTTCTAACTTAATATTATAATGTGAATATCTTATTTATACACTTTCTTCCTAGAGTATGTCATGCGAGTATTAAACCATATGACATAGCCACTTTTGTAAGTTAAAATGGTCCATTGTCAGCAATTTCATATGGTTTAAATGAGTAACTGTATCCTAAATCATAGCAGTAATGAGAGTGACAAGTAAAACAAAAGCAATAGCCATTCTGATGCCAATATATTTTTTTCTTTTTTATGTTAACCTACAGGAATATCATACAAAATATTTAAAACAAGTAGACAGTAACAGCTATGAAGAGATAAAATATATTGCCCACTCATTCCCAGAGGATTGTTGCTCTAGAGAAAATCTTGAAAAGTGAGTCACATAACAGTTAACAGGGCCTTGTTCTGTGACCACGGTAGCCTGGTTACATGCCAAAATTAAAGTCAAACGTTGGTCCGAAATGTGGCAAAGATCCAAGCTGCACCAAGTATGTAACTTTCAATCATTGCTATGATTCAGTGATTGGACACAACCACGAAACGTCTGTACTCTGTAAATAAACTGAATTCAGAGCTAACTGGAAACCTAGTATAGAGTACTCAGCAGTTTATGTCTTCAGCATCACTTAAGGTATGCCAAAAGGCCCAATACTCAAAAGTAGTTCACCCATGGTTGTCTACCTTTGCCATTATTGGTGACTTTTTTCCTTTTCTTAACTTTGTACTGCCTGTTTTGTACTTTAAAATATAAATATCATCGAGGATAACACATTAAGACACAAGCCAGTTGCTACCCCTTTCCTTCAAAAGAGGCAAATGAGAACCTGAGTCATCAGAAAAAAAAGGGACAAAAATGGAGTTTCTGTGGTGGAACAGTGGTAACAAACTCGACTAGTATCTGTGAGGAGGCGGGTTTGATCACTGGCATTGCTCAGTGGGTTAAGGATCTGACGTTGCCATGAGCTATGGTAGGTTGTAGAGGTGGCTTGGATCTGGCATTGCTGTGGCTGTGGTGTAGGCCAGCAGCTGCAGCTCTGATTTGACCCCTAGCCTGGGCACTCCCTATGATGTGGGTGTGCCCCCCCCAAAAAGTAGGGACAAAACATTTATAAAGGGGATACAGAATACTAATGACCAATTTGTGTTTCCTTCAAAAAGACTGTTGGCTTGCATTTCATCCAATCATAAACCATCTGATCTTAACTTTTAGAAGTCCAGGCAATGTCCAAACAGTAATTGTATTATATCCCAGAAAGGTCTTTGACTGGAACCAGATGGTGTATTTTATGGAGACCTTGAATTACTCCTAACTGTGGTAATAGTAGAAACCCTCATGGCATATACATTTAAGGGTCTTTGTCCAGCCCACACCTTTCCCAATTTTAGAATTACCTCCTTACATGTTATATCCTAGCAGTATGCCTACATTTTCATGTTCTGCACACCACTCCACAGTCATTTGAACCAGTGGTAGATAATCAATAAGCCTAGAGAAGAATCAATTAGAGCCTTTCTTCTATGAATGTAAAAATGAAATTTAACAGGGTTTATTAGTCTCTGATGGTGGAAGATCTAATGTAAGCTCAGGAAGACTATGATTTAGGAGAAATAAACATAGTCCATAAAGAAAGACAAACAAAGGAAAACAGAGATGAGAGGCTGTGTGGTTTTCATAAGCAATTAAGACAAAGTCTAGGGGTCAAATCAGAGCTACAGCCACAGCAATGCTGGATCTGAGCCATGTCTGTGACCCACACCACAGCTCGTGGCAATGCAGGACCCTAACCCACTGAGAAAGGCTAGGTATCAAACCTGCATCTTCATGGATACTAGGCGGGTTAGTTACCACTGAGCCACAATGGGAACTCCACTCTAGGTAATTCTTTGGTATACCTTCAGAACCAATCCTCAATGACACAAGAAGAAGATATGGGTTTAGGACTGCTATTGGGGTTTTGGTGGCAGTATCAATAAGTGTCAGTGTCAGAAGGGGTCATGGGGCTAGGGAAGGACAAAAACACAAAGTGGATGAAGGATTTCACTTCCATAGCTTGATCTTTGATCCTTCAGTCCCATCTGTCCTGCCATCACAGAGCATAATTTGGGGGGATTCAAAGTGTGGGAAAGCAGTGGTGGGTTCAACAATGAAAGCTTTTGAGAATGCCCTGGGAGCCAAAATTGGTTATATAAATTTCTAGTCCCAATCAGAAGCATAAAAATTCATTTTTGAGAAATCCTAACCTAGACAAACAAGGGACTTTGGAATAACAATTTCCTAAATCATAACATTCCATCTGCACATGGATACCATGAACATTTTCTTTCTCAAGTAGAAATATATAATTGTGTTTTTCTTCTGTTTTACAACCACAAGGATTTTCCAACACACTATCATTTGTACAGATGGAACCATTCCATTCCTAAAGAGTGGGAAGTCTTTCCTGTCATATTTTATTGGTTCTTCTGGTCATTAAATTTGACAGGCTATAAATACCCTGTTTACCGTTAAACAGACTGTGAATGACAAGATAATATTAAGCATTTTTGGCACAAGATTTCCATTGGACAATTAACCACACCATCATCCCAGGAAAATTACTGATGTAATTGAAAGGGGGCGGGGGGGAATGATCATCAAGGAGAATTGCCTGGTCTCTTTGTATGTGAACTTAGCAAAAAAAGAGAGAGAGCCTAAAAATAAAAACTAGGACAGTTCACAGTTGCAAACATTTTGATTAATACTAATGATAAAGGAACTAGGAAATAAATGGTTGGGGTTGATTCAGAAGATGTGGCCTTTCCACTGGATAGTATTATCTTAACAGTATAAGGCATGGGAAATAATGGGAGGCCAGCATCCAAACATAATAGCACTACTTCATCTGAAGACCAAGAATGCATTAATTTAAAGAAATTGTATGTTGTAGTGTTTATCTATTAATAAGTTGATTATATTTTTAGAAATCATGGAAAACGTGTAGACACTGATGTCACTGTAGTTTGGCTTTGCTAAGGATGCTTCCTGCGAACAAAGTTGTTTCCTCTCTTGGCTCAGGGCACTAGACTCTGCTCCCTCCCACCCCACCCACCTACTCGCTCCCTCCCTGACACACAAACACTCTAGATTAGAAGGAAAATATGTTTCGGAAGTATTTAAGTCTGTTGTCTCTGTGCTGACTAAATTAGGTTCTTAACTCTATAATTTCAAAATCCTCTGTTTTTCCTATGTGGCTCCTCTTATGAATATAATGAAAAAATTGTTTATTAATTATTGACTTCATGTTTGTATCCTGTTTGACAAAATTCCATGAGGGTGAGAACCTTGCTTGCTTTTGTTTTGTTTTGTTTTTACCTCAGCACCTATGGATGCCAGTTCCATGAACAATGTCAGGAGTTTGGGAATTATTAAATATACATGTGTATATTGTGTGTACATGTATGTATATGTGTGCATATAAATATGTATATTTTGAATGATGAATCATTATCTCTCAATTAAATTTTACCATTCCCTGGACACTTTTAACTAAAAGAACATGTGATAACCTTCTTTTTTACTAGTTCACTTAGTTCTATTAGTTAAAAGATCTATGGGAGTCAGATTTCTACCTTCTCTCCAATGCACAAAAATACACAGATTTCCCCAAAATGCCCATTTTAAGTTTATTATGACAGAAATCTCTTCAATTCTCCATCATCCATATCTCAGTGACCTCAAGCAATCCTCAATCTTTGTGTTTTTGTTTGCTTGTTTTAAGTTATTCTTTTCTTTTGACTAAGCTATCTTTCTCTCTTTAATGCCAATATTCCCATATTTCCTTTGTAGCTCCTTGCCCTCTATCCCCCTACAGACTCACAATAGTATAAGAATGGAGGCTTTACCAGACACCCCAGAGAGCATTTATTAATACAAACTCTTGGAGTCATTACTGAGTAGTCAAGGCAGAGCGTATGGAAAGGGGATACTACGTCAAATTCAAATTACTGCTTCCAATACCGATGTTCTACATTGTTGTTTTCCTGCTTTTCTCATTGGCCAGTGGCCACATGATATCAGATAGGTAAGAGGATGCACTTCACAAGAGTTTTGCAAAAGCTCTTTTCCACTTTTTCCTACTCACAAAGTTTGATTTCTGCTAAGCCCTGCGTAGCTCCATTAAACCATCATGTTCAGCATACACAGTACACCCTGGGATGTTCTTTAGTCGAGGACAAAGTTGTGAACCAGTGGGCTGGACACATGGTTTAAATTAAATGCCACATTTAGACATTTCAGTGGGATACTGTGGAAGAAGAAGACAGCCAGATATGATAAATCTGCCTTTGGTAACCACGTAAAATTTCTTAACATTCTACTAAGTGTGTATTTAAAAAGTCTATTAAAGAATATAATGAAGTTAGCAAGTCCATGGACATATTTCTTTAACTTGTGGTATTATTTCTAGTTGGAAAAAAAGTGAAAAATAATTTAACTACTTCCTGCCAAAAAATTCAACATCATTATCCTCTAGCAACTTAGAGGAAATAAAGGAGAAAGATAAAATTAAACATCATTTTGAAAAAAGTGAGACATAAAGGATAGAGACATGAGATATATTGGGGAAAACTAGTGAATATAAGAAACATACTACACTGTATAACTGATAGAAAACATAGAGAAACAAAAAGTGTAATGAAAATTTTAAGAGAAAAGTAAATTTTCACAAAACATTGGCATTAGATTAGAATCATGAACCATTTTAATTAAAAACTCTGTAAACAAAGACTAGGGGTATATTTATCTTGAAGATCCAAGGACAAGTAGCAACTGATTTCTCTACTTCATGGAGTTTTCAAGCCAGAAAACTGATGATTCCAAGATTTCCATGGTCTTGCAATAATCATAGGAGAGAGCAAAGATAAAATCTCACCTTACTTCTCTGATGAAGTTAATAGGTTCTCATTGTCCCAAGATGGAAGCCTACCCTGTTTCTCGGGACGGCCACAAAAAATATATTATTTCAGGTGCAAGCACACTCATACACAAAATTGTGGAAATAAACTATTATTTCCTAACTAAAGCGAGTTGAAGAAAGATTTTAAGTTCTTTAAGGGCAAGGAAAAGTCTCTTACTGTGCCTCGAAACATTTGAGATATAGAGGGTAATTAGCATGTAGGTATTAGCTAGACTTAAACAACCATATTTTAAATCAAATAAACTCCTTTCTCTATGACGTCACATCATCATTCCCTCAGAATTTCAGAAATCTCAGGTTAACCATTCTCCAGCAACCAACCCGCAACTCAGCTGCCCTAGGAGGACATCTGTCTATACTTCCTTTTCAGAATGCAGAGGTCATGACAATTTTTAGAGTAAATTATCCAGGTTCCACTTTGATAGTCAAGTTTGTTTTAATTTTGGATAATCCTTGCCAGTGGACTTGAGTTCTAAGCAAACCCATAAACATCTGGAAGCTGGTGTTCTCTCTTATTTCATATTATTTGTATAATTAAGCTGTTAATTTTGCACTCAACATATGCAGAGAGCCCACTGGTGCATCATTAATGTACTTTGTCTTAGTTAATGTTCATAAACACTTTGAAAAGTGTATATTTCATCCTTTATTTTTACATAAAGAAATGGAAATTCAGCAATTTTCAAGTTAGGCAGAGTCTGCCAGTAACATCTCTAGTAACTATGCTTTCCTTCTTTCTTATTTAGCAGAATACTGATGTTGGTTTTGGAAAAGTTCCCACCTAAAAAGCATTTTTCAGACTCCTGTGCTGATACAGGTAGCCACGTACTAATATTTCTGGAAAATAAGGTATAAGTGGAGGAGCCCCCATTCTGGTGCAGTGGTAATGAGACCAACTAGTATCCATGAGAATGCAGGTTTGATTCTTGGCCTCACTCAGTGGGTTAAGGATGTGGCATTGCCATGAGCTGTGGTGTAGGTCACAGATGTGTCTTGGATCCTGCATTGTTGTGGCTGTGGTGTAGGCTGTCAGCTGCAGCTCCAATTTGACCCTTAGCCTGGGAACCATATGCTGCAAGTGTGGCCTTAAAAAGCACACAGACACATAGACACAAAGACACACACACACACAAAGATATAAGTGGATTTATTGGGAACAAATTCTGGGAAAGGCCCTTAAGTAGGAAATGGACACATACAGTACCACATGTATCTTCTTTGCTTTTGGCACCTTTCCCTTTTTCCCCCAGAAATGCAGAGCTCCAGCAGCCACCTTGAGCAGGCTATGAGGGAAAAGCCAAGAATATCAGCCCTGACATCCTTGAGACATCAGACTGCCTACTTCTGAATTTCTTGCTTTGAGGGAGTAATGCAAAAACTACATTGCTTAAACCACTGTTCCTAGGGTGATCTGTTACACTGAACCCTGCCCTTAACTTTCATATCCAGTGACAAGCCCAAAGTCTTATAGCTATAGACTAATGTAACTTCTTCTGATTTCATCTTCGATAAAGAGCAGAAATCCTCAGTGTTAAATCAGCTAGTCAAAGTACTACTTCAGGGCTTACATGCAGGGCTAGAATTATCCTTTAGACTCTGTGTCCTTAGATGAAAAAATAGGTTCCCACTACATTCCTTCTTGACTATATTTAAGCATTCATCAAGTAAAAGCTTACTATCAACAGATAATGTGTTATCTAGAGACCAAGGGCTGAAAATGTGACCATAGCAAGAAGCTTACAGTCTATGATGCAACACTGTAAATCAACTATAATTTTTAGAAAGTATAAAAAATAAAAGAAGCCTACTGTCTAGTTTTGTGCATATTTCAAATAAATAATTAAGTGAAGAATTACAATGTGTTACTGCCATAAAACATAATATTCTAATCTATGGGGTCAGAGAAGGTTTTGGAGACGTTAAAAAGTAAACAGAGGTACATTAATGTTTTCCAGAGTTTATTTGAGCAAACATTGATTCCAACTGGGTGGTACCAAACAAAAACTGGGTAGGAACTAGGGTAAAGGTTTTTTGTTTTCGTTTTTTTGTTTGTTTTGTTTTGTTTTGTTTTTTTCTTTTTAGGGCCACACCTGTGGCATATGGAAGTTCTCTGGCTAGGGGTCGAGTCGGAGCCACAGCTACCAGCCTACAGCCTACCACCACAGCCACAGCAATACCAGATCTGAGCCGTGTCTGTGACCCACACCATAGCTCATGGCAACGCTGGAAGGTAAAGTTTTTTATAGGGAAGATGCAGAAACAAAGCAAGACAATTATTTGATTGATTATAGCTTAAATTGTTGCCTTATTTTAGAAAATCTATTTGTTAGTGTTCTTAGGTTTAGAGTTCTTAACCTTGAGGCATTTACAGGAATTTACTCTGGCTTACGTTTTGGTTTGCCTACTTAGGTGCCAGGGTATTACAACCACTTTAGCCTTTAATGGCCTATTTCTTGAATCACTTTTACAGTGAGAATGCGACATTTGTGCTGACTTCTGAAAGATAAGTGTGAATTAGCCAGACAACTAGTGAGAGCAAAGGTTCAGGTATAAGAAACAGCATGTGAAAAGGTCCTGAGGTTTAATAAAGATTGGGAGAAGTGGTTCACAATTACACTGGAGAAGCAGACCTATAATGTGGATCTTTTCAGGCTGTTGTGAACTTTTAAGTTTATCACAAAAACAGTGGAAACCATGGAATACTTGTAAATGGAAGGGGGTATAACCAAATGGATATAATGGCTAATTGGACAGCAGAAGTATAAAAATGAAGATGAGAGTGACTTCCTTGTTTCTGGCATGAACAACTGAGTATTGTCATAAATTATCAAAACAGAGATTTCAGGAGAAGGAAAGATTTTTAAGGGAAAGAACTTTAATCCACTGTGTTGAATCTGAGGTATGAATCACATATAAAAATGTAGAGATTGAGAAATAAGTTGAGTACAAAGGACTAAGCTCAAGAGAAATCTGTGATGGCTTTCTAACTGTTGGTGTGACCAAATATAATGAACAACTTTATATGTGCTTTTTGCCACACTTTCACTTCTTTTGTTAGAGGCTCCTGGTACTATCAATAAGCAGGTTCATGCTAGTGAGAATTAGGTAGATCATTGTATCTTTATCATCCCTCTTGCCTTGCATAATTCCCTCTTTCTTTATAATTCTAAACGAGTTACTTAACATTCTCACAAAGCACCTTCATCACTGGGCACTGTATCTGCCTTCTATAATCTATTACAAAATAGAAGAACAACTCCAGTGATTTAATGAGTGCATAAATGTTTTAAGCACTGTTGCATTCTTTGTATATATAATTCCTATACTATATATACATAAAACTTCTTAATAGTTTTATGAAGAAATATTTTCAACATTATTTTGTAGGTTAGGGAATTGAGGTTCAGAGAGGCCACACTGATCCAGGTATTCATTCCCACAGCGAGTGGGAGGCTTGACTTCCACCCTCAGACTCTCAGACTCCCACCTGGTCCCTAAGTGATCCCATGGAGTTGCTGATAAATGCTCCATGGTAGTGATGGAAACAAGTAACAGCTCTTCTTAAATTAGCCTCAAATACTACATGAAAATATTCCAGAAGTATTTCAGAGTGTTGCTCTGCTTTCCTGAGGAAAGTTATATTTAGAGATAAAATATGGGTGACATTCAGAATGTAGCTGCAAGACAAAAAAAAAATTGGTCACTCCCTTTGTTTACTTTATAAGGGTGATGAACAGTAAGAAGTGTTCATGTCATCACTCTATAAACTAATATTTCAAAATAGGCCTAAAAAGCCCATTTGTTTTAATAAAGATCTCAGTGGGATGTTCACTTAGAATAGTTGTGATGAATGGCAATTTTATTTGTACAGAAATAGCAAACTACTCTGTCCATAGTGGGATAGCGAGGTCTTGATTCAATGCTCACTGCTTCCAAGAAGCGGGACATTAATGGGGTAGGTCCATGAAAACCATCCTTTGGACTTCATTTTGACTTTATCTCAATCATTTCATTTTTGTTTTGTTTTGTTTTTGTTTTTTTGGAAAAGCCTTACTCTTCAGATTTTGCTCATTTTTCACAACTCATATGGCCTAAGATGAATGTAATCTTTTCTTAGTAGATTCTTTCTTCAAGCACAGAATATAAATTAATGATATAAACTATATATTTTAAAAGCATTCTAAATAGTGTAGAGTAGAACTGGAAATAACCCCATATGCCTTAAACATATTTACTTTCATTTTCAAATATGTCTCTTGCAGATTATTTTATCTGACGAAATAGAGCTTCAAAATGATTTTTGAATATTTGTATTTTAAATATTTAAAATAAAATTTCTTTAAAAATAAAATCTACTAGTTTTCCCAAAAATAAAAGACAATAAATCTTAACAATATATAACAGCTTATCGGATTTGCTATATTTACTCCCATGCTTTTTTCAACTCATGACTATGTTTATAAGGTACTCATAATTTGTGTTTTGATAGTCTAGTATAATAATGTGATAGTTTGAGTGATGTTTTGCCTATGAAGAGTACCAAGTTATATTGTGAATTAGCTTTGGAGCCTTTTATCAGTTCAACATGCTTTCCAGAAAACTCACAATATATGAATTTAAAATTAGATTAACAACTTGATCAGTGCCTGTAGCACTGAAGTAGTAATTTCAGGAGATCCCTTGGAAGTGAGGCAAACCTTAAGACCACTGTCCTCCCAAGAGTCTTCTCTAAATGGAATATGCGAAAAGAAAATGGTACTTCATAGTTAAGCTCATTTCTGTAAAGTGACTATCAACAATTTTTATTCAATTTGATATGCAGTCAGTTGTTTTCTATTTTAATTCATTCTGTTAATATAATATGCTCTCAGGGTATGGAGTAGCCCTTCTTCATTTAATAGCCATAATAAATCCAGGCTCTGTAGAAAAGTGAGAATATTATGCTATTTTTTGACTTTCGAAATAAATATTACCAAAACAAAAATTTATTTGTTTTATGATAACTACTGAAAACTGACATTTATTGGCTTTGCAGACACATCTCCCAACATTTTCCACTGATAATTTCTACCTGAGTTTCCTCCTTTCTTCTTCCTCCTCAACTTTGCACATAGTCTTCCCTCTGTTTGAATAGTCTTCCAGATTGATTTGCTTAAAAAGATTTTTCTTTGCTTTTGAGACTCATGTCAAGTGCCAATTCCCTAACCAACTTTTCCTTTACAAACATAGGTAGATCAAAGTGCTACTTCTTACGCTCTTATTTCACCACGAACACAGAGCTTGAAGGAAGAAAGATAGCACTAGCGCCTTTGATACTGCCTCACTAGAATAGACTTATTAAATACTTTCTGAACAGGTAAATAAATGCATATAGGGAAAAACAAATTGGCATTCAAAGATGACTGGGAGTTCCTGAATATTCACATTTAGCATTGTAATCAGACTCTTCTATATCCAGAGACATAAAGTTCTGCACTGAGGGGGGAAATAAAGCATTATTTTTTGTGATGTTACATACCTTGACCTCTGAGGGTCAGAAAATATTTAATTTCCCAATGTGAAAACATGGTTTAGAGACATTAAACTCATCCAAGTAATATGCTTTACTTTTTACCTAATAAAGAATGTTTATATTTTAATATCTACATTTCCTTTTGTTAAAACTGATGAACTTAGTAAACTTTAATCACTCATTTATTTATTTACATGCAGGACTATTTTTTTTTTAAGTGAAGTTTTATTTTTTTTTATGTTTTTTTTTGTTTGTTTGTTTTGTTTTTTTTTTTTGTTGTTGTTGTTGTTGTTGTTTTTAGGACTGCACCCACTGCATAAGAAAGATCCCAGGCTAGGGGTCAAATAGCCTGGAGCTGCAGCTGTCAGCCTACACCACCACCACTACAGCAATGCCAGATCTAAGCTGAGTCTGTGACCTATACCATGGCTCAAGGCAATACTGGATTTTTAACCCTCTGAGGAGAGCGAGGGATCGAACCCACAACCTCATGGCTACTAACTGTGTTTGTTACTGCCGAGCCACAACAGGAACTCCTGAGATTTTTATTCTTATAGCTAGAAAAATTATGAAATAATGCTCATTCGTAATTCCATCACCCCTAGAAACCCTACTCCCTCTCCATTCTTATTGGCAGGTGAATTTGTCTTCTTTGCCAAGTGAGTCACTTGAAATTGGAACATTACTTTATTAGAACCTACTTGGGTCAAGCTAATCTAAAGAAAATATAAGAAGGAAAGAAAAAAGTTGTCATGCCATATAAATGCAGACAAGTATATGCAGAAAAACATAACTTATAAATGAATAGCATATGAAACAAAGTCTTTAAAGCTTTATTGATAGAGCTCAGTCTTACTAATTTTAGAAATTAAAATATACACTGCTAGAGAGTTCCCATCATGGCTCAGTGGTAACAAACCTGACTAGTATCCATGAGGATGTGGGCTCAATCCCTAGTCTCGCTCAGTGGGTTAAGGATCTGGCATTGCCATGAGCTGTGGTATAGGCTGACAGCTGCAGCTCTGATTTGACCCCTGGCCTGGGAACTTCCATATGCTGTGGGTGTGGCCCTAAAAAGACTAAAAAAACAAAACAAAATAAAACAACACTGTGAAATGGCTGCTTTTCCAAAACCTGTATGACATACAAGAAACTGAACAACTAAGTATGTGTTAGGTAACTGTATGTACATAAATTCTTTGATATTTCTCCCCTTGAAAATTGGAGCTGAGTTCTTCCCTCTTTTAGTGTGGGATAGACTTAATGAGTCATTTCCAGAAAAAAAAAATGTAGACAGATGGACATAATTTCCAAGATTAGGTTATAAAAAAATGTCAGTTTATATTTTTTATATATGCAATCTCATTCACTCTGTCTCTATCTCTGTCTCTCTCCCTGAATAAGGACTGTTTTGGATCTAGCTAGCTTTGGGTGGTATGTATAGTTTAAGAAATATTAGCAAATTGAACCCAAAAACACATTAAAATAATTCTACAGAATAATCAGCTGGGACTTATCCCTGGGATGCAAGGATGGTTCAACATATGCAAATTAATAATGAGATACACCATATTAATAGAAGCAATGCTGAAGAGTTATGCTGCAACCACAAGGGAGGTCCACGCCACATTATTAGAATGGGATATAATGCGTATCCCATTCTAAAAATTAAAGCTTTTAAAAAGACAGCTTTGATTTAAGGGTGTATCAACTTCCAAAACTGATTTTCGGGTATTAGGATTGTATTCTAGTTCTTTGTGCTTTTTATAAATTATAGCTTTTATAAATTAAAAACATAACTTATAAATGAATAGCATATGAAACAAAGTCTTTAAAGCTTTTTTGATAGAGCTCAGTCTTACTAATTTTAGAAATTAAAATATACACTGCTAGGAGTTCCCATCATGATCATTTTTTTAGAAACATTTTTATTATAGTTGATTTACAAAGTTCTGTCAATTTCTGCTATATAGCAATGTGACCCAGTTATACATATATATATATATACATCGTTTTTCTCATATTATCTTCTATCATGTTCTATAACAAGTGATTAGATATAGTTCCCTATGCTATACAGCAGGACCTCATCACTCATCCATTCTAAACGTAATAGTTTGCATCTACTAACCCCAAACATGGGATCATTTCAATAGACACAGAGTAAGTATATGGCAAAATACATCTTTTATGATAAAAACCCTAAACAGATAGCTGTAGAAGGAACATACCTCAACATGATAAAGGTCATTTATGACAAACCCACAGCTACAAGCTTTTCCTCTAAGATCAGGAGCAAGACAAAAATGCTCACTTTTATCACTCTAATTTAATATAGTATTGGAAGTCCTAGCTAGAGCAATTAGGCAAGACAAAGGGGGAAAAAAAAGGCATCCGAATAAGAAAAGAAGTAAAATGGTCATTATTTATAGAAGGTATAATTTTATATATAGAAAATCCCGGAGTTCCCGTCGTGGTGCAGTGGTTAACGAATCCGACTAGGAACCATGAGGTTGCGGGTTCGGTCCCTGCCCTTGCTCAGTGGGTTAACGATCCGGCGTTGCCGTGAGCTGTGGTGTAGGTTGCAGACGCGGCTCGGATCCCGCGTTGCTGTGGCTCTGGCGTAGGCCGGTGGCTACAGCTCCGATTCAACCCCTAGCCTGGGAACCTCCATATGCCACGGGAGCGGCCCAAGAAATAGCAACAACAACAACAACAAAAAAGACAAAAGCCAAAAAAAAAAAAAGAAAGAAAGAAAATCCCAAAGACTCAACCAAAAAAATGTTGGAATTAACTAATTCAGTAGAGCCGCAAGATATAAAATCAACATACAGAAATCAGTTACATTTGTATATAGTAATGAAACATCTAAAAAAGAACCATAGAAGGCTATCCTACCCACAATAGAATCAAAAACAATAAAATACCTAGAAATGAATTTAACCAAGGAAATGAAAGATCCTTACAAAAAAGTATCGGACTTTGTTGAAAGAAAGCAAAGACACAAATGGAAAGACATCTTACATTCATGGATCAGAAGAATAAATATTATTATAATATATGCTCATTATCTCAGAGTTTATATTAGATTATGAGTCCAGTTTAGAAGAACCCTCTGTTGAAGGTTTCACAAAGCTGAATCAAGTCTAAGTTGAATTGCTTTCTGGAGCTTAGGGTACTGTTCCAACCTGCTGGCTAACAAAATAAATTTCCTTGAAGCTGTAGAATTCATGGTGGCTTGCTTTTTCAAGGTGAGCAGTAAAGCCTGTCTAACCTCTAGACCCTCTGTTAAAGGGTTCACCTGAATAGTCAGCTCCATCCAGGATAATATCCATCTGATAAATTTGAAGTAAACATGTTAAAAATTTTATTTACATCTAAAAATTACCTTCATTTTTGCCATATGCTATTGATTAGGAAGGACTGTATAAAGGTGTGGATTCCAGCGATCTTAAAATTCTGCCTACCAGAGACCCTAAATCAGAACAATCCATCTAAGCTGCTTCCAATTTCCTAATTCATATGAGAAAATAAATGTTTGTTGTATTAAATTGCTAAGTTTTGGGATGTTTCATTACATAGCAATAGGTAGCTAATATAGTGAGGTTATAACTGCAAGAATTACATTCAAGGAAGAAGTATACAATATCATCCTTCCTCTCTTCTTGGTTCATAAATCCTAAGTAGATGTTGAAAGAGTATTCTGTTAAGTAAGGATATAACCTTTGGGTTTCACATGAGGCCTTTATAGGGAAAAAGCACAAAGAACTAGAATACAATCCTAATACCTGAAAATCAGTTTTGGAAGTTGATACACCCTTAAATCAAAGCTGTCCTTTTTAAAAGCTTTAATATAATGCCATCCTTGAGGTCAAAGTAGACATATGGAGGCAGAATCATTGTACAGTCAAATCAAATCAACAAAAATTTCTTACTGGACCTTAAATTTCCCAGAGAACATACTATAACTTCATAAAAACTGAAAAAGCATAAAGCTTTAATTTATAAAATTACATATCCAAATAATTTACTTCTATTTTCTTTTCTTTTTTTTGTCTTTTTTACCTTTTTGTCTTTTTTACCTTTTCTTGGGCCGCTTCCATTGCATATGGAGGTTCCCAGACTAGGGGTCCAATCAGAGCTGTAGCCACCAGCCTACACCAGAGCCACAGCAACACGGGATCCGAGCTGCATCTGCAACCTACAGCACAGCCCAGGGCAATGCCGGATCCTTAACCCACTGAGCAAGGCCAGGGATCGAACCCGCAACCTCATGGTTCCTGGTCGGATTCGTTAACCACTAAGCCACGGCGGGAACCCCTCTATTTTCTATTTTTATCACAGTTATTTGCATCCATCAATAGATGGTGGAATTTATTTGTTGTTTCAAAAGTGGGGAGAGATAAGAAACGAAGAAATATGTCTGTAGCAATGTGAACTGTGAGTTCATTACAATTCATCTGTATTTATTTTGGAGAATTCCCAGTATAGAAGTGATATTTTCATTCATATATAACATTTTTAAGCCAAATATTAAGTGATTTTAGTCTCTTTTCTTTTTTTTTTGCTTATTATTTATTACCCTTTTTCAAATTGAGAATAATGAAGAGTTGATCCTATAGGCAACCCTATATCCTATCTTCATGGCCAGAAGCATAACTTCAAAGTAGAAATGATGAAAACAAGAAAGCAGGAGGAAAGAGTCAGCAATCAAAATTCTTTTCCTGAGGAGAAAGAAGCCTCTGATAGCTAACAGGTGATAAGGCAATTTATGAATATGAGAATTCCAGAAAGCAATTTTATAAACTGCCTTAAAAATAGTAAAACTCTAGAAACAGAGTATTTAGGGCAATACTGCATGGAGGAAAGAGCTTCAGAAAAGCATTTGGATATGTTTTTTTCATATATAATTTTCAGATTATTTTTCCTTGGTTTTTACAAAATATTGAATATAGCTCCCTGTTGTACACGGTAGGTCCTTGTTGGTTATGCATTTTACATATAGTAGTATGTATATATTAATCCCAAACTCCTAATTTATACCCATTATTTCATTTCACCCTCCTAAATTCCCTGTGAATGACTAAGGCAGGAGACGTCTCTGCCTTTTGCAGATAAGAAATTGAGTTTCAGGAATATTTTTATTGGTTCAAGGTTGCAGGGCTATTAAATGGTAGACCTAGGTATGCGATTCAAGGTTTATAATTAGTGTTCTGGAGTTTTTTCCACTAGGAAATATTTCATTGATTCATCCACTGAAGACACATTTAAAACTTAATCTCCATGAATTAATAACAAAGAATCTTAATTTAACATAACAACGTTAGAATTCTATAACTCTCAGACTCATAAAAATCATCCCAGAGAGTTAACGAGATGGCCTGGATCGTATAACAAGCCTTGCAAAAGAGCTTCGTATGGTAGGTTTTAGCACTTTATTGATAATAAATGGTCTTACCATGTAAGATTAAACACCTAATGAGCACTAGAACCATGGGTCTCCACTTTACACAGCTCCGGGAGTCCAGTGCAACGTCAGGATTTGTAGGTATGTTATTCCCAAACTGAGGTGTTCTGACACCAGAACCATTGTCTAAGAGAGTGTATGAAAATGCAGGATAAAGTGGACACATCTTTACAGAGTGTGCATTTTATTCAGTACTGGGCACCATAACATAGTTTTCTTATACTAATGTAATCACAAATATGACCTACGCTGCAAAAATCATATGAATTATTAAAATAAAAGAGAAGACTTCAAAGATTTTTCACCTTAATGGTTTCTCGAATTCTGTCCCCAAGCTTCAAAGGTTTTTATTTATTTACCTTCTTCAGAAGCTGGGGTGCTGTGTGGGGAAAGTTAGGCAAGAATTGCTTTAGGAGACAAAGACCCTTTCTTTCTTTTCATCTCTCTCCATGATACAATCCTCCAGAGTGAATTCAGACTCTAATTTACATCCTTTTCTTAAAATCTCAGGTCATAACATTATCATTAATTAGTCTACAATTTAGGGATTCCTTAAACATCTTGGAACATATAGTCTAAGATCTCTCATTGGATGAAAAGACATCTCTTGATAAAGGAATAGCTGTGTGCTTTCCAAATCCAACATTTATATTCTAAATAATTGTAATATTGCCAGTTTTGCTCTGAAAATGTAATATATTAAGTGCTCTGACACCCTTCAAATATGATAAGTAAAATAATTTTGCTATCCATGTGGAGCTGTAGTTGAATTTCTACTATCTATTCTTCCTGCCCTCACCTACAGATTTTCAAGATGATAAAAATGTATCTATTATCTGTCTGCCTGAAAATACTAATTTTAGTTTAACAGTTATAATTTCTTTTGATATATTAAGGAATATATTTTTCTCTTTATTTTCATAGACTTCATTTTTTAAAGCAGTTTTAGGTTTACAGAAATTGAGCGGATAATACAGAGAATTCCCATACATCCCCTCTTTACCTCCTCACAGTTCATCCTATCACTAACATCCACATTAGTGTAGCATATTTGTTAAGGTTGATGAACCAGCACTGAAACATTATCATTAACTAAAGTCCACAGTTCAAATCTGTCTTTATTCTTTGTGTTACAGTTCTACAGGCTTTATCAAATGTAGCATGTCATGCATCCACCATTGCAGAATACCTTAGTGCCCTAAAATGTACCAATGCTTTACCTATTCAACTCCACCCCCTCTTCCTGAACCTGTGGCAACCACTACTCTTTTTACTATCTCTGTAATTGTGACTGTTCCAGAATGTCATCTACTTAGAATCATATAATATGTAGCTTTTTCAGACTGGCTTCTACATTAAGCAATATGCAATTGAAGGTTCCTGTATATCTTTTTGTGGCTTGATAGCATTTTTTAAAATTGTTGAATAAGATTTCATTACATAAATACTCTACTTTGTTTATCCATTCATCTTTTGAAGTATACCTGGGTTGCTTACAGTGTGGAACAATTATCAATAAAGCCACTATCAATATTTATATGCAGGTTTGGGGTTGGACCTAGGTTTTCAATTTATTTGGGTAAACACCTAGGAATGTGATTGCTGGACCATATAGTAAGATGATATTTAGGTTTGTAAGAAACACAAACTGTTGTTCAAAATGGCTATGCCATTTCACACTCCCACAAGCAATGAATGAAAGTTACTGTTACTCTGCATCCTTGTCAGCACTTGGTACTGTCAGTTTTTCGCATCTTAGCCATTTTAATAGGTGTCAAATATTTTAAAAAATTATTTTACTTTATATTATTTGTTTATTGTCAAGTTTCAGGGCCTGTTGAAATAATAACTGTATTCCCATTGAATTAAAAAATCAAACCTCTCCATGGACATGGAATACAACTTATTATTTCAACAGGCTGTGAAACTTGAAGATAAACAAATAACATAAAGTAAAATAATTTTTTAAAATATTTGACATGGATTATAGACTTGTGGTTGCCAAGGGGGAGGGGGAAGGAGTGGGATGGACTCGGAATTTGGGGTTAATAGATGCACACTATTGCGTTTGGAATGGATAAGCAATGAGATCCTGCTGTAGAGCACTGGGAACTATATCTAGTCACTTATGATGGAGCACAATAATGTGAGAAAAAAAATGTATATATGTATGTGTGACTGGGTCACCTTGCTGAACAATAGAAAATTGACAGAACACTGTAAACCAGCTATAATGGAAAAAATAAAAATCATTAAAAGAGAAAAACAATCAAACTTAAGCTATATATGTGTCAATTTTTTAAGTAAAATATACAAATATATTTATAAATATAGAAATCTCAATAAATTTGGTGATAAATTTGAATGAGATAGAAGCAGAATACAACAAAACTCCTCCAAATCCTGAACTTAAAATAGACGCTTTGTAAATATCATCATCTTGAAAGATATGTTTATATTACTTCTACTATGAAGAACAAGCCATTTCTAGCTCAAAAAAGAAGAGGTAAGTGCATATAATTTGATCTTTTAGAATCCATTTCAAAGCTGTTAAAGCTATTTTTACTGATATACAAGTAAGGTTTCAGACACCTGTAAAGCATCTGATTTACTTTCAGTAAGAAAAAGGTGATAAGTAGCTTACTAATGGTGTACTAAAATTTCTTTATAAGTTTCTTCATAAAGAAAGGCTTAGAGATGAGATAATTTCCATTTTAATAATTTAGGCATTTCATGAATTAGAACCCACTATATGGACTCGTATCACACGACGGAGAAGGAAAAAAAATCAGGAACTTGATGAGAGTCCACAGAAATCAAAGATACAAGCAGTAACTAGCGTATTCTTCTCCTGGGGGGGTGGAGGGGATGACACTGTGGAAAGAGGATGGATTTTACAGAGTAGTATACTTGGGATGGAAAGATATTTACTGTCTGGTACTTAACAGATGACCAAGAGTTCTACACAGGCTGAGACTACCCTGAGTTTTAGGTTGGGATTTATAGGAAGCAGATTCTTAGAGACTCCTAGAGACAAAGTTTAGTATACAGGATGTTTATTAAATAGTGTCCTTGGGATTAACAGCCATGGAAGAAAGAAACAAGATTAAATAGAGGGAGAAAACGGGTTCCCAGGCCAACCCACCAGCACCAGTCCAACCCCTGGAGAGTTCTAAGGCTGAAATAACCCAAGAGGTTTGCTTTACTTTGGGCTAAATGGACCAGGACTTCCTATCCTTGCCTTGATCGGTCTTTGGATGTGGGCCACCCCTGGAAGGGCATGATCTTGGGAAAAATGGATTTCTATAGCCAACAAGGCTTCTAGCTGAAGGCTGTCTTCTGATAACTCTCCTAGCTTTGTATCCAGGATCTCAATGGGCCATAACTACATTCCCCACTGGTCACCACTTACACATCTATGATCACTTTATATTCTATATAAAGAGAGACAGAAAGCAGCTCTTCTAGGATTACAGGAAGTTTCTTTTCCTGGAGGAAACAGAGATGAGGAAGTCTAGAGAGACCAGTGATGCCCTGGCCACTGCAGCTGGGCTTTAGGCCTACTGATAATCCTCCTCTCTTGATTTTTTCCATCCATTCTCTGTTCTTTTCACTTTTCAATGGTCTTAGTGGTTTACCTGGTAAAATTACCTGTATCTTCATCTCTTATGAGTATGATTCTTGGTCATTATGGTCTTCTCAAACCAGAATTGTTACACTTGTCTATTTACCAGCACAACTGAGCAAGGAAATATCAAAAGGTATTCAAGTAAATCTCAGGTGCCAAACATATTTTTGCCTACCTCCATTGAGTTATAGCAACACTACCTCCTCCTGATAATCAACTTGATTACCCAAGTCAAACTGCTTGATGATCCCTGTACAAAAGGGGACTAAAATATCCAGGCAGTTTTATAGTTTAATTACTCTAGCTCTGTATCCCCTGGCTGGAGAAGTCCCTCTTTGGAAACAGAATATTTAGCCATGCAGAGACCAGAGTTGTGGAAATGGAACAGCCAAATTCTTCCACTGAGTCAATGGGAGTGATGATAAGTGAAGCCACTCCTGCTTCTAGTATTAGGTTTCCAAATTCATGTAATTCTTTATTGAGTGAGAATTTAATGGCATAACACCATATCAAATGTTTTGACTCTAGGTACATTCAGCAAACCGGAGGATGGTGTCCTATCATCAAAAGATTGACTATGAGCTATGTACCCTTTGCCCTGAGTTGGCCATTCAAGAACCTGGGTGATATAGAATGTGATATAAACAGTGAATCTGATATAAACAGTGAACCCCATGATAGGAAGCTCACTATTTTGCTGTAAAATGGGTATTTATCGGGAAACAATAATTACAAAGGATCCAGATATTCTCTAATTTCATATATTCTCTAAGACTTTTGGTAATGGTCTAACTGAGGCTGTGCAGACAGGAAAGGCAAACTCATGTGGAAAATAAGTGTCTGTTCTGTTAGAATGGATGCCTGACCTCTCCAGGTTCAAAGGGAGCCAACCAAGTGGCCATTTAGCCTCCTTGAGAACTGGTATCATATTGGAAGGTGGGTATTAATCTTTGTTGCTGGCAGTTTGGACATTTGGCACTGTCGAGCTGTATCAACCCTGGTAAACTGGAGCTCACTAATTTTTGTGGATCTGAAAATAGTCACTATCTCTGCCACTATAATCACTTCCTTCATACACCCATTATGCCACTGCTGGGGTGACCAATGTCAAAGTCTGGCTAATATTAACTGGCTGAATTACTTTGTCTTCTTCACTTTTTAATACTTCTTCTATGGTGACTACTCTTTATAATGACGTATAACTCTAAGACTGCACACCTTGTTCCTTATCTCATACATACATCCACATCAGACCCCCTTGTCTCTAATCTTCTTGTCTTTCTTCTTCCAGGTCCCCAATCTTCCACTATGAATCTGTAAAGTCTGCTAACTTTGGACAATCTCCCAACTGGCCAGGTAGATATCCAAGCGTATCACCTAACACTCTGCCCATTGAAATGATCTTTGCCTCTTTACTTTCTTTCAAGACCACTACTGAGTAAGGCTCTAATGTAGCTGCTGTCCATTTTTGACTTGTTCCCATGTACCAGTGTGACCAAACTGTAAACCAAAACTCTGGCTGCTTCTTTTTATACCAGCTGGTCACAGGAAGTCATTATACTGCAATAGGCAGAAACTAAGGGTGGGTGCCAATGTAACAGTGGTGGATGATATGAGTCTGGGCCACCTGCTCATACACTTGTTTGTCCTTGCTAGTCCTGCTCATAGTTAACTTTGGATGTACCACTTCCATCTATGATGGCTTATTGCCATTTCCAATAGTAGGTCAGAAAAAAACTAATTTATAATGGGCAGTTCTAGATACATGGTCACTGACTGCATAGTAAAATTTAAAAAGTTAAACTGTAATGCTGGCTCAATAGCCCCAGATAACTCTACAGAGAGGTCTGGACCTGGAAAAACTCATCAGAGTAGTCATGCTTTAGGCTAGTATGACCAGTCCTTTACTCCCCTGCCTCAATTGGTCTTTGGAATGTGGACTACCCCTGGAAGGCACGGCTTTTGGGTGAAGTAGCTCTCTGAAGCTGAAGCAATCTTTGAAAGGGATGACAGCTGAAAACTACTGACAGCACACCCAGCAGATGGAGGAAGCTGGGTGCCATATATTCATATCCATATTAGCATAGGAAGGAGATAACTTTGTGTTGGTGGGAAAGAAATAACTCAATTTGTCTCTAATTCCATAAATATCATTACTTAGTTCCCAATTACCAATGTAAGCTATTTCAAATTAGTTATAAACAATGAGATAATATGATCAACCAACAACTTGAATAATGGATCTATCACAAAGCTGAGGAAACCTATGTATTTACAACTACTTTATGATAATAGTGATACTACAGAGCAGTGGGAAAAAATAAGTCTTTCTATATGAGGTATTTACAGTTTTTTAGATCTTAAAATTTTAAAAATTTACAAACATCAAAGTCCATTCTTTGAGTATTGGACAAGGGCATAGAGTCATGCATATATCACCGCAACTGCAAAAAGAGTTTCATCACCCTAAAATATTCCCTCCTGCTGCCCCTTAACTCAGTCTATCTCCTGGCAACCATTGACCTGTTTTCTACCCCTACTGTTTTGCCTTTGTGATGTAAAGGATAATGTATATCCCAGAATACCCTATACCTAGGACCAGGCATTATGCTACCTATTGTGTCTGGCTTCTTTCCCTTCGCAAAATGCAATGGATTTTTTCCCATGTTGTTCCAACTACCGATAATCCATTAGCTTTTACTGACATGAGGTTTTTTTATGGTATGTATGTACTACAGACTTTTTTTTTTTAAATATCTTCTGAAAGACAACTGGGTTCTTTCCAGTTTGGGGAGATTGTGAAAAGGCTTATTTATACATTTACATGCATGATTTTGTGTGAACATATGTTTTTGTTTCTCTTGGGAAAAATATTTTTAAAAGCCTCAGTTTTTAAAATAAATGGTCAAATGATCAATTGGATAGCTATAAGAAAAAAAATAAAACTAATTTTCCTTTTACCACACATAAAGATTAATTACTAGTGGTTTGTAGATTTGTAGTGAAACAATTTCCAAGCAGGGTATAAAAATCATTAACCATAAAGAAATATTTTATTAAATTAAATATTATATTAAAATAAAGACATTTTGTTTATCAAGGCACTCTTAAGCAAGTGGAAAAAAGGCTCAGAGTGAGAGAAGAAATATATAACACAGACGACTGACAAGGCTCCTACGAGACTTTATGTATTCTCTGTGTGATCAATTAGGAAATGCAGACAAACGGATTGCAGGTAGTAGAGAGACAGAGGGAAACAAACAGGAAAGCTGAAAGACAGCCTTGATATCTGCAGTGTACATCTGTGTGTGTATGTGTGGATATGTGAATATACTTCTTCTCTGCCTCCCGGGTTTTGCTGAAAAAATGTTTTCTAAAACTTTTCTCTCCCCTTGCTGTCCCTCTTCTCCCATAGCTGTCCCACCCCGCTGAGACAGAGGAAGCTCTCTGATTATGAGATCTGGAAGCAGATCAATGCTTGCATATTCAGTCCTTTCCTCTCTTCTCTCTGGGTGTCCCAGCCCACCTAGAACATGCCTCTTGCTTTTTACCGCTATGACATAAGCTCAATGCTGCGAGGAGCTCAGCACAAGAGGAGCTATCCCTGAGGAGGGTGGGGGAAGCGTCTCTGTCCAGTGCTGCATGACCTTGATGAAGTGGGGAAATGTCTCTCCTGGAGAGTTTAGGTAGCAAGCTCCTTTGGCTGTTATGCTTAACAAAGTCTTTTATTTTTTTATTTTTTAACTAAGTCTTTCAACTCAGCATTTTTAGTAACAATGGCGATGATAAAAGCCTTCATCTGTCTTGCTAAGTTTTGTTTCATTTTGTTTTTTAATTTCTCAGTTGGTTCAGAGCCAGAATGGAAAAAGGTAGGTAAGAGGGGTGCTAATTATCTAGCATTCTCGAACCCCAAATAACATGTATATGTTCATAAAACTTTAAATAGTTATTCTTTTAAATGTTGTTATATTTCTAAATTTGATATTAGAAACGCATTCACTTGCTACGTTCCCTGTGTTAATTTTTTCTTCCTCATGAGTTTTCACTTCTCAGAATCTTCCTTAAAAGGCTTACTGAGGTCTTTCATGTTATTTAATCTGAGATCTCTGGAAAGATGACGAAGAGGAAGAAAAAACAAAAGAGGAGGAAGGAAGAGTGGAAAATATTAATACCAGTTCCTGTTTTTTTTGTGTGTGTGTGTGTTTTTGCCTTTTCTAGGGCTGCTCCCAAGGCATATGGAGGTTCCCAGGCGAGGGGTCTAATTGGAGCTACAACTGCCTACCTATACCACAGCCACAGCAACGCCAGATCAGAGCTGTGTCTGCGATCTACACCACAGGCAACGCCAGATCCTTAACCCACTGAGCGAGGTGAGGGATTGAACCTGCAACCTCATGGTTCCTAGTCGGATTCGTTAAACACTGAGCCACAACGGGAACTCCCCCAGTTTCTGTTTATTAAATGCTCTCTATGTTTCAGGCACTTGGTGCTTTATATGTTGATCTGATTTAATCCTCATGACAAACTCACTTTACACATAAGGAAACTGAAGCTAAGAAAAATTAAGCAAGTTGCCTAATACCACAGAGCTTGATAAAAGCTTCAATTTTCTGAACTCCCATGTCATTTTATGACTTTTTTTTTAAAATCTAGCCCTTGCCATTTCTTGCCATATGGTACTTTTATTTTTCTGTATGTTTCCTGTTTCATAAAATCAATTATTAGCCTCTTCAAAGCATAGATTATTTCTCATTTCAATTTATATCTACAGTCCCTGGACACAATAAGTGCTCCATCAGTGTTTGCTAGTGATGAAATAAGAGCTCATAACAAATGAAAAATTGTTGGAGTTCTGTCGCGAGACAGGTTTCCACAGTATTTTCTTAGCCTCTCTGTTGCAAATTCCATCTTGTCCTGCTTTACTTTACGCCATCTTCCTGCTTGAAAAACAGTCACAGTGCTGGCAAATGACTTAAGCTTAAGAACAAAGACCTAAAGGCATAAGTTATTCATAGGGTCAGCTGAATGAGGACATAATGCATTGGTCTAGGCACGGGGACCTGTGCAGATTGGCACGCCGTTTGCATAAGCATGATATGGCCTCTAAAGAATAAGAGAATATGCATTAGCAAAGAGAACCAAGGTGCAAACCTAGGCATGCCAGTTGACGCAGATTAGGCATATGCTGCATGCCATATGTGGAAGCACAGTGAGGATTCTCTGGAATGCTATGCATAGATAGCTAATGCCAACCTTCCTCAAATGCTAATGATTGTTAAATGCCTAAAGGTCTGAGTAAAAGCTTAACCATCTACCAGCTATGTGACTTTTAAAATAATAAAAGAACTTACAAAATAATAAAAAACCCCTATATCCTCCACCTATGGCCCCCTCCTCACTTGACATTATCCTAAAGAGCACAATAAAAGCAGTGTGGTTTCTTGAGGCGGTGCTCTTGGTCCCTGAGACCTTGAGTCCCTCGGTTTCCACCTTTACTTAAGATAAATGTCTGTGTGTCTGGTTTTATGTTAACTTTTTCCCTTAAGTTTCACAGCACCTGTTCTTCAGCCCCATCCTGCTGAGCTGGTCTTGGCAGAGTTCCCGTCTCGTGGCGCAGTGGAAATGAATCCGACTAGGAACCATGAGGTTGTGGGTTTGATCCCTGGCCTCGCTCAGTGGGTTAAGGATCCAGTGTCGCCATGAGTTGTGGTGTAGGCCAGCAGCTGTAGCTCTGTTTTGACCCCTAGCCTGGGAACCTCCGTATGCTTCAGGTGCAGTCCTAAAAAGACAAAACAAACAAACAAACAAACAAACAAAAAACAAATAAGAAATTGGTATTCAAGATCAGTGGACAAAATAGAGAATTTGGTCCCTGTGTGACATAAGCTGTAAAAGGCCATGCAATCTATAAATAAACTGCACAGTGAAATTTTTAAGGACCTAGCTCTACCGCTCACTGGCTGTGAGACCTTGAAGAAGTCCTCAACCTCTCAGGAGATTTCATTTCCTCCCTTCAAAAAGGAATAACATCTCCCTGAAATGATTGTGAAGAGGTAATAACGGCTAGGGCAAACTGAAAACTGTAATAAGATGATACTATCAAATTATATTAGTCATTTGATATATGGATAGAACATACGACATTTAATATGCATAATGTGTAATATGCTACATAGATATAATATCATAGAGTGTTGCACTGTCATTTTATAATATCTATTAATTTTTTGGTCATAGCCCCGGGTCAGCTTTAACAATATCAAGCCTTATTCTCTAGACAGAGAAAATGCTGTTACTGTCACTGATGGGAAGCTGCTGCTTCTTACCTCTGTCTTCTTTATCCTTCCTCTGCCTGTCACTTCTGCCCTTAGGCATATGTCCTGTCAGAACCATGAAATATTAATCATCTTCCTGAGGGAAAGTATTTCCTAGAACTTTAATTCCATCTAATTTTACAAGCTCCTGTGGATCCCTCTTTTCTCAATCTTAGGCTATTTTTGCTGCAGACCTAGATTAAAGGATACTGGAGCTCATGCTGGCTAAGTGTTGGGTTGGTAGAGTCTATATTAGGTCCCTGAAGCAGCATAGATTACAGGCTGTGCATCCGGCACATGCTTAGAAGTGCTCATTGGTTGGAATGTAACTTTACCATAGGGCATATGCACCTATATTAGCTTTTCAGTGTTCTTTCAAGAATCTCTTTGTGTCTTGGAGTTCCCATCATGGCGCAGTGGTTAATGCATCTGACTAGGAACCACGAGGTTGCAGGTTTGATCCCTGGCCTTGCTCAGTGGCTTAAGGATCCGGCGTTGCCGTGAGCTGTGGTGTAGGTTGCAGGTGCGGCTCAGATCCCGTGTTGTGGTGGCTCTGGCGTAGGCTGGCGGCTACAGCTCCAATTCGACCCCTAGCCTGGAAACCTCCACATGCTGCAGGAGGGGCCCTAGAAAAGACAAAAAACCCCAAAAAACAAAAAAACAGAATCCCTTTATGTCTGTATGTAATCATATTTTCATGAAGGCTAACTCCTAAAAGAAGATACTCTTCACATTGAAATAATTTGAATAATCAAAAATCATTTTTAAAAATTTATTCAGAAAAATGCCCATGCTCATGATTTCAGAAAATTCAAGGAAGATAAATAGATATGAAGTAAACCCCCAAACCTCCATGACCCCACCTTTATTACTGTAAGAAGTAATCATTATTAACTGAGCTTTGTGTTTATATCTAGAAAATAGCTATACAAATACAAATGTGGCCCAGTCTTACATAACTTCATACTCCCTGCACACTTATTCACGTACTAGAATTTCTACATTTCTACATCAATTCTTTTAAAATACATAGAGCGTGTAGTATTCACACTATTCTATAATTTAAATATCTGAAATACAATAATTATAATAATTTGTATTAGACACAGAATCTACATTATTCCAGTTTGGTTCATAGAATTCCATTGAATGTACATTCCATAATTTACTGTGTAACTCTCTTGTTTATGGGCACTTCAGTTTTTCCCTTTTTGTGTGTCTGTGCGTGTGGTCATAGACAGTGCTACCCTGAATATGGCTGTGACCTTATTATCGCTAACTTAGGACAACATTAACATATCTATATGTGGCATACAGAAAAGGGGTGTGATTCAGTTAAAGTGGAAAAAGCATCTGTACTTTGATAGGCATTGTTTCCCTAAACTTTGACTGGTTTACACCCCCAACAAAAGTGTATGAGAATGCTAATTTTACAGCTGATAAAAAACGGCAACCTATTTCATTACTGTATTTTCTTGTGTGTCTTGCTTATGATTGAAGCTGGTCATTTTTCTTCATTGCTCCCACATTCTGTTAATGACATACGAATGCATCTGTACTCTTCATCTCCAGCTTTTTCCTGCTGTAATACATGCCCTCCAAAATGGTCGTAGTCTTGTGTGAAAGGGGGGAGCTTAACACACTATTTGTGCAGTTCTCTAACATTTTGCCTCAAGACCCCTTTTACATTCTTAAAATTATTGAGACCCCCCCCAAAAAAATGCTTGTGTTTATGTGAGTTATATCTAGTGAAACTTATCACACCAAAATTAACACAAAAAATTATAATTATTTAATATAATATTAAACTCTCCATGAGTTAATATAAATGATTTTTATGAAAAATAATGATATTTAAAAAAACAGAAAACAGCTAAATTCTGGTATCTGCCTCTGAATCCAATTTGTTACAATATCAAATATCATGAAGCCTCTGGAAAACTCCATTATACTCTAGTGAGATAATGAGAGTGAAAAGGGCGAATAATTATGTAGTAGTATTACAAAAGAAGTTTTTAACTTTGTGTACCTGAAAAAGATTTTGTGTACCCAAAGGACTACACCATTGAGAACCATTCTGTTAGAGCAAGAATTTACGTCTACACAAATAAGCAAGGATATACTGTTTGCCTTTTACGTCCTTAGAGCTTGGTTCTCAGGCTTCGAAAGTCAACTAGACACTAACAATGCTGTAACAGAGACAGTGTATGTAATAAGGAAGAAATCACCATCACGGCATCAAGGATCGACTAATTAAAGCTTTTTTTCCCTCTCTCTCTTTGGTTTGATACTTATGGACAAATAAATCCTCTGCTATGGAAGTTGATTCTGGACAAATGTGAGCCTAAGGAAGACTCAAAATTGATGCTAACACCACATGTTTTATTATTTGATTTTTGTATCTTCAATTATAATTATGTCCAGTGATTAAATATCATATTGGCAGTGACTTGCTCAATTTATTATGTCATTAAGAATGACAGAAGATCAATTTCTGCTTAAAATTATGAGCTAACAAGCTTTTCCCCAATCTTCCTTCAGGATTTCAGTTTGATCTGTTTCCCTATTAATATTCAGAGCCCTATGCTATTATTTTTGTTTTATCGTCTTACTTTATTATATATGCATGTAAAATTGACATACATTCATAAATATAAATTCATACATGTGTACTGCTTTTTTGTTTGCCTCCTCCAATTTTCTATCCCCTTAATCTATTCATACCATTCATATCAACAACCCCAAGTAATTCATAATTCTTCATATTTATTTCCATGTTCCTATATCTCCTATAGACACATAAATATGTACATTTAAAAGTACAAAATTTTTTCAAAATAATCATCATACATCTTTCTGTATCTCCCTTCTGTTTAACTCAATAATTATCCATAGTGAATACCAACAAGGGAATTAATATATTTTTAATTAATCGTTTTTTGTTTTGTTTTGTTTTGGTTTTTTTGCTTTTTAGGGCCATACCTGTGGCATATGGAAGGTCCCTGGTTAGAGGCTGAATTGGAGCTGTAGCTGCCAGCCACAGCCACAGCCACATGGGATACGAGCTGGGTCTGTGACCTAAACCACAGCTCACGGAAACGCTGGATCCTTAACCCACTGAGAGAGGCCAGGGATCAAACCCTCATTCTCATGGATACTAGTCGGGCGGGCTCGCTACCACTGAGCCACGGAAACGCTGGATCCTTAACCCACTGAGAGAGGCCAGGGATCAAACCCTCATTCTCATGGATACTAGTCGGGCGGGCTCGCTACCACTGAGCCACAACGGGTACTTCCCTTAATTAATCATTCTTTTTTTTTTTTGCCTTTTCTAGGGCCGCTCCCGTGGCATGTGGATATTCCCAGGCTAGGGGTCTAATTGGAGCTGTAGCCACTGGCCTACGCCACAGCCACAGCAACGCAGGATCCAAGCCGCATCTGCGACCTACACCACAGCTCACGGCAATGCGCGGGATTGTTAACCCACTGAGTGAGGCCAGGCACCTAACCCGAACCTGCAACCTCATGGTTCCTAGTTGGATTTGTTAAACACTGCCCCACGACGGGAACTCCTAATTAATCATTCTTAAAGGTTGCATAATATTTTAAGTTTATTCAACCACTTCTTCTCTTATTAGGGACATTTTCATTTATTTATTTAGTTAGTTAGTCTTTTTAGGGCCACACCCATGGCATATGGAGGTTCCCAGGCTAGGGGTAAAATCAGAGCTACAGCTGCTGGCCTACACCACAGCCACGGCAACATAGGATTGAGCCAGGTCTGACCTACACCACAGCTCATGGCAATGCCAGATCCTTAATCTGCTGAGCAAGGCCAGGGATTGAACCTGCGTCTTCATGGTTGCTAGTGAGATGCATTTCCACTGAGCCACAATGGTGGAACTCCAAGGGCATTTTCATTGTTGCTAATTAGTTTTTACCAATTAATTATTATTACTTTATATCTTTGCACACTGAGTAATGCTGAAATCCAAATACATACCCTTGATAATATATTGTTATACACCAGCACTTGCATTTTTATAAGACAAAAGGACAGAATCCCAAAGTAGAACTGCTGGGTCAACAAGTTTATAAGTTAAAAAAAATTAATAGAATTTGCAGATTGCTTTTCAGAAGGGATGTAGAATTCACATTTCCATCAGCAAGGCATAAGAATATCCTTACACTTATTAAAAATATAAAATTTGTCACTTGTTAAACTTTAGAAGTCTAATACAAAATAATCCCTAATTATATTACTCATGAGTTTGAACATATTTCCATACTTTGTTGAAATTCTGAACAAAGTTCTTCTGCAAATAATCTACTTAATTTTTTTCTTCTTTTGCCTGCTTTCCTATGAGCTAGTACAACAGTTCACATGGGACTCTTCCTGTTTGCAGCTTTGGCTGAGACTGCAATTCTGAGAACAGTAGGTGCTACTCTCACATTCCAAATCAAAAGCCCAGTTTTTCTATACAGGACTTTAAAAGGAGGTGTCAAAAACTGGTTCAATAAACATTAATCCCTCATCCACATCCAGGATTTATAAGAGAGCTAGAAGTGTATTAAATGTTTAAAGAGACCAACAATAGAGGACACTGCAAGTGTCGGAGAAAAAAAGTGTTTTCCTCTCCTTTAAAAAGCCAAACAAGGAAGCTTTGACAATGGCACAGAAGCTAGACATATATTTCCTGAAATTTGAGGGATGTAGAAATCAGGATGTGACACACAAAAGAGTCTAAAGCAGAGAGACTGGCTAAAATGGCATGACCCTGCTGAGAAGAGCAAAGAGACAACAGGAACAGTTGCCCTTTGGGAAAATGTCAAGGCATGGACATGTGCATCTTCTATAACCTATTTCCCGTGTCAAGGTGAAATGACCAAAATTGAGGATGAGCCATGAGGAGCCACTATCTGAGTCAAAAAAGCCTTGACTGTCTAAGATGGGACATCCTTATGTTTGGATTAGAAATAACACACACGATGTCTTTCAAGAGAAAAAGCTGCCATTTGGACATCTGCCTCTCCCAGAGATGGCAATGCAAGATACCATGGTACAAACTGCCTTGTTTGAAAAAACTACCCTTTTCATATTTTACATTTTTGGTTCCTTTGTCATAAATCAATTAAAGTATATGTGTGGATTTATTTCTAGGCTTTCTACTCTGTTCCACTGAGCTATATAGCAATTTTTATGCTAATGCCACACCATTTTCATGACTATAGTTTTGTAATATAGTTTTAAATCAGAAAGTGTGATGCCTCCAGCTTTGCTCTTATTTCTCAAGATTGCCTTGGTTATGTCAGTATGTTGTAGTTGTATACAAATATTAGGCTCCCAGTCAGCTCCTACATGCTTCTCAGAAAATGGACCCTAGGCAGCTGCTTTAAAGTAGGCAAACAGTAGTTCTCATTGTGGCTCACCAAGTTAAGAACCTAACCTAGTGTCTGTGAGGATGTGGATTCAATCCCTGGCCTCACTCAATGGGTAAAGCTCCAGTGTTGCCACAAGCTGTGGCATAGGTCAGAGATGTGGCTTAGATCCAGTGTTGTTATGGCTCTGGTATAGGCTGGCAGCTGCAGCTCCAGTTTGACTCTTAGCCAGGGAACTTCCATAGCCACAGGTGCAACAATAAAAAGAAAAAAACAATTAAAATAAAGAATGCAAATAGACATCTTTTAGAAAAAGACTAGAAGATGGCCAGATCACAGAGAAAATAAAGGACTGCTTAGTAATGGAGCTGGGAAAATTAGGGTATGAAAAAATGAAAACATATCCCTATGTCATAACGCACACAGAAACATATGTGTGTCAGGAAAAGGGTGAAGGAACATTCATATCTTCCTAGAAGCTCTGTTCTTAACAGAAAAATAAGGGGGAGGGGGTTGCAGTTTAGTGCCCATCAACTAGAGAAGAAGTAAATAACAGTAGAAATAATACAGCAGTGAAAGTAAGTATGCTATAGCTATACACATTATTAATAATACAGTTACAATAATGCAGTATGGAATGAAAAGGCAAGTTTGGAGCTCACAATGGTGTATATTTTTTAAAAAGTTCAAAAGCAAGGTAAAACTAAATAAAACAATGCTTATATATGCATTATATATACATAAAGATAATTAGAAGTCAAAGGAATGACACAAAATATATTGTTGTGGCTAAACGTGAGGAGTCAAAAAGTCTCTAAAGGATGATTTAGATAAGATTTTTGTACTCTACTCGTTCTTGGCTTGGATAACAGTTTCATAGGTATTTACTATAGTATGAATAAATAATTCAATTAATTAAGTGATTAAGATAAAAGGGGGTCATTTGTGTAATGGAGGATGACAATATGTATGATCCAGGTCCAAAAAGAAAGAAAAAAATTCTGCATATAATACACTAAATTTGAACCTTTACTTTCATGTCTCCATTATTTTTTCTCTGTGCTAGCTATCTATTCTTATTTTTTGTTTGTTTTGTTGGTTTTTTTTTTTTTTTTTTTGCTTTTTAGAGCCACACCCATAGCATATGGAGGTTCCCAGGCTAGGGATACAATCAGAGCTACAGCTGACGGCCTACACCACAGCCACAGCAACATCAGATCTGAGCCTCATCTGCAACCTACACCACAGCTCACGGCAATGCCAGATCCTTAACCCATTGAGCAAGGCCAGGGACTGAACCCACAACCTCATGGTTCCCAGTCGGATTCATTTCCACTGTGCCATGAAGGGAACTCCAGATAATTATTCTTATGTAAAGAACAACTGTATTTCATTTCTAATATTTATCATGTGTTTTATTATGAACCAGCAAGTCCTCCTTCATGAATTTTATTCAATACTGGCAGTCTTCATTTTGCACAACATTGTGCCAACTGTAAAACATGGAGATTGAACTATATTCTCAAAAGGCCCAATTTCTCAGTTACCATGAAACCATGCAAAGCAGGGACACAGTTTTGATACATATATACAAGTTTTAATTAACATCACACCATGAAGAGTGGAAACTACCTATATTTCTCCATCTTTCATCCATACATTCTACTAAATAAATTTTGAAATGTATCAAGTTTAAAAAATGGAATATTATTATAAAACTCATGGATAAATTAGGAGACAACAGCCTTTTCCCTATTATTGAATCAGAACTATTTTAACAAATAAAAATATTTAGTAAAGTTTCCAGCTATAAAACAAAAATATATAACAATATTTGAGGCTAAGTCAGATGTAAAACTCTATCTGAAGGAGCTGGAAGTTAGACCTCATTAGTCCATGGAGGTTCTTTCTCTCCTGTTGGGCAGAGTCATCTTCTAACCACTATAATTTAATCAACATTCTTCTTAACTGCTTTGGAATGTTCTAGGGCACAGAAATAGATTTCAAGTAATAGATCTTGGTTTGTATGGGACAAAAGACTATAGGAAAATCTCCAAGTAAAAAAATACGTCTGATAGAGCAGTAGAGCCTGAGTAGAAAAGAGCAATAATGTTTTTAGGGCAAATATAAGACTAGGCTTCACCATCCCCTAACACTGCTCCGCCTTCCGTTCTGGGAAAGAGAATGACATAGAATAAGAGAAGAATCTATCAAAGGTCCACACTACCTGCTATGAGAAAACATTTGAAAAGACTAGTTATATAAAGAAAAAAACTTTTTTTCCCCCTGATGGTCAGAGGAAGAAAACATCAAAAATGAAGCCTGGGTGTGGCACCTTGGCAATTACACAATAACCCTTGAGAAAAAAAAGTCAGGGATGACCAGAAGAATGGATACTAGAACATAAGTGCTCCAGGACTGCAAAAAATAGCTCTGTTCATGTCATAATTTTGGCTCTCCAAGGACTCCTATAAGAAATTCCCAGGAAAGATGAAAAAAGGAAATAAAAACCTGAATTTCTTATGAGACAGGAAAGTACTAATTGAGAGATTTGAGGTTTGGGATATTGCCATAGATAAAGAAACAACAAGGAAACACATGGGTGACCCCCCAAATCTACAGTTTTCCTAGAAGTGATATGATAATATTATGCTACATTAACGCAAGTGTTTGTATGTCCCTGTCCTCTTTAACTCTAGTAGTTCTTAACCAGTGGGAACTTTTTTTTTCCCCCTCAGAGAACATCTGGCAATGTCTGGAGATATTTTTGTTGTTGTTGTTGTTGTTGTTGTTGCTATTTCTTGGGCCGCTCCCGCGGCATATGGAGGTTCCCAGGCTAGGGGTTGAATCGGAGCTGGAGCCACCGGCCTACACCAGAGCCACAGCAACACGGGATCCGAGCCGCGTCTGCAACCTACACCACAGCTCACGGCAACGCCGGATCGTTAACCCACTGAGCAAGGGCAGGGACCGAACCCGCAACCTCATGGTTCCTAGTCGGATTCGTTAACCACTGCGCCACGACAGGAACTCCTGGAGATATTTTTGATTGTCACAACTGGTATCTAGTCAGTGAAAGACAGTGATGCTGCTAAACATTTTAGAATACAGAGGACAGCCCCTCACAACAAAGAATTATCTAGTCCAAAACGACAATAGTACCAAGGTTGACAAGCCCCGGTTTAAGAAATTTATTTCCTCATTGTCCCAACCTCCTGGGTGTAAGTACAGTATCCATGTCACTGTGTCACTTTGAAGGGACATTTTGCAAATGCCAAGCATGAAATAAACCATCTGATTTTTCATTTCTTCCTATCTATACTTATTCCACCACTTTTCACTAATGCTTCTTGATGCTTTTGAGAATATTTGTGTCAGTCTCCTGGGTCTGGGTCATGACATATATAATATATACGATATATCATATAATATATATATTATATTTAAAAACCTGGCCATCTATCAACTCTGAAAAAATAAACAAACCTCATCTGAAAAACAAATTGGTTGCAATTATAGTTTCATCTGGTCCCTTGGCGTATATCTGTAATGCTGATTTAGTACTTATGATAAGTGTTTCCCCAATGCATCTCTTTAGCAGCATTAGAAATAACAGCTGAAAGAAATGAGTCTTTCCAGTCATGGTAACTGTAGTTGGAGAGTTTTTTAAATCAAATTTATTGCCAGGATGTTTGTAACGCCCAAACACTCAATTTGTATAATTTGTATATTCCTCTGCTAGGTACCATGCTGAAAAGTATTAACACAGAGGTATGCCATTACACTAAGTATTGCTATTGTTGTTGGTTTTTCTTTAGTTTTTCCTGAAACTGGAATTAATGAAGAGAAGTAATTAAACAGCTGTTAAGTTGCCTGGATACTTGGTGTATTTATCCAGTGCTATCTGCCCCACTGTAGATCTTTATCTATACATAGCTGCTTGGGTTTAGGCCGTGTGAACATTTGAGCATGTTTTAATATCTCAATTAGTTTTCTTGTAAGAGAGGAACAATCATGCTTTACTCCAAGATGGAGATTATGACCTTGACATTTCTGTTCATGCATCAAGGCTCTGTTCATGCATAGGCATGCCAAGGGAGTAGTCAAGGTGGCTGTTTCTGTCTTCCCCAACTGCTGGGTGTTATTACCCCAATCAAACACATTGAATATATTGTGGAGGAGACAGGAAAGGAAATGAACCTTTAAGCAAGTTTTTAAAGACATTTTTAACTTGGCAGTCTTCTAATAGGGAATCATAGGTCTTTTGAAGAGCAACGGATGGTCAGTATCAGTTATTTGTCAGGATGTGAGTTGAAAAGAACATATGATACGCACTTGATTTTGAAAACAATTTTGTTTTTGAAAAATAAAAATTGTTTTACAGTGAAAACTTTTTTATACTACAGATAAGATTGCTCTGTTCAGATACTACATAATGTCAAAGCATTCAAAGGACTGCTGGAATTTAGGGCGGAAACACAACAGTTTTTGAGTGGGTAATGAAAAACTCTTGGCTTATGTGATAGGAAAATAAAAGAGAAGAGTAATCTCATGAATTTGGCAAAATAAATACCCTTAATCTTATCTAGATACTCTTAAGTTACTTGGCACAGTATCAAGTTAATCATTCTGTTTACAGGAAGATGATGTTTTAAGTACAAGGTAACTTTTTTCCTTCCTAATAAAATGAAAGACAAGGAAGCAATCTTTCTTTCGTGCTATGGTTAAATGATTAGAATAAGAAAATGTGTGTACCCAATGAAAAATAATCTGACACATTTTCTGAAGAAAATAAACAAAAATGGTGCCACTGAGCCTATCAAAGTTTATTTCTCGATGACTTGAGATTTCAATGTATATCAGAAAAACTACTGTGGCCTAGGATTCTGGCTAGCATTCAAACTCTTTCCTAACATTGTGAAATCTCATGAGAGAGTACAAACTAATAGGAGAGTTAAATTTATTCCCACTCCCAACTGCAAAACCATTAATTAATAGCTGATTTTATAACCATTCATTGCCTTCAGAAAAACAGGTACTTTTTTCTATCATGGACCATTCAAAAACAATTAGTCATAATGTACAAATACACAAGGAACTTGTCTGTAACAGCAAGAACAGGTTTTACTCAACAAAATCCTGTTTTTATTTTCTAGTAACCTACAAAAATACTGCTGAATATATGCAAAACGAATGAATGCATTGCTAATAGGAATTTCATATTTTTATTGTCATGTAGATTTCACGAAATTTTCAGAAACTGGTTATTTACCTTTACAGACTTTGCTTTCAGCAGGAGGAATATGAGGCCTATTTACGGGTGAGGAAACTGAGATTGAGAGCTGGTTGCATGGTTTACATAAGGCTACAGAGTCAGCCAAAAATAGCATGATAAAACATTAATGTCTTTTGTACTAAAGAAGTTACCTGCCTGCCAAATGAAAACCCTGTAGTTTTAGCAGAGGATACCATGATCCAGAGCTTCCACAATTTTACATCTACAGTTCTAATCTAATGCATCTAAGGTAGCTAATAAAAATTTACTCATCGTGATACAATAAAGGACCAATATATAAGAAAAAAGGAAAACCACAGGCAGAAGAAAGAGACCAACAGGTAGTTTACACAGTCTTTAACAACTATAACACACTCAGTGAAATAGAGAAACAGGTTAAGAATTTCAGCAGAGAAGTAAAAAAAAAAAAAAAAAAGGCAGTTCTAAAATTACGCTGTCTAAAACATTAGCCATTAGCCACTTGTGGCTATTTAAACTTAAATTAATCGCAGTTAAATAAAACTTAAAAGTCAGTTCCTTCATCACATGACACACATTTCAAGAGCCAAACAGCCATATGTAGTTCATGGCTACCATATGAAACCATATAGATTATAGTACATTTCCATGATTCCAGAAAATTCTATTGAGCAGCACTGAACTAGAAATAAAAATTATAGTAACTAAAATTAAGAAATCAATAATTGGGCTTAATAGTAGACTAACTAAAGTAAAATGACAGATTAATAGACTGGAAAAGAAGTAATTTAGAATTTTTGTATTAGCAAAAATTTGTATTAGCGGATTGAAGAGCTTGACAAATACTCTGCCCTACTATTCAACTGGAGAAAAATATTTAAAAAAATAATTTAGTCTCTGGATATTGTCTTAAGGGAATATAGAAAATACAGAAATATTCACTCAAGGAAATCTGCTAAATCTCAGTTAAAAGGAAAAGTAGGAGCATTTGAGTCTTTGCCTGCTCCCTTTCCCTACACCTTCCACAGCTCAGGCTTACAGAAGTTCTATGGGTCCAGGGCTCCCTCTTCCTACAGCTCTAGGTCTCTGAAGATACCTTCACCCATCTTTCTCATGCCTCTTAGCTCCATGTTGCAAAACTCTTTTCCAGGTAAGAACCAAAAAAAAACTAAAATGAAAAAAGAGGTAAAAACTTTTTTTCCCCACCCAGACCCTTACAGAGAAGAAAGTCTACTTTGGGCAAAAAAAGTCCAGGAATACAAGGACCCTGACTGTTCCTACCTTAGCTTTCCTGTAGGATGAAGTTCTCATGCCCCATGTAGCAATGAGGAGAAAGCCACAAGTTTAAAAAAAAAAAAAGGCTGAGACAGTGTCTAGCATATGAATCTGATATAGTATCCCTCATTGCCTCATTCTCCATGATCGGTATGGAACAAGGGGAAAATCTACTTTTCCTAAAATCTGGGTTTCTAAATGCCCAGTTCAGAAGAGTTGAGACAGCTTGTGTAGCAGGAGAAGCCCAGGCTTGCGAGGGGGAAGCCTCACATATGATGGCCTTGAGGTCAGAGATCATGGCATGTCAGAAAAATTTTAGGAATATATACCATTACAACAACCGTAAATTAGCTAAATTCTAAGAGATTGCAAGCCCAGGTATGGATTAAGATTAATGGATTAAGATTAATCTACCTGACTGCAGTGGAGAACAACAGAGAAATATAGGCCAGCAGGCAATCAAAGCCTCATTTCTCTGAGACCAAAATGTATTTAACCCCCTTCTATATCCAGGAACCATTTCAGGAAGGACCTGAGAAGGAAAGCCTGACTGCTAAAGGGAAAGAAAGAGACCTGATGAGGAGCGAGGGCTCTAAAGTTGTTTAAAGAAGTTCTTAAATTTAAAGAAACTGTTTTTCATTTGCGTATTTATTATTTGTTTAAATTGCAAATTTATTACTTTTTATCAAAACCCAGAAAATTACAAATACCCAAAGAATGTATCATCTGCTAAAGAAAAATTAATGCTTTGATTTGTTTCTGCATGCAAAATGCTACACAAAATTTAAAATATATTTTTAATGTAAAATTTTACCCATTTTAACTTACAATGTTATAAAAATAATTTCCCATTTTATTAAAACTATTTTAATAAGGTGCTTTTCACACCTCTTGGCAAAGCAGTTTCTTCTGCCTCTCTCTAGTCTAAATTTTTACATTAGAATCTTTAAATAATCTATAATCAGTTTTGCTGTCTTATTTGAGATCTATTTTTTTTTCCTAAACACCTAATCAGTTGTCCTGCCTCCTTGTACCAAATAACTCATCCTTGACCCACTGATTAATGTGTCTACTTTATTATATATTAAATTAGATAAAAGAATTTATTTTTAGTCAAATTACCTGTTCACTCTTTTGTACTAATTTAATAATTACAGTTTCAGGATGTGTTTTAACATCTCAGCAGGCTAATCTTGTCTAAGATTGTTATTTTTCCTCATTCTTAGCTACTTCCCCACCCTTTTTCTTGTGGATGGATTTTGAAATCAACTTTCAAGACTTAAAAGGAAAATGTCACTGACATTTTGACTGGGCTTGGATTAGATTTATGCGTTAATTGTTGTTCCTCATCTGGAATGTGGCATGTCTCTACGTTTACGTATTTCTTTGCATGTATCTGAGTAATGTATTTGTTGTTTTTTGTGTTGTTTGTACGTACAGGCCACACATGCTTTTTTAAAGATAACAGTTATCTTACTTCTCACTTATTTTCTGTTGTGTTTGTACTAGCGTATCAGAACTATGTCAATTTGTTGTATATTTTTTATTTGTGTGGTCATTTACAGAGTTCTTACTAGTTCTAACAGTTTTATGAGTGGACTGTTTTGGCTTTTTAGCTGGTTCTTGTATTTTACTTAGAATCACTTCCCGATTTACACTAGACTTGTCCTGTTTCCTTTTTGTCCCAGGGCGCAGAGGTCAAGGCTGCTTCTGCTTTTGCCTGGTTTAATGACATGGTGCATTTTTAGCATGCAGTCATAGTGCCTTCTTCTCCATGGGACCCAAGGATGACACTGTGCATTGGAACAAAAAAAACACTGCCATAAATACACATTGTTATAGTATATTGATTGACAATATCTGTGCTCAAAAAAAAAAATCAATTAAACAAAATTATATATTCTACCAGTTTCTAAACAGCACCCTACAATCATAAACTGTAATTTGTGGCATACAGCACCAGTGATGAAGTGCACCAACAGCCTGTGGTCCTGGTGAATTGCTTCCAACAGATCAGCCACTGTTTAGAGTTCAAAGACTAAAGATGTTATTATGTCTTCTTTCAAGACTAAACCAGGTCCAAGTGTTCCAGGCAGCCTCACTATCTGGAAGGAGCCAGCCAATATCTACTTAACTGGATCTACCTGAGTGGGATAGGTGCTCTTGGAAAACTTAATCCTTTTAAAAGAAACATTTTTCTCTTGACCTCAGAATTAACAAACAGATACTCTTAACTAGATATAGAGATTCCATCTGGTGCAACACTTGAATATAAGGGAAAGACGGTCTAAAGAAACAAGAAGAAAATATTTAGTATCACTTTTCCTGTACAGGTTCCATGGAATCAGGCACAGGGGTTCTGTCCTATTTATGTGAGCCCTGCCTCTACTCTGGTAGGGGAATCAGGAGCCTGGCCCCTCAGGGTCTGTATGCCCTAGGACTCTTATTGTTAGCAGAGTCCCCACAGACTTGTTGTCAGTTGCAATTCCTTTGTTCCTGCCTTTCATCTCAGAGCCACTGACCTGACGCTGCTTTAGCTGAGATAAAATAGCTGTACCTGTAGATCTTCACAGGGGTTTGAGTGGGAGGCTTGATATCACAGTAACTGGGGAAAAGATAAAAAGGTGGATCGAGCAAACAGCAGAACACACAAGCTGCAACTTTATTTGGAGTTGCTATAGTTGAACAACAAAGGAACCAGGTTGACTCATTTGGTTTCTATTGTACTGGAGTGATAGGGTTATTTTAGTGTGTGTCCCAGCTCTTCTCTCTAGAGCATCGAATGGAAATGGATTGGTCCAAGCCCTAGTGAGTACATTTGGCTCACAATATAGTTTGCATTTAAATCAAATTTATAATTGCCTAAAATAGACTCTCCAACTGTGCAGACGTCATATAAGTAGCAGTCAGAATGATAAGGTACTTTTTGCCATTCATTCAAAGTCACATAAGTTGGTAAAGATACACTTTTCAATTGTTCTGTCTTACTGAGACTATTGCAAGGATTCTGTTTCTCCTCCATTACACTAAAATGATGCACTTTTGTCTGCTGCTGTTTTAAATCCTTATTATCTCTAAATGTGTTTCCCTGCAATCCTAAAAGGTATCAAGTCAAACACCAGGGGATTCAAAAGGTTGTTTTCTTTCTCCCCCCCTCCCCATCTTCTTTTTATGAGGATTCACAGGTATAGTCTATGTTTATTTTTCCATAGCAGTTAATTGGTTGTCAGCTGGGGCGATTTTACTTGCAGGGGAAATGTGGCAATCTTTGGAGGCATTTTGAGTTGTCACAACTTTATGAGAATTGCTACTGGCTAACAACACCCTACACTGCACAGGACTGCCCTCGCACCAAAGATTTCTCCACTGCACATGCCAATAGTCCGGATTGAAAAACCTTGTGTAGGAGAAATAAACAAGATTGATCAGGATTAACTCAAATGATGTTTAGAGATGGTGGATTGATATGCTTTTACTATATGATTTTGAACTCAAACAGAAAGATTAGTGCCCATGGAGGGATTCTACAGATAGAGCTTTCCACGAAATCATCAGTGAATCATTACAATTCTTACTTTTAAAAAAATCTGCCATTAGAGTTATCTCAAGGTCTGACATCATTTTTCTACTTCATAGACTGTTCTAAAATATTGCTGATGTGTTTAATTGAAAGGATTTTCCTATGACAGAAAAACCTCACTAAAGTGTTTAGCTGTTTCATTTACCTGGCAAGGGGGATAGTTAAATTAATTTTAAGTTTTTAAATGTTTCTGAGAAGGATAAATTTGTATGTATATTTTAATTCTATTGAGGTGAAGTGAGGACACTCTAAAGAAACCTAATTATCTAGCTAATTTCATATATTATATTTCCCCAGTTATGCTTGGGCTTTACATTTTTTACTTTTCATTCTTACTTTTTACAAGGGTTCAGACAGAAAATCAAACTTTTTCATGTAATAAAATTTCCCTATAGCTATTGACTGAATGTGCCCTCTAAAAGTCCTATGTTGAAATCCTAATCCCCAGTGTGGTGGCATTTGGAGATTAGACAATTGGGGCCCTCATGGTGAAATTAGTACCCTTGTAAGAAGAGAGAGGAGAGAGCGTGCTTGTTTTTTTCCTTCCTCTCTGTCTCTTGGTCTCTTTATCTCTGTTTCTCTCCATCTATGTACATTGTGCAAGCAGTCTGTCCATCATGCTGTGTCAGGGACCAGAATGCAAAAATAGACGCGTGAACAACAAAGAACCAATATGATAATGCAGAGCCAGAACAGCAGAGGAGATGTTGACCCAGAGATGAATATCACAGTTACTTTCTTAATCATTCAGGAACCGTTTTGAACTAAGAAACCCAGTGAGGAAGGACTGATAGTTAAACCAAAATAATCTCATATATCAATAATGTATTATCAATTAATTTTTAAGTTCACAAGTATTTACTCAGTGTATACCATGTTCCAACAATGATCTGGATGCTGAGGATCCAAAACGAACAGACAGATGTGCTTCTTGCTCTCACAGTTCACATTTCCTTTTGATTGGAATTCCTATATAGGAATTAATTAAAAGACTAGATATAGTTTATCTCATGGTCTAAGATGTAATTTGAACTAATTTTTATGTGTATATCTTGAATAGAAAAAAAAAAATTCAGTGTTGGGGAAAAAGCAAACAGTGTGGACTTTGCTGATTTTTTATAGTTACTATTGAGATGCCCTAAACAGGCAAAATTGCTCAGAATAGTTCTTAGAACTATGTCATTTCATTGGGATATACAAATAAATTTAGGGGCACAAATGCTGCTTCTGGTTTGTTAGAAGTCCCTTTTGTTCCTGTAGTACCTCAGTCATTATAAATAGAAAACAACTGGGTAATTGAAACAAAAATAGGCATAGTCATATTTTCGATGTAAAAGATAGAATACATGAAAACAGCTAGGTTATTGATAGTAGGATTGAAAGACGTTTTAAAATTCTTCCCTTTCTTTTAAGATTCAGCTTTAGGTTCAGTATCTTTGGTCTGAGTATCCAAAGATCTTGTAGCTATTGCAGTCCCAGCTTAATGTGCTACGCTGAAATGAAGATTTGAGGTACATTATGGTTTTAAATAAATACTAAGGACATAACACTACCCTTTCAGAGTCAACAGATCAATGCCAACTAAGTAGCACAGAGGGAAAAAGGAAAAAAAAAAAAAAAGAAAGAAAGAAAGAAAGAAAAAGGAGCTGGGAAAGAAACAGAGAGAAATAGAAGACTGAAGGGGCTACCCAGCTGTCGAGAAGGGAAGACCCTTTCTTTTCAACCTTAACAATCTTCTACTCTGTAGGAAGATGTGGATGTGATGTGCTGCTTTTTAAACTCAATCACATTAAGTCTATTATACTGTGTATAGTAACCATTCCCTAATCAAAGAAGTTCTTTAATGTAAAAGCAATATGAATTAAGCTATGAAACTGATTAACATTCTTGAAATCATCAAAAGCCTTTGCTAGAAGTCATCATTGATTTTATCTGACCAGAGGGAAGGAACACCTTGAAGGATCAAGACTTTGTTATTGGAGTTCCCGTCGTGGCGCAGCGGAAATGACTCTGACTGGGAACCATGAGGTTGCTGGTTCAATCCCTGGCCCTTGCTTGGTGAGTTAAGGATCCCGTGTTGCCGTGAGCTGTGGTGTAGGTCTCAGACGTGGCTCGGATCTGGTATTGCCGTGGCTCTGGCGTAGGCCGGCAGCTACAGCTCCAATTAGACTTGTAGCCTGGGAACCTCCCTGTGCTGCGGGTGCAGCCCTAAAAGGACAAGAGACAAAAAAAAAAAAAAGAATTTATTAATAATTAGTGAATAACAAAATAATAACAACTCGATTTCTCTGCTTAGAAATATTTGAGGGCAGGGGAAGAGAGAGAACAAGTCATTATACATTCAAAGTAATTACTTTGATAAATTTATTTTTTCGTCCTATGATAATATTGGCAGACATAATCATGTGAGCTCTGAAGGTGAAAGAGAAATAATTCAGTTCAGCAAAATTATACTGATTGAAATGGATACGTAAGCATGTTGAACTACATTTTGTAGGAAGTGTCCCTTTCTGAGTGTAGGAATTATGGAGTGGTTTAAATAAACTAGACAGTGTATAAGGTATGTACAGATGCTCTCAGCTCTACCACTGAGGTACCACCTTGCACAGAAGCTCAGCCCAGAGGTGCTGCATCCTCTCAACAATTCACAATCTTTAGAACGCAGCTGCCCACAAATGAAAGCACAGGATTTGGATAAAGAACCCAGATTCTCTTTCCAGCTGTGCCTCCCTGACCCATCCTGACCCATCTGGAAAAGGAGAAAATGGTCCCTTTTTATAAAGCAATTTGCAGTCTGACCCTGATTTGTATTTTCTTTCTCACCACTGGGATATCACCACATTGACACAGTGATGAATTACAATGCCCTTAAGATGTAAACTACAAGTGGGCCCAGAAATACTTAAGATCATGGAAAAATATGAAGCATTGGGATTGATTTCCTAAAATCACACACACGAATAACTTCTATTACTACCCCCATGAGCTTCATACTTTTTGATCTGACTTCCTACTGCTGACCTCTTTTCATGGGGAGGTAGATAGCCTGGGTTCGGAGAAGAACTGAGATGGCATGTGAGAATGGGAAGGGGAAATAAGCTTTTGGCCAAAGGACAAAGAGGGGTTGATGCCTTGGTCTCCAGTGAGGGTGTGGGAAACAAGTAGAGTTCAAACATGGAGGCCCGAGACCAGGTATCAAGAAAAGCCACAGGGAGGATGAAAATACAAGCCAGTCAAGGCAGATGTGGGAGGCAAAGCACAGACAGATTCCTGGATGTGATGGGGATCACGGCACTGGAGCCCTTTGTAGCATGTCACAGTTCAGCCTATGGATGGGGCAGGAACCATGAACCTAAACTCTAACTGCCTCCTTAGCTATGAAAGTTCTAGAAATATAAAGTAGGAGTAAAATAAGAGTTTCACAGAAAATAGTCTTATGAAAATAAATCTGATTTTCAAACAGAAAATTAAAGAATTTTTACCTTTAGATGCTAAGAATAAAGTCCCTGAATAAGTCCACGTTTAATAACTCAAAAGGTTATCTTGCCTAAAAAAAAATTACTTCCACAGTTTATGGGCATCAAAGTGGATTTATCATTCTGGGAAATCATACCCTTCTCCTACCAGTGTAAACTGAGCATATTATTTTTGGAGTCTGTTTATGCTACAGCAGTTTTATTAATCAGGATAAATTAGGTTATACCTTGATAACAAATTAACAGCGACATATCAGTTACTTAGCACTACAAAAGTGTATTTCTCTCTCACACTACATGTGCAATGAGAGTCAGCACTTTGATTTCATATAATCACATGGTATACGGAGAGGTTAATGGGATCCTTCATTTGGAGCATAGCTGGGGGTCATGACAAGAAAAAAGACAGATGAGAATTCAGAGGCTTTCTCTTGCCTCAACTTGAAGTTTGAACATCACACTCATGCACATTTCATTGGCCAGAACCAGTCTACGGGTCCCACCTACCTAAAAGAGGTTGGGAAATATAATCTCGCCTAGACAGAAATGGAAAGGAGAATTGGGTATTTGTGAGTACTAGTAATGTTTACCATGTCTGTTATTTTAAAATAATTGTAAGATTCTGGAGAAAAGAGAGGGACATAAACTAAAAACAAAACAAAACAAAACAAAAAAACAAACAAAAAATAGGGATATGGACATATTCAAGAAAGAACTGAAGGATTTTTTGAAATCAGGGTATTTCAGGTACTCAATAGATAAGTAGTTTCTGCACACTTGAGATTACCCTCGAATACGAAAAAAAATTATTACTTGGATTCATTCAAGGTGTGATTTTTTTTTTTTTAAGTGGGATGAAATTCTGCTTTCTGGAGACTAGTGAGACTAAAGAACAGAGAGGCTAACATCTGGATGGGGTACACTGTTGAGGCCTTATACCCAGTAGGGAATTAAACCTATATATGTGTTTGGAACACTGTAAGAAGTAAAAGAATGAACCTTATTTGTCATCTAGTAAGCAAGTAAAACCATATAAACCTGAGAAAGGGGAAGGTACGAATTCCAAAGGGAAAAAAGTAGATACTTTTGAGGTCAGTACAGGACTTGCTGAGGTAGAGAGAAGGGATCTCTGATAGCCATTCTTTTGAGTTGCCAGGAAGAAGGGAAGGTCCCAGGGGAGTCAAGGGTAATTCTAATGAAAGGATGATATACTTAGAATTTGGAGAAACAGAAGTAGAAGATACACAGAGAAGACCAGGAAGCCTCATCCAAGAATTAGCAACCCCACTGGGCAGTTGGGAATCTACTGAGCTTGGATACGGAAGAGCTTGATCTAGACTCTGGACTTGGCAGGGCTTACTTTTAGACAAAGTGAGTGGAATTCTTAGACTGACTTGCTCCTTTGGCATTTAATGTAGACCAGAAATTCCATTATTAGTATTACTTTTAAGAGCTTCACTAGCTTTTAATCATCCCTATTATTTGAAAATTTTAAAATATCCTTTATTTCCTTGTATGTTTGCAGTTAAATCATTAGTAACCCCAAATGAGGCTCTGTGTTTTATAAAGTACAGCTGGGGAGGTGCTGAAAACCCAGGCAGAGAGGCAGTCAGTGACAACCAGTAATGAGAGTAAATAATCAAGATGTTTTAGTCCTCTGGGAGTAAAGAGATGATGATATTAGTCTAGGATGTAGGTAGAGCTTGACAGGAAGCTTTGGCCTGCCTCACAATTTATTCAGTGTAGGTGGCAAAGGCAGTTGTTACTGGGATTTCCACTTCTTTGTATAAAATCACCCACAGCTTCTCCAAACTATAGCAAAGAGTACAAGGTAGAGAGAGAAGCTCTGGAACTGGGTCTATTCCTATCATGAACATTAGTGTCCATCACAGACATTCTAAGCATATTTTCTATTCCAGTATCTAAGCCACTGATTAAAATGTTAACTGGCCCAAGAAGGGACCTCTGTGGAACACCATTTGTTGTGTCTCCCCAGGTTGACACTGAACCACTGATGATATCTGTCAAAATGCGACACTTGGACCAGCTGTCACTTCTCAAAGCACAAGCACACACAGTTGTTGGTGAGGAATTAAGGCTGCAACAGCAGGGGCAGTAAGGATTATGTTTACCAGTTCACTAAGACAAATGCATGGTTTAGCTTTGTCCAAGTAAGCATGCCTTTCTATTTTAGAAAGAGGATGATTTCAGCCAATGAAGTTTAATTTGAAAAGAACTAAAGATAAAAAACTGTGGAAGGCATTTTGAATGACAAGACAAAAGAGCATTCAGGATTGTTGATCCTTGCTTTTCAATCAAAAAGTATAAAACAGAAATAAAGTTTTCAATGATTAACACAGAATTAGATTATTAAAAAAAATAATGTTTGTAAAATAAAAAATCCAGTCAGCTTTTTGCCAGGGTTCAAAAGAATATATGACAGACACAAGGGCTTCACTATAAAACCATTCCTAGAAAATGGATGGTTAAGAAGGAAGAAGGCATATACCTACTTTTACCATCACAGTGAAATTATGCTTAAAATGACTGTTGAGATTTTCTTCAATGTTTTTGTTTTTCTAGCTTCCTAGAAATATGGTCTCATGATTGAAACAGATGTGCTGTTTAGCTCTTTCTCCTTGACCTTTTCACAAGTCTCCTAATTACAGTCAGGTAGTGAACAGCTGTTAAAATAAATCTGCCCATAAGCTTTGGGGAAGAAGATGAAGCCTCAGACGTTGCAGCTTCCGGCTTTATTCCTAGCATCATGGTTTAGGTCAGGGATTAAAAATTCAGTAATCCAGAGGATATGACAAACATTCTGATGTGTTGAGAAAAGCCAGGGTAACCAAGGGGCGGGAGAGACAGGAGGTGGGTGCTGAGGTTAGATGAGTACATTAGCAGGAAGCACATAAGTCTCCAGATGATCTGGAGCCAGCAGACGTGGTGTTTGCGATTGAAATGTACCTTTTCAGCCTTGAGTGAGACTGTACACAGCTTCCATCATTTTTTCATGTTTCTGGGGATCTGCACAACCCTGATACAATGATGAAAGAAATCCAGAGTGAAGAGAGACATAAGCTCCTACTTGTCGGGGCAAAGCCTCAACAAGCAGCTGTTTGAGCCAAGGATCTTGCTGTGATTCCAGCAGTTATGCTGTGGTCTGAGTCCCAGGCTGTGTTCTCCTTTCCTTGACAGGGCACTTCTATCCTGAATAACATTCCAAGGCAAAACTGACAAAAAGATCAGGATGGCTACTCATTCACCCAGTCTAGTAAAGCACCATGGTTTTGCCTTTATTTTTTCTTTTTCTAGGGCCATACCTGTGGCATATGGGAGTTCCCAGGCTAGGGATCAAATGGGAGCTGCAGCTGCTGGCCTATACCAAAGCCAAAGCAACACCAGATCTGAGATGTGTCTGCAACCTACACCACATCTCATTGCAGCGGTGGTGGGTGCCAAGGAGTTAACCCACTGAGTGAGGCCAGGGATCAAACCCGCACTCTCATGGATACTAGTCAGATTTGTAACCTGCTGAGCCATGACAGGAACTCCCAGCATCCTCTTTTAAAAGGCTGATGTGTCTTTAGACCACCAGTGTGTCCATCCATAAAGTGTGCTTGGTAATCCTTTCATAGAGCATAAAAAGATAGTGGAAGTTATTGTTATTAATCTCAGTATTTTAAATTGATATTTATGTGTATTTCTAAAATGTACATAATATACTAGAATGCAGAATTGAACATAAAATTATATATATAGAATATATACATATATACATATGTAATAATAATATATACATGTATACACACACACGCACATGGAGCTGTATATATGTTAGTGGTGCCACAACAAAATACCAAACATTTGGAGTTCCTTTCACGGTGCAGTGGAAGTGAATCTGACTGGGAACCATGAGGTTGTGGGTTTGATCCCTGGCCTCGCTCAGTGGGTTAAAGATCTGGTGTTGCTGTGAGCTGTGGTGTAGGTCACAGATGCAGATGGGATCTGGCATTGCTGTGGCTCTGGTGTAGGCTGGCAGCTGTAGCTCCAATGAGACCTCTAGCCTGGGAACCTCCATATGCCACAGGGCCGGCCCTGAAAAGACAAAAGACAAAAAGACAAAAAAAAAAGACACTAAACATTTATTTCTCAGTTATGGAGACTGGAAAGTCCAAGATAAAGGCACTGGTACATCTGGTATTTGATGAGGACCAGCTTCTTAGTCGGCCATTTATTTGTTAAAAGCTCACATGTGATGGAAAGGATCTCTTTTATTTTTTTAGTTTTTATTTTTTTTATTGTTTCATAATATTTTAATATTTTCATTTGAACTGAGTCCTTGCATTGCAAATGGCTATGTCCTTTACATATTTCTTTTTTAAAAATCTGTGTAGTCCTCCCTCTTTTTTTTAATTACTCAAAGGATTTATTACATTTGTAGTTGTACAATGATCATCACAATACCGTTTTATAGTATTTCCATCCCACACCCCCAGTGCACACTCCTCACCCCCCAACCCCTCCCCTTTGGAAACCATAAGTTCTTCAAAGTCTGAGTCAGTATCTGTTCTGCAAAGAAGTTCATTCCGTCCTTTTTTCAGATTCCACATGTCAGTGATAGCATTTGTTGTTGGTATCTCATTGCCTGATTGACTTCACTTAGCATGATAATTTCAGGTCCATCCATGTTGCTGCAAATGCCATTATTCCTTTCCTTTTGATGGCTGAGTAATATTCCATTGTGCATTCATACCCCATCTTCTTGATCCATTCCTCTGTCGATGGACATTTAGGTTGTTTCCATGTCTTGGCTATTGAAAATAGTGCTGCAACGAACATTAGATGACATGTATTTTTTGGAGTCATGGTTTTCTCTGGATAGATGCCCAGGAGTGGGATTGCTAGATCAAATGGTAGTTCTATTTTTAGTTTTCTGAGGAATCTCCATCCTGTTTTCCATAGTGGTTGCACCAATTTACAATCCCACCAACAGTGTCATAAGGTTCCTTTTTCTCCACACCCTCTCTAGCACTGAATGTTTGTAGACTTTTTGATGATGGCCATTCTGGCCTGCGTAAAGGTGATACACGTACCTCTTAGTGGTTTTGATTTGTGTTTCTCTAATAATGAGTGATGTTGAACATCTTTTCATGTGTTTTTTGGGCATTTGTATGTCTTCTTTGGAAAACTGTCTGTTTAGATCTTCTGCACATTTTTTGATGGGGTTGTTTGTTTTTTTGGTATGGAGATGCAGAAGGTGTTTATAAATTTTGGAGATCAATCCCTTGTCAGTTGATTCACGTGCAAATATTTTCTCCCATTCTGTGAGCTGTCTTTTCGTTTCATTTAGGGTTTCCTTTGCTGTGCAGAAATTTTTAAGTTTAATTAAGTCCCATTTGTTTATTTTTGGTTTTACTGTCATTACTATAAGAGGTGGATCTCAGAAGATGTTGCTGTCATTTATGTCAGAAAGTGTTTGGCCTGTGCCTTCCTCTAAGAGTTTTATAGTATCTGGTCCTATATCTAGGTCTTTAATCCATTTTGAGTTTATTTTTGTGTATGGTGTTAGGGAGTGTCCTAATTTCATTCTTTTCCATGTGGCTGTCCAGTTTTCCCAGCACCACTTATTGAACAGGCTGTCTTTTCTCCATTGTATATTCTTGCTTCCTTTGAAATAGATGAGTTGACTATAGGTGTGTGGGTTTAATTCTGGGCTTTCTATCCTTTTCTCCTGATCTATATTTCTGTCTTTGTGCCAGTATCATATGGTTTTGATGACTGTTGCTTTGTAGTATAATCTGAAGTGAGGGAGCCTGATTCCTCCAGCTCCATTCTTCTTTTTCAGGGTGTCTTTTGCTATTCTGGGTCTTTTGTGCTTCCAAAAAACTTTAAAATATCTTGTTCGAGTTCTGTGAAAAATGTCCTTGGTAATTTGATAGGGATTGCATTGAATGTGCAGATTGCCTTGGGTAGTACACTCATTTTGATAATATTGACTCTTCCAATCCAAAATCATGGTATGTCTTTCCATTTATTTGCATCATCTTTGATTTCTTTCATCAGTGTATTATAGTTTTCAGAGTACAGATTTTTGTCTCTTTAGGTAGGTTTACTCCTAGGTATTTGATTCTTTTGGATGTGATGGTAAATGGGATTGCTTCCCTAATTTCTCTTCCTGATCTTTCACTGAACTTGATTTCTGTGTATTAATTTTGTATCCTGCAACTTTGCCAAATTCGTGGATGAGCTCTAACAGTTTTCTGGTATAGTCTTTAGGATTCTCTAGGTATAGTACCATGTCATCTGCAATTAGTGATAGTTTTACTTCTTCCTTTCCAATTTGGATTCCTTTTATTTCTTTTACTTCTCTGATTGCTGTGGCTAGGACTTCCAGAACTATGTTGAAGAGTAGTGGCGAGAGTGGACATCTGTGTCTTTTTCCTGATCTCAGTGGGAATTCTTTCAGCTTTTCACCATTGACAATGATGTTAGCTGTGGGTTTGTTATATACGGCCTTTATTATGTTGAGGTAGGTTCCCTCTCTGCCCACTTTCTGAAGGGTTGTTATCAGAAATGAGTTTTGGATTTTGTCAAAGGCTTTTTCTGCATCTGTTGAGAGGATCATTTGGTTTTTATTCTTCAGTTTGTTAATGTGATGTATCACACTGATTGATTTGCAGATATTGCAGAATCCTTGCATCCCTGGGACAAACCCCACTTGATCATGATGTACAATCCTTTTAATGTACTGTTGGATGTGGTTTGCTAGTATTTTGTTGAGGATTTTTGCATCTATGTTCATTAGTTTAATTGGCCTGTAATTTTCTTTTTTTGTGGTATCTTTGTCTGATGTTGGTATCAGGGTGATGGAGGCCTCATAGAATGAGTTTGGAAGTGTCCCTTCCTCTGCAATTTTTTGAAATAGTTTCAGAAGGATAGGTGTTAGCTCTTCTCTAAATGTTTGATAGAATTTGCCTGTGAAGCCATCTGGTCCTGGACTTTTGTTTGTTGGAAGTTTTTTAATCAGTTTCAATTTTAGTTCTTGTGATGGGTCCATTCATCTTTTCTATCTCATCTTGGTTTAGTCTTGGAAGATTGTACTTTTCTAAGAATTTGTCCATTTCTTCTAGGTTTTCCATTTTATTGGCATATAGTTGCATACAGCAGTCTCTTATGATCCTTTGTATTTCTGTGATGTCTGTTGTTACTTCTCCTTTTTCATTTCTAATTTTATTGATTTCAGTCCTCTCTCTTTTTTGCTTGATAAGTCAGGCCAGGGCTTTATCAATTTTGGTGATCTTTTCAAAGAACCAGCTTTTCGTTTCATTGATCTTTTCTATGGTTTTCTTTGCTTCTATTTCATCAATTTCTGCTCTGATCTTTATGATTCCTTTCCTTCTCCTAACTTTAGGTCTTGTCTCTTCTTCTCTCTCAAGCTGCTTTAGATGTAAAGTTAGCTTGTTTGTTTGAGTTTTTTGTTTCCTGAGGTAGGGCTTGTATTGCTATAAACTTTCCTCTTAGAACGGCTTTTGCTGCATCCCATAGGTTTTGGAGTGTCGTATCTTTGTTGTCATTTGCTGCTAGGTATTTTTTAATGTGCGTTTTGATTTCGTCAGTGATCCATTGGTTGTTTAGTAGCATGTTGTTTAGTCTCCACGTGTTTGTTTTTTGCAGTTTTTCTTGTTCATTTCCAGTCATACAACATTGTGGTTGGAAAAGATGCTTGATATGATTTCAATTTTCTTAGAGCTTCCAATGTCCTTCCCCTATAACAAGCCAAATTCACACTGTTTTCCCAGGAGGTCCTCCAAGACCTGTAGTCAGGTCTAACCCAGATTCCTATGGAGATTTTGCTTTGCCCTGGGGTCCAGTGCATGTGAAAATGTGTGTGTGCCTTTTAAGAATGGGGTCTCCATTTCCCCCATTCCTGTGGAGCTCCTGTGCACAAGCCCCACTAGCCTTCAATGCCAGATGCTCTGGGGGCTCTTTCTCCCAGTGCCAGAACCCCACACATGGGGGTCTGATGTGGGGCTCAGAACTCTCAGTCATGTACGTGAGTCTCTGTGAAACAGTTACTTTCCAGTCTGTGGAGCATCCCACCGGAGGTATGGGGTTGCTTAGATCATGTAATTGCCATTCCTACCTCTTGAGGTGGCCTCCCCTTTGTCTTCTGGAGTAGGATATCTTTTTTGAAAGTTTCTGGTCCATTTGCTTGAAGAATGCTCAGCATTTGGTTGTCAATTTTGTTTTTTTTAGGGGAGAAGTTGAGCTCCAGTCCTACCAATCTGCCATCTTAATCCCATCTCTAGGATCTCTTTTATAAGAACACTAATCCCACTCATGACCTAATGACCTAAACACCTCCCCCAACCTCCAACTCCTAATAAGCTTGGGGGTTAGGATTTCAACAAATCAAGTTTGGGGAGACGCAAACATTTAGACAATAACATACTTAGTTTTCTAACTGGTAGGGGCACATGCAATCAACAAATACTAAAGACCACTATCCTGGATTACTCCCCTCACCCAATCAAATGTTCATAAGAAGATACAAGGTGCACTGGGGACAAAAATGCTGTCATAGTAACTCTCTAAATGTCACTCAGAGCAAACTTTTTGACTTGGAGTAGTGATCAGACTAATGTCACCATAGAGCAGAGAAAAGGAAAAAGGAGGGAGGGAGAAAGGAGAAATGAAAGTCTTTCCTCAGGAGATATCTTTAATAATAAACCTCTAAACAAAAGACCCAGATTGCCCACCTTACTTATCCTCACATCCATGGCATACTGTACCTACTCTGGCATGAATCATGTAACTCTCTAGTGCATAATCTTTTAAAGCCAAGGAAAAAGATTCAGACCAAGATACCAACTCAGGGAGGGTGTGTTTAGTAAGCAGAGGACACCAGACATGGAGATACAGGAAAATGTAACTGCAGAGTGTAGTCATTAGGCAGTTTGCTTGCAAGGTGTCAGACAGTGAGCAGAGGACACCAATGTCAAAATCAAAAGCCAAGAGATCCAATTCAAGATCACAGATTATGAAGAGGCAACTTCTCCCAAGTCCAGCCTGCAGACATGATTTGTTTGGCTAAAGTTTTTATATAAAATTTTGAATTTGTTTTAAACATTTAAAACTTTCATTTCACTTTCCCCCGCAAAGGGCTGTTTCATACATCTATGCTTTTTTCCCACTGTTTTGGGTTCAGATATAGCAACAACACTGAATGTTGAGAGAAGTCAAGAAAGCAATTGAGAAACCCTGAATTATCAGCTCCTTTGCACACCTCCTCCTCTTGCCCAATTGTCTACCATGTGCCAGATACTGTTCTAGGAATCAAGTACAGAAAGAATCAAAAACAAACAGAAAAGATGAGGCGTTTCCTCCCTTTGAACCTATATTCCAATTGAGAAAACTGTAAAATAAATCACCAAGTATCAGTTATCAGGGATAATAATATCTAAAATACTTTGAATGCTTTATGAGCCAGCCACTGTTCTTTCTCTTGTGTGGCTTGTATTCTTTTACACATATTAATTCCCACAGAAACTCTATGACAAGAAAATAATTGCATCTCATTTTTCAAATAGGAAATTAAGTCATGGGGATAAGCTTGTATGAAGTCCCACGGCTAGTAAGTGATGAAGGAAGAGTGGGCTGCAGCAGTCTGCCTTTAGAGGCATGGCATTTAACCCTGTCCCACACCATTAAGTGCTAAGCAGAGTGTAAAAATAGGCTGATGTGACAGAGTGAGATTGGGCAGCTACTTTAGATTTGGAAGTTAAGAAAAGTCTTTTCAGGAAGTGACATTTAAGCTGAGATCTGAAGGATACAATCATGCAAAAATTTTAGAAATAAGCTAAGGGAAAAATTAATGTGCAGGACTAAATTTGGAAAGAACCTGTCTTATGAAGAATCTGAAATAAGTTGACCAGTGTGGCTATAGCTTATAGGAAAGTAAGAATGAGAGAGGAGGGAAAACTGCAGAGATGAAATTGAAGAGGTAAGCATAGGCTCTTCTCCAGGATAGGTAGTTTAGATCTTGTTCCAAATGTGAGCCACTGAAGGATTGTAGATTAATGGTGATGGAATCTGATTTACATTTCAAAAACACAGCAATGCTCACATTTAACCAGGATCTTTATAAACTGATCTTAATGTTTGTCTCTATCTTTTTCTCCCAATATTTCCCCTTAATAATACTGTGCTTTAAATCCAACATTGAAGTAACTACTGTTAAGCTAGAAAACTGACTTTGTGAAAAACAAAGCCCTGATTTGTACCATTTGCTCATTTCAATACTGTAAATAATTTCACCATAGCTGATTTTACACTATCAATAGTTTAACAATCAGCCTACAAAATTTCTGAATATTTAATCATCAGCTCTTTTTTTTAAATGTTAATTTGGTTTTTTTAAATTGTTTTTTATTTCCCACTGTATAGCATGGGGACCAAGTTACACATACACGTATATATAATTTTTCCTCCCATTTTTGTGTTGTGATGTAAGTATCTAGACATAGTTTATAGTGTTACACAGCAGGATCTCATTGTAAATCCATTCCAAGAGCAACAGTTTGGATCCCTTAACCCCACACTCCTGCTGCCTTGCACTCCCTCCTCCTCCCCCTGGGAAACCACAGGTCTATTCTCCAAGTCAACGATTTATTTTCTCTGGAAAATTTGTGCTGTATCTTAGATTCCAGGTAGAAGTGATATCATATGGTATTTGTCTTTCTCTTTCTGACTTATTTCACTCATTATGAGAGTCTCTAGTTCCATCCATGTTGCTGCAAATGGCATTATGTCATTCTTTTTGATGGCTTAGTTGTATTCCATTGTGTATATATACCACATCTTCATAATCCAATCATCTGTCAGTGGACATCTGGGTTGTTTCCATGTCTTGGATATTGTGACTAGAGCTGCAATGAACATGCGGGTGCATGTGTCTCTTTTAAGGAAGGTTTTCTCCAAATATGTGCCCAGGAATGGAATTGCTAGATCATATGGTAGTTCTAAGTATAGATTTCTAAGGCACCTCCATACTGTTCTCCATAGTGGCTGCACCAGCTCACATTCCCACCAACAGTGCAGGAGGGTTCCCTTTTCTCCACACCCTCTCCAGCACTTGTTATTTGTGGAGTTATTAATCATGGTCATTCTCACTCGTGTGAGGTGGTACCTCATGGCAGTTTTGATTTGTATTTCTCTAATAATCAGGGATGTTGAGCATTTTTTCATGTGCTTGTTGGCCATCTGTACATCTTCCTTGGAAGAATGCCTATTCAGGTCCTTTGCCCATTTTTCCATTGGGTTGTTGGCTTTTTTGCTGTTGAGTTGTACAAGTTGCTTGTATATTAGAGATTAAGCCCTTGTCAGTTGCATCATTTGAAACTATTTTCTCCCATTCTGTAAGTTGCCTTCTTGTTTTCTTTTTGGTTTCCTTTGCTGTGCAAAAGCTTGTCAGTTTGATTAGGTCCAATTGGTTTATTTTTGCTCTTATTTCTATTGCTTTGGGAGACCGAGCTGAGAAAACATTTGTAAGGTTGATGTCAGAGAATGTTTTGCCCATGTTCTCTTCCTGGAGTTTGATGGTATCTTGTCCTATATTTAAGTCTTTAAGCCATTTTGACTTTATTTTTGTGCATAGCGTGAGGATGTGTTCTAGTTTCATTGCTTTGCATGTAGCTGTCCAGGTTTCCCAGCAATTCTTGCAGAATAGACTTTCTCTTTCCCATTTTTTGTTCTTGCCTCCTTTGTCAAAGATTAGTTGACCATAGGTGTCAGGATTGATTTCCGGGTTCTCTATTCTATTCCATTGGTCTGTCTGTCTGTTTTGATACCAGTCTTGATGACTGTGGCTTTGTAATATTGCCTGAAGTCTGAGAGACTTATGCCTCCTGCTTGGTTTATGTTTCTCAGGATTGTTGTGGCAATTCTGGGTCTTTTGTGGTTCCATATAAATTTTTGGATTGTTGGTTCTAGTTCTGTGAAAAATGTCATAGGGAATTTGATAGGGATTGCACTGCATCTGTAGATTGCTGAGGGCAGTAGGGCCATTTTCATAATATTGATTTTTCCAATCCAGGAACTTGGAATACCTTTCTATTTCTTTACATCTTCTTTAATTTCCTTGATTAATGTTTTATAGTTCTAGGCATATAAGTCCTTTACCTCCTTGGTCAAGTGTATTCTCAGGTATTTGATTTTTTGGGATGCAATTGTAAAAGTTATTGTATTTCTATATTCCTTTTCTAATATTTCACTGTTAGTATACAGAAATGTGACTGATTTCTGAATGTTAATCTATATCTTGCTACTTTGCTGAATTTGTTAATCAGTTCAAGTAGTTTTGGGGTTGAATCCTTAGGTTTTTCTATGTATAGTATTATGTCTGCATACAGGGACAGTTTTACCTCTTATATTCCTATTTGTATGCCTTTTATTTCTTTAGTTTGTCTAATTGCTGTGGCTAGGACTTCCAATACTATGTTGAATAGCAGTGGTGAGAGTGGGCATCCCTGTCTTCTTCCAGATTTGAATGAGAAGGCTTTCAATTTTTCTCCATTGAGTATTATAGTTGCTGTGGGTTTGTCATAAATGGCTTTGATTATGTTAAGGAACGTTCCCTCTATACCCACTTTGGTGAGAGTTTTTATCATAAATGGATGTTGGACTTTGTCAAATGCTTTTTCTGCATCTGTTGAGGTGATCATATGGTTTTTTACTTTTCTTTTGTTAATGTGGTGTGTGATGCTGATTGATTTGCATATGTTGAACCATCCTTGTGAACCTGGGATGAATCCCATCTGGTCATGGTGTACGATCTTTTTGATATGTTGTTGGATTCGCTTGGCTAAAAATTTTGTTGAGAATTTTTGCATCTATATTCATCAAAGATATTGGCTTGTAGTTTTCTTTTTTGGTGGTATCTTTGTCTGGTTTGGGAATTAGGGTGATGGTGGTGTCACAGAATGTCTTTGGGAGTGTTCCTTCTTCTTCAACCGCTTGAAAAAGTTTAATGATAATGGGTATGAGTTCCATTTGTATGTTTGGCAGAGTTCGCCTGTGAAGGCATCTGTTCCTGGGCTTTTATTTGTGGGGAGTGTTTTTATGACATATTCAATTTCATTTCTAGTGATTGGTCTGTCCAGTTGGTCTATTTCTTCTTGAATCAGTTTTGGCAGGCTGTAAGACTCTAGAAAGTTGTCCATTTCTTCCAGATTGTCAAATTTGTTGGCATATAATCGTTCATAGTATTTTCTTATGTTTTTTTGTATTTCTCCTTTTTCATTTCTTATTTTATTTGGGTTCTTTCTTTCCTCTTCTTAGTAAGTCTCGCCAGAGGTTTGTCAATTTTATTTACCTTTTCAAAGAACCAACTCTTGGTTTTATTAATTTTTTCTATTGTTTTTGGACTTTCTGTTTTATTGATTTCCTCTTTGATCTTTATGTTTTCCTTCCTTCTGCTGACTTGAGGTTTTTTTTGTCCTTCTTTTACTCATTCATTTAGGAGGTGGGTTAAATTGTCAATTTGAGATTTTTGTTCTTTTTTGAGGAAGGCCTGTATTGCTGTGAATTTCCCTCTGAGCACGGCTTTTGTGGCATCCCATAGATTTTGAATGGTTGTGTCTTCAGTATCATTTGTCTTAAGGTATTTTTAATTTTCCTTCTGATTTCCTCAGTGACCCATTGGTTTTTTAGTAGCATGTTGTTTAGTCTCCATGTAGTAGGTTTTTTCTCATTTCTTTTCCTGTGGTTGATTTCTAGTTTCATGCCATTGTGGTCAGACAAGATACTTGAAATAATTTCTATACTCCTAAATTTGTTGAGGTTAGCTTTGTGCCCCAATATGTGCTCAATTCTTGAGAATGTTCCATGCACACTTGAGAAGAATGTGTATTCTGACTTTTTTGGATGTAGTGTCCTGAAGTTGTCAATTAAGTCTAACTTTTCCATTGTTTGCTTTAGGATATCTGTTGCTTTACTGGCTTTCTGTCTAGAGGATCTGCCCATTGATTTTAGTGGGGTGTAAAAATCTCCTATTGTGATTGTATTCCCATCAATTTCTCCATTTATGTCTGTTAATATTTGTTGTAAATATCTGGGTGCTCCTATATTTGGGGCACATATGTTGATGATTGTAATATCCTCTTCTTGAATGGATCCTTTAACCATTAAATAGTGTCATTTTTTGTCTTTATGGGCTTCGTTTTAAAGTCTATTTTGTCTGATATGAGTATTGCAACTCCTGCTTTCCTGTCTTGTCCATTGGCATGAAATATCTTTTCCTAACCCCTCACATTCAATCTATATATGTCCTTTGTCCTAAGGTGAGTTTCTCGTACGCAGAAGATTGAAGGTTTTTGCCTTTTTATCCAATCAGCTATTCTGTGTCTTTTGATTGGAGCATTTAGTCCATTGACATTTAAGGTGATAATTGATAGGTGAATATTTATTGCCATTTTAAACCTCATTTTCCAGTCGATTCTATGATTCTCCATTCTTCTTTTCTTTTTTTGGTTGGATGGTCTCCAATTATTTTCTGTTTGAGTACTTTTCTTTTCATTTTTTGTGAATGTAATGTTTGGTTTTGATTTGAGCTTGCCCTGTTCTTTAAGTATATCAACCCCTTCCTGTAATTGTGTGTTTTAGCCTGATAGTCTTGTACGTTCAAACACCTCTTTACCATAATAAAATTTTAAAAAAGAAAATTAGAAAAAGAATCTATTTATTTCCTGACTTCCCTTGCCCACATTTTATGATTTTGATGTCTCTTTTTTCTTTTTAATTTTATTTTATTTTAAACATCTTCATGATTAGATATGTATGCTGGCTTGTTTGAGTGACTGCTCTCTGATTGTGGTTTCAATATTTCTTTGAGAATGGGTTTTGTATTGCTGTATTGTTTCAGCTTTTGTTTGTTGGGAAATTTTGTGTGTGTGTGTGTGCGCATGTTTTCTAGGGCCGCTCCTGTGGCATATGGAGGTTCCCAGGCTAGGGGTCCAATCAGAACTGTAGCCGCTGGCCCATGCCACAGCCACAGCAATGCAGGATCTGAGCTGTGTCTGCAACCTACATTACAGCTCACGAGCAATGCCAGGTCCTTAACCCACTGAGCAAGGCCAGGGATCGAACCCGCAACCTCATGGTTCCTAGTTGGATACGTTAACCACCATGGGAACTCCCTTTTGGAAAAATTTTTTATTTCCCCTTCTATTTTAAATGATATTCTTGCAGGATAGAGAATTCTAGGTTGCATATTTTTTCCTTTCAGCACTTTAAATATCTCTTGCCATTCCCTCCTGGCCTGCAGAGTTCTGTAGAGAAATCAGCTGATAGCCTTATGGGGGGTTCCCTTATAATTGACACTTTGCTTTGCTCTTGCTGCCTTTAGGATCCTCTCTTTATCATTAACTTTTGCCGTTTTTATTATAATATGTCTTGGTGTGGTCCTATTTGGGTTCAACTTGTTTGGGGCCCTCTGTGCTTCCTGTATCTTGGAATCAGTATCCTTTAGATTTGGAAAGTTTCCAGCGAAAATTTCTTCAAATATATTTTCCCCTTAACTTTTTCTTCGCCTTTTGGAATTCCTATTATATGTAGATTGGCTTGCTTTATATTATTCCATTGGTCTCTTATATTGATTTAATGGTTTTTCATTTGGTTTTCTGTCTGCTGTCCTGTTTGGGTGATTTCCATCATTCTATCTTTGACATCACTGATTCATTCCTCTGCATTATTCATGCTGGTTTTTACTGCCTTTAGCTCAGTTTGTATCTCTGCAAGTGAATTTTCTAGTTTTTCTTGGCTCCTCCTTATATTTTCTAGTTTCTTTCTGAGGGAGTCTGCATTACTGTTCATATCTTCTCTTAATCCCTTCAGTATTTTCACTATATCCCTTTTGAACCCTAAGTCTGTCAGATTGCAGAGGTCTGTTTCATTGTTGACTGCTGTAGGTGAGTTCTCCTGTTGGTTTAACTGGGAATGGTTTCTGAGCTTCTTCATCTTGCTTGTTATTTTCTTTTTTGTGGTAGAGGTGCACTTCCCGTGGCCGGGCATGGTTTGCCCTGGCGCTGCTGTGGAGTGCTTCCCAAGGGCTGGCAGTGTTTGCCGGCCTTCTTTGAGGTAGTGGGGTGTTTCCCAAGGAAAGGAAGACTTCCCAAGGGTGGGCAGGACTAGCAGGACCACACTCTGGTGGTGGCACACTTCCCAGTGGTGGTGCACTTCCCATGGCTGGGCAGGGTTTGCCCTGGTACTCTTGGGCCACGGAGCTCTTCCTGAGGGTGGGTGGTGCTGAGTGGCTTGCTCTGCTGGATGCAGTGCTTCCCAAGGGTGGGCACTCCAAGGCCTAGGAGCATTTCCCGAGGGCGGGCTGGGCTAGCAGGCTTGATCCGAGGCAAAGGAGTGCTTCCCTTGGGTGAGAAGGGCTAGCCAGCTCGCTCAGAGACAAAAGAGTACTTTCCGAGGGCAGAAAGGACTGGCAGTCTTTTCATCACAGGACTGTGATGGAGGCAGACTTCCTGTGGCTGGGTAGGGCTTGCCCTGGCGCTCCTGGGCCGTGGAGCTCTTCCATGGGGTGGGAGGGGCTGGGCGGCTACTCTATGGGAGTGCAGCACCTCCTGAGGGCAGGAAGGGCTATCCAGGTTGCTCCGAGGCAAAGGAGCACTTCCCCAGGGTGGGCAGGACTGGCAGGTCCGCACCACGATGGAGGCAGACTTCCCGTGGTCTGGCAGGGCTTTCCCTGGCACTTCTGGGCCTCAGAGCTCTTCCTGGGGTGGGTGATGCTGGGCAGCTGCTCTGCAGGAGTGCGGTGCCTCCAGAGGGTGGGCGGGCTGGGCCTGGGATAGCCCCAGATGTGGTTGGCTTCCCGTGAGTGCTGAGGCCAGTCCTCCAGGATGGCAGGTGGCTTCTGGCCAGGTGCACATGGGGTGGGGGAGCGGAGATGCACTGGGAAGCTCTGCTCTCTACTAGCTGGCAGGCAGGCGCACTCGCTGGGGCACAAGGAATATTCTATGGTGGCCTGCCCCTTCTCTTCTCCCCTCCCCAACACTGGTTCCTTGCCTTTCCCATGGGTCCAGACCTTCTCCCAGGTTCCCTCTGTTGTGGCTTTCTACTCCCCAGACCTTAGTGTATTGCTCCCTCCATTCGTGACACACCGCTTCCTAGTCCCTGAGGCTGTCTCCTCACTGCCGACTCCAGCCTGCTCCTGGGGTCTAATGTCTGGAGCCATGGTCTCAGGGCCCAGCCCCCTCCCGAGTGTCTTGGTTTTTGGTGACTGTGCCAGTAGTTCAGAAGATCTGTGAGGCTCTCACTCTGCTTTTCAGATCTCAGACCTACTGCTGTGCTTTTCTTGCTGCCTGGAGATCCCTCTGACTCGGTAGATCTTTCTGTTGATTAGGTGACTTTCCAGGGTGTGGGTTCCCTTTCTCCTTCACAGTTCCCTCTCAGGAGTGCCAGTCCGATCCTGATTCTCCTTCTCTCTCTCTCCTCTTTTCTCTTGTTTTACCCAGTTATATCATGAGATTCTTGCTGTTTTTGGAGGTTTAAGTTCTTTTGCCAGCATTCAGTTGCTGTTCTGTGCGAGTTGTTCAACATGTAGATGTGTTTTTTGGTGATGTTTGTGGGAGAGGGCAAGTGCGTCTCCCTACCCTTCTGCCATCGTCAACATTATGTTAACCGTCAGCTCTAAAGAGCTCGTTCCAGCGGGCTTCAACACAGCTACACACCTAAAACCTTCTCCTTCTGAAACTCATCAGGCCCGTAAATGGAATGTTAATTCTACATTCTAGTCTCTCTGTTCATTCAACTTAACCACTGCAGAGTTGCAGTTACGAGTAAAATCTTTGGTTTTAGATAGATTTGGATTCAAATCTTAGCTGTGTAAATCATCCACATGGTCCTAGTTCCTAATTTCTCTATACCTGTATTATCCTAATTATGACATGGGAGTAGTAACAGACCCATCACGGGGTGTTAATAAGACTCAAACAAAATAATGTAATGAAAGGCATGTAGCAGAGTACTTGGAGAATTATATTATGCATATCATAAGCGATTTTGTTATTCATCTATTCATGCACCATAGGGCCTGGCTAGGAGCTGGGGAAAGCCACTCAGTTTGAAAAGTGTACCTTTCACTATCTTGTTTTTTGAGAGTTAATCTCCTGCCTGGCTCTCTCTATCTCTTAGATGATTTCTAGGACCCACACAAGAATCTTTTTCTCTTACAGAGTAAAGGAATTACTCAATGACATAAGACATGTTATGAATATGATATAAAAGCAAATAGTAGCTTAAAGTATTAGTATCTATTCTATAGTAGAGTTTCTTGATAAAAGGAAAGACTCCAAGACTCTGCTTGCAGAAGTTTCTTGTAATTGTATTTTACCTTGATATTGAGGATTCTTTAAGTTTTTCTGAAAGGCAGCCATTTGAGGTAAGTAATTTCGTCTTAGCCTCCATCTGTCAGTGTTTATTTACTAGAATCCTGTGGACACCTCAGTTTAGTGTATCAACATCAAGAACAGCTTTAGTCAACAATTATTAAAAATGTAGGTTCTAGTGACAGCTCGATTTTACCCTTGTGACCTTAAGTCTCAAACTCTGAGATTTAACATGTTAAAATGAATTCGGAGTCTACACCTGCTCTCAAATTCAATGATTCTACCTATTGAAATATTGAAATATTTATAAATTCCAAAAGCACCTCTCAAGCCAACAGCAAAAAATACTCTTGGCACCACTCTTATGAGATTAACATAAGTAAACTTAGGCCTCTATAGCAAATCAAAGCAGACTATTGAGGTAACTGTATGAATAATTCAGAGACAAAATAAAATAAAATAAAGTAAAATAAGGACTTTCAGTTCTAAAGGTATCAGAAAACACTTATAGTTCTATTCAGAAATCACTAGAGAATGCAGTACATTCTGCATTTATATTGAAGAAGTCATCAAAGTTGAATTTTCCTTTAAATTCAGGTTTTTCAGAGATCCCATATCAAAAACCCACTTAACAGAAGGTTAAGGCCAATATTAAGTCAAGAATGCGTAAAAACAGGTGTTCCCACTGTGGCAAAGTGGGTCAAGAATCCAACTGTAATGGCTCAGGTCACTGCAGAGGCATGGGTTTGATCCCCAGCCTGGTGCAGTGGCCTAAAAGAGCTGGCATTGCCAAGCTGTGGCATAGGTCACAGCTGCAGCTCGGATTCAGTCTCTGGCCCAGGAACTTCCGTATGCTGAAAGTACAGTCAAAAAAAAAAAAAACATAAAAGCAGCCAAGATTCACTTGCTAGTTTCCTCATCAAACTTAAAAAGATATTTAAGAATCACTAGAAATAAAGAAATCAACCATATAAGATGACTCTATTCTCTCGTTCCTTTAAAGTATGATGCCCTAATCAATATATTTATGAGCCTTAACCTAAAGTGTACTTCCAGTGTACCCCAATTTTCTTTTCTATCTCAAATACTGACATCACTATTTCTAAATTATCTTGATATACTGCCCACCCACTTAAGGAAACTATTTGCTAGTTCCTGAAAGCTGGTATGCAGACTATAATGCACCTTGAGCTGTGTTATCATTGAGATCACTGCTATCTGAACTGCTAAAGCAGTTGTGCATCACTCATCAGCAATGCAAGGCCTGAGCCCAAAACAGATTTTGGCTTACTGCTAAGCATTTTATATCAGCTAGTGAATAATCACCATGGCTAATATCAAAAGAATTTTATCCCCAATACCTATTTCAGGTGGCAATATATAATAAGCCACCAAAATTGCTTTTTATCTCCAATTCCTAACTCAGAGATGAATTACAAAAAGATCTTTTTAGGCATGGTTTACAGCTCTGATGACAGCAAATGGGCATTATGGAACATGTGTGATTTATATTATCAGTCACATTTTTCTTGATTAGACTTTGATCAGTTCAGGAATAAGAAGTATCCAAATTGAAAGGGTCAAAGAGGCTAATCTGAAAAGGCTACATACTGTATGACGCCAACTGTATGACATCCTGGAAAAGGCAAAATGATGAAGACCATAAAAATATCACTGTTTGCCAGAGGTTAGGAGTGAGAGAGGGATGGATAGGCAGAAGATTTTCATAGCGGTGAAATATACATGGCATTATGCATTTGTCCAAATACATAGAATATACAAAATCCATATAAGCAATGGAATTTGGGTGATTATGATGTTTCAGTGTAGGTTCATCAGTTGTAACAAATGTACCACTCTGGTGAGAGATGTTGATCGTAAGGGAAAGCTATGTAGCTATGTGGACAGGAGGTATATGGGAAATCTCTATACTTTCCACTCAATGTTGCTGTGAATCTAAACCTGCCCTAAAAAGTAATGTATTTTTAAAACAAAAATTGAAATGGAATGTTAAAAATATTAAGAATTTAACATCTTGCATGTTGAAAAATACATCACCATAAACTAGGACAACTGATTTAATAAATCTTTCACTCATATTCTTTCACTTGCATTATTCCCTCAATCTGATAAATTTTTGTAAAACACAGGTTATCTTTTAAACTCTCTGAAATCTCCATTTTCCAGGACAGCATCTTCACAATCTCAATTGATTCCAACGGAATAATTTTAGAGTTAGTTCATGAATTTAGCACTAGTCTTATCCTAGGTGTGCAGCAATTAGGATATAACTAAGGCTGTTGTAGATATCCAAATGCACAGGTGTATCTGTAAACTGTGCCTACTTGGATTCCCAAAAAGGGAGAACTTATGTTAGAAGGTTTTTGTTTTTGTTTACAAAGATATATTGATACTCTAAAAATCAATTAGGTCGTTAACGATTCACGTCACTGTCCAAACCTCTGTTAAATACGGCTGGTTGCTTTTCTACCCAGAAAAGTTCACCAGAGGCCAAAAAAAGCTGCCCTCACATACCCAGGCACTTTTCCACAAGAGGGTGAGAAAAATCCATCCATCCCATAGCAAGGCTCAACTTGGCCCTGAACCCTAACGGATTTCACACTGAAACCATAATATCTACCCCAGGCCTTTGAAGAGGGCCCAGCTGTGCCTGTTGCCAGAGGTGAATGAGAAAACCCGCATTACTGAGGGCTTCCGGTGGTTTGACATTCTCCCCTCAGGCTTTACTGGAGAGGTGGCCACAGTGTGACTCAGCTGCGAGCCTTGGCCAGCCCTTCCCCAGTCCAAAGGGGAGAACTGAGGGAAAGGACTGAATGTTTGCTAACGCAACTGCCATCTGCCTCCGTTAAGTCTGATGGTGACAGAGTGCATGTTAATGCCAGAGAGACAGAGAACACTCACCATCTGTTCACTGCCCTGAAATAAAATTAACTAGGTCATCTGGATTTGGAAGCCTATCTGGAATTGTTGACATCTATTCCCAAACTTGGGGATGGAAATTTTACCCCATCTTACATCATTCAAATTACCTAGAGAAATATTTTTACTCTAATCCTTCTAGTGGAGAAAGTTAATTGATCATACCTTAATAATAATGTATGTGTTAACAAAAAAAAGTATTTTGTAGCTACATTATTAATATTTGTAAGCAATAGTATTACAAATTGCTATCCAACTGAAACCTTCTACAGGGAAAAATGTCTAACAAATTTCTGGTCACGAAGAATGTGCACAATTTACATGGACTCCAGTGTTTCTTGCCCAGCTAATGAGATAAGCAAATTTCTTGATTTCCAGGCACTCAAATTAAAAACGGGAAATAAAGAGCTATATTTTATTCCTGCTAACTACCTAAAAGATATTTGCACAATGACAGCTGAATCTAGGATATGACTAAATGGTTGGTAATATTTTTTTCCCCAAGAGAGGCAAGAGAAAGCTTTAATTCAATTTTTGTACAGGAAAATCTGCCCCGATCTCCTGACCCAAAACTTCTCACCTCCAATCAATTCTTATCATTCTGTTCTCATCTCTTTTGGTCTACTATTGGTCTCAGCCAGTATTAGTCTAGTAGAGAATTTTAGCTGGACACATTACATGGGAGTGACTCAAAGAAAACAGAATAAATGATTATTTTCAATTCCTTATATCAGTCCTACCTTGAAATATGGTTCTCTTAAAGAAAACGCTAAAAGATTCTATTTCTAAAAGTCAATTTAAATTAATTTAGAGGAAAAGTTACTGCTTTTAAGAGTTTATGGACATCAATAACAGGAAATAACACAGTTCATTTAGACAACCCATAATGTGCTGACATGAAATAAATCCAGTGGAGCTATCCTTAGGTCTCAAGCGATTTAGTTTTAAAATGACCTTTTGTGAGTTGGATTATTGACCAACCTTAGTTATTAGTGAAATCTACAAGCAGAAATTTTTCTGGCCTCTTACTTAAGCCTTAAGCTCTTAAGAATTTGAACAGAGTATATATATATATATATATATATATATATATATATACACACACACACACGCGCACGCACATGTGTATACATGTATTTTGTCTTCCTAGGACCGCATCCGTGGCTTGTGGAAGTTCCCAGGCTAGGGTTGAATCAGAGCTACAGTTGCTGACCTACACCACAGCCATAGCAACACGGGATCCAAGCTCTATCTGTGACCTACACCAAAGCTCACAGTAACATCGGATCCTTGGCCCACTGAGTGAGGCCAGATTGAACCTGCATCCTCATGGATACTAGTCAGGTTCATTACCACTGAGCCACAATGGGAACTTCTAAACAGATTATATTTCTAACCAATTATAAAGGACCTAATGAGTGATCTCTATATTTCAGCAATGAATTTAGAGCTCTAGAAAAGGCAAAGGGGTATACAATGCTATCTTTTGTGTTCATATATTTTATATAAACAATATACAAAGACTATGCAAAAAAAAAACCAACAAAAATATCAACTTGTATGAAATGTGCCAGAGAGAAGGGACCCCCACTATTCTTTCACATATATCTTGTATATTTTTTATAGCTTCAGTCACTGTCTATACAGTATTTATTTACAGGTTCCCTTAATATCTGTCTTTCCACCCCAACCCCACATCTATGAACTACATAAGGACAGGGGCTGCATACAGTTGTATTCATGGCTTTATCCTTAGTGCTTCAAACAATGTCGGAGACATACTAAGTGGTAACTAAATATTTGTTGAGATAATTTTTGAAAAATACTGTATTCACAGTCTAGTGAGAGATAATGAAAAATGAACAGATCATAGTTACAGTCTTCCTTCCACTGATAATTAATTTATTCAGCCAGTGTTTACTGAGCACCCACTGTATCAGCGCCACCCTTAAACATGTAGATAGAGTGGTGAATAAATGTACGTGAGTACTGACCACATGGAGCACACATGGAGTAGATCATTATGAGATAAACTATCAAAATAAATAACTACAGGTAAACATATAACTGTAAAATGGAATTTGATTTATTCTTAGGGTCAGTGAATGAAGTAGGAATGAGGCATATAAATTAACAGGAGAATTATGATTTTAGAAACAGGAAAGATCACTGAGGCCGGCAGGGAAGGAACAGAATTTTTTTTAATGGAAGGGAAGTTTCAGGGAAAAGTAAACCTAGGGCTTTGTATCAATTCCTTCTGTCTTTCAAGACATAACTATGTGTGCAGGGGCATATAATAGTGCTTAACATTTACCATGTAAACTATATTTGAATAATGTACTTCTCAAGATATTTTCAAATAACTTGGGCATGAAGTCTTTGGATTTGTTTTTACTTGTTGCTTTTCAAACTAAATGTATTCACATTGTGCCATTTTCATTTTTATAACTATTCCATATATTACAAAGTATTTTACTTTAAGAAGATCAAGATTCAAATTTTCTTTTTTCAAGAATTAACTTCACATCTCTTAACTAAATGCAGAAGTGACAACAACAGCAAAATAGATTGGGGGAAGATAAGTATAATTACTTGAACAAGATTGTTTCCAAATGAACAACTTTTAAAACTTTTCTAAAAGAGAATATAGCTCTTAAAAAAAAAAAAGTCATGTAGATAAGGCTGACAGCAGAACCATTACTCCAATGAGATGTTTCTTTAATATAGATTAGTTAAATATTTGGGGGAGGGATTTAATTTGGAAAATATTTCCATGTAAGAGCTATTAATTTATAGAGTTTGCTATTATAATTTAAAAAGGCAGCATGTCACAATCTACCAATATAGAAAATAAACAGATATGTTTATTTTGAAGCTAGGCCCATACCCTATCAAAGCCAATAACAGTGGGCAATGATCACGAACTGAGTTCCAAAGCTGAGATTCTGAGTGCATGGGTTGTGGCGGTTATTATTTCCTGAATAAAACTTCATCCGGATCCAGAATTCACTGTGACTCTCAGCCAAGAAAGGAAGTAGCGTGGGTGACCAAGTTTAACATGTGCTCTGGGGATTTCTCTGTAGCCAAAGCTAAAAGGGGACTCTAACTTGGTAGCCAGGCCTGTCCTTAGCATATTCTGTATTTAGGTAACCTACCTAAGCCCATTCGGCAGCAGAATCACTCCGCCCTATGCCGTTACAGACTTCCAAAAGAGAAACTATGGGAGTGCTGGGGGTTGGCCCAGCCAATATAAAAAGGGATAAGGAGGGAGAGAGGGAGGAAGGAAAAGGGGCCCTGTCTATGTCTGTAGGATTGGGAATAAAACAAACTAGAGTTGAAACCCCAGTTCCACTGTCCACTAGTTATTTATTTTAATTAAATTACACCCCCAATCTGAACCTCAGGTTCTTCTGTTGCAGAGGATGTGTATACTAGTAACTATGTCGCAAGAGTGGTTTTCAGTGGCTGGCAGACAGAAAACAATAAATATTAGTTTTTGTTGCTGCTGCCATTATTATTTTTGTTATGCCATCTATGAAGATGGAAGGGGAATAAAATGTGAAGTTTCTTAGCTTTTAAAGATACCCTGCTTTTTCCTGCCATCTCTAAACCTCTCTTTACCTCATTTAACCCTTTCTCCTTTGAATTATTCAGGTAAGAAGCAAAGGAGATACTGGCACAGAAAAAGTTGAGCAATCTGCCCTAGGTCTAATCTTCCCGACAGGCACTCCCAAAGAGTAGCTGTTTCCAATCAGATAATTGCCAGGCATGCCCCAAACTTTTTTTTAAACAAGTTGAGTCGGTCACTTCAGGGAGGCAAATTAAAAGAATCTTTTTAACTAAGTCAAACCTTGCTCTCCAGCTAATTTTAAAACATCTTTGTAAAGTGCTCTTGAAAACACTTTCAGCTAAAAGCCTCAAAGCCTCATACCAAAAACAGAAAAGAAAAAAGGAAAGTAAAAAAAAAAAAAAGAGAGAGAAAACAGGTTCTTAAAGGTGCAGCTTGAAAACGGATTGTTTGTTAGTACTACAAAAGAAATAAAAATAACCTGGATACACAATTTCCTTCAAAATAAAATTCTGGATATTGGACACTGAGTACAAATGGGGGAGTTTTATTATTTCCCATAGAAGTGACGAGAAATACATAAGGGTATTTTCTTTCTTTAGGTATCAGTGTACTAAGCTTCCAGGGAACTTTTCTAAAATGATATTTTAAAGCTAAAAGCCATATTTACTTTTTTTGGGGAAAAAAAGCATTTCCTCTGGCTGGTGAGAGTAAAAATAAGGTTCCTCAAAAATACCCAAGAAGAAAGGAAAATAACTTTTACCTTACTAGTGAGGGTAAAAATTTGCAATGAGGAGGGATGGGGCAAAAGTTTAAATCGTCACTTTGAATTTGTCAGAAGCGAAGAATCAACTTTCAACTCTTAACATCAACCTTCCTAGTTTTCCCGTAATTTTTCGAAAAGACCTATTTCATAGCAGAATGTCTCTCTTTACTACTTTTCTCGATTGAGGATTTGTACTGAAAGAGATTCCTTTGTTCTCAATGGGATGGTGCATGCCCCTTAATCTGCTTCATTATGGCCACCACACAGATTAGAACATGAGGGCAGAGAACACAAACATGGGTCTTATTCATCTCTGTGTTCCTAGAGCTTAGAACAGTGGCTGACATATAACAGATCTTCAATAATTAATTACTGAATGTTAAAAACTGTCTTTGATTAGTGCTTTATTCTCTGTCTGTCACAGGCGGTGTACCTCTAAAAGGCAAAAAAGCACCTATGCATGTACTCCTGAACTGTGTTTTACACTTCCCTCGAACTTTTATAACTGTGATTAGAATCTTCATAAAATATTTGTAATGGAAAAGAAGAAATATGGTGGTTGTAGTGGTGAGTTAGAGGAAGAATTAGCATATCTATGAAGCATAGGCAGCAGATCAGATTAATGAAGACTGTTTTAAAAGTCTAAGAGGTTTTAAAAAATGGTCACAAATTCTTTGACACTCCTCTCTCAAGAGATGGAGTCAAATTCCCTTCCCATGAATATATGTTATTTGTTTTTAACAGACAGATTGCTGAGGAAGAATTACTGCTTGACTTCCAAGACTAGGAGATTGAAGTTACCACAGTTGCTGTCTCTCTCAACACTCACACCTTGACTTGCAATGACCACCCTACACCAGTCATCCTGGAGAGACTGCATGGAGAACACTTAAGAAGCGAGAGATGGCCAACTATTGCCAGCCTAGGTGCCTGACATGAGAGAAAGGAAATCTTGAAAATTAGTCCAGCACCATCTACTATCTAACTACAACCACAGGACAGGCCCTGAATGAGAACAACCAGCCTGGGTCTAGTTGACCCCTGAAGCCATGAGTGACATAACTATTTAATGCCATGAAGATTAGGTTGGTTTGCTACCAGCAGTGAATAATAGAGTAGACAACAGTGTGTTATTTTGCCAGGAAAGAAATAGCTTCAAACAGCAAAACAGAAAAAGATGCTATGGATTGGCCTAAAAAAATTTCATGGAAGCAGTAGTATTAGAAGAACTGCTTGAATGAACTCTATTACTTTCAAATGAGAAAACAAATTCAAGACCTGAACAGAAGACCCTGTAATATTTTAAAATAAATCAGATCTCAAAGGGCTGTTCCAGGTCTAAGCACTGGCATGAATGAATGAGACAAAAATAAATGAAGATGAATGAATACATGAATGAATGAAGTGTTCCTCTAGGCTGAGATGCTATTTATGCCCACAGATAGCATTAAAAGCATTCCTCTGGTCTGGGATGCTATTCAGACATAGTTCTTTGATTTCATGGCACTACTGTGATAGCAAACAAGTAACACAGGAGTATGTGTTGATCGAGTCAAAAGGATGGTGTAGAAGTTGCAGTTTTTCCTGTCTCTCCTTCTTCTGCTGGTGGTTCATTTCAAGTTCCCTAGTCTCAATAGCCTTCACATAGTAAGGAATGTGCTACATTGCGGAAGCTCAGAACTGTAAGTTTTGCTGCTTTTCATTCCCCTTGAGCCTGAGCACCAGCAAGTGAGGATCTTCATTATTGTCATAATGAAGTTTCATGTAAGCCGTGTCACTTGGAACCAAGACTGGATTCCAGATTTATGATTTCTTGTTTACCATAGTTGCATAACCTAATTGCATAACACTTATAAAACACCTTGTAAAAAAGCTACTTCTGAGCTTTTATTTCTCTCTTCATTGCACCATCGGGCTGACTAGACAGAGGCTACAGTGAAGGCCTACAGCCCGTAATCCATCACATCTTTACTGGATAGTCCCAGGCCCATCCTAGATAAGACTAGAGCATATTTATCTACTGGAAAGTAGTCTGACCCCCTTTTCATGGGCCATTTATCAAATGTATCCTTTTGAGCCAGAAAGACCTCTCACTTCTCACATCTTCCTATAGGCCTTCTACTTGGAATTCAGAGTTACCTTTTTAGATGACTTGCACGCCAACATCAAAATTTTATTTTTCATGTTTTTTAAATGCCTTGAATACACTAAACAATGCCTTAATGTGGCTTTCTTCTTTGCCTATGTTCTGTTATTTGATATATTTTATATTATAAACTTTTTGATGGAAAGGTCAATGTCTTTGAATTTATAGAGCAATATAGCACCAAATTAAAATCATATTTACTAATAATTGTCTAGGAATGATCACACTTGTCTGTCCTTTCTAATTAAAAAATGAAATCACTATATTGAGGCCTTTCTCATACTGTTTTACAGTCCTTCTTCTCTTCAATATTTAAATTTTATCAATTAATTTCAAGTCTTTAACTCAGTCTGTTTCTAAAGAGAGAGTCTTTTCTACATAAGATACAGTAGAGCTCTGTTAAACTGTGCCTCCTTTGCCTTTTCACACAAAATGAATATAGAAATTTAAGAAGAAATAAAACTCCACAGAGAAAGAAACTAATCAGCCATACTTAATGACTTAAAGAAGGCTCAAGAAAATCGGGGTTAAACCAAGGTAAACTTGCCTGCAGGCCCATAAACAACCTACGTCATACTGGCTATTGGGAAATGTCACCCCTTTGCCTAAAAAATAGTAATAGGGAATCCATTTTACGCTTTGTGTTTTTATTAAGTCCACTGCTGCTTCTCATTTCCAGGACTCAGTCACTGAACCTACTCACCTTTGCTAGAGGGACATGTGGCTTTGGACAGAGCTCTGGGCATACTTGTTTGTATTCTAATGGCTGGCCATTAGACAGCTTGGTGGACTGTGGCAAGCAAACAGAATTGTTTTCTACCAATTCTGTTTTCAGCAAAGAATTATTTTTAATTCCCCTGTCTTGTGTGTTGCCAAAATTCTTAAAATACTGTTCATGGAGATTTTTTTGTTACCCGCCTTGGAGCCCAGATGTAGGAACCAAGCCAATGCAGCTGGTGTAACTTGGCTGACTCTCATAGATAATTCAGTGTTTGAACAGTCTTCTTTTTTTTTTTAATGTTGTTATTATTTTGGAAAATTTTGGAGTAAATGCTTATGGATATAAAGTGTAAAGGTTGAGGCACTAGCAGCAATACAGGCTAAAGGTCTCCTACCTCTCTTTCCTGTAGGGACTTCATCAAGCTGGGCAAATATAAAAATCAAAAATAAAATCACAGCTCTTTTAAAAACTCCTGTACCAAATTTGCCCCTGAGCTTTAGACACAGACTTGTTAGGGAAGGCAAAAAAAGGGGGAAGATATTCTTTTTGCTTTATCTTTTTTTTTTTTTTTTGCAAGAGACTTCACTATGTTATGAATATAAACATATCAACTCAACACTGACACGTTATAAAGCAAGAGAATTTTAGGAGTGAAAAATATTCAGAAATTCCAACACAAATCCCAGTGATGCTTAGGGCAGTGAAAATGATTTTACCCTAGGCTTCTGCTAAATTCTGGCACCACATTTACTACTTAACAATTGCATTTTATAGCTGACACTGTATTATACTGATATGGCATGAACATAATATTAATCTCTCTGACCTACATTCAAGTTTGCATTCTTCCATGAAATATGATGGGATAATCATAGCAACTATTGGTTGAGGGCTTACTGAATTGTGCTATATGTGTTACATGGATTAACTCATTTAATTCTCTCAGTAAATAAATGATGAAGGTGCAATTACTATGCCTACGATACCAATAAGGAATCTCCAACCCAAAGAGTTTAAGTGATTTACCCAAGAACACACAGCTTGAAAGTAGCAGATCTGGGGTTAGAACCTAACCATCTATTTCCAGAGCCTGTCTCAGAAACATGACATTCTGCCCACCTTCCAAGGACTGCTAAGATGCAGGGATCTGCACACAACTATTGTCATGCACACAGGAGAGTGTTTTGCTTTTAGACATTGCTATTAAGTATGTTATGAACAAAGAGTTTAAGAATGGACTACTCAGCTATGCTGTGAATTCATCTCCTCCTGAAGAAAAACTGCCTATTTGCTTTACGCTTTCTCAACAGACTAGCTAATCTGAAAAACAAATAAAAGCGGTATTAATGATGCATAATTACTTGACGTGCATCCCTTCCTTGATTCATGTATGTTTTATCAGAAACCAACAGAGCCTAAAGCTCAAGGGCTAAGTAATATAAGAAATTCCCATGTTAGAATGAATTTCAGAGTTCAGTCTCAGTTGGGAGGTATTTCACCTCACTTCAAACACATATTTCTCTGTTTCCATCTACTGCACTTATGCAAATTGTTAGCTAACTTTTAAGAAAAGTTATTAAAATTTCCTTGCAACAGCTTATTTTAGAATTCCCCAGATTTTTCCTTTTTAATCTCTTTAATAACTCAATCACAGTATTAATATAAAACAAACTAGAGTATCCTCTCTCATTTGTTTGTACAGTGATGTAATACTTCCTTCTAATGCCCCCTTAAATTCTAATAACATCCTACTTGTATGAATGAAGCTGTTTTCAAAATTTAAAAAGCTGTAAGATCCATATAGAAAAAAGGGGGCAGCATTTTAATAGCAATACACATTCATACTAGCCAGAAAGTTTAGTGTTGCACCAAATTTTCCAGGCCACATGGAAGTAAAAAGAAAGGCATGTGAGATAATATCGCCAATGTGAAAATAGCTTTTATGACTGGAAAATATTGATGTTCTCTATTCCGAGGGTCTTCAAGTTATTCAAAAATAGCATCAATAGGTCTCCCCCTTAAATTAATTAGGTATGATCTTAATCAGGAGCAAGCTGTCTTTGAACCTTATGGATGTAACTTATGTAAACATAACGGCAAAATAAAGGAAGGACAAGGGACAAATCATAAACTTTAGGCAGGCAAAAAATATAGAGACGTTGCAAATATGTAGCTTCCTCCAATATGGACTATTTTGTACACATTGTTACTGCAAAAGCCATTAATGTTAGGGTATGTTCTGGAGTTTAAGTGTCAGATAATAAACACTCTAGTTGGAACTGGAAATAATGATACAACATCATGAAATCATCATGATATGACACTAAAACATTAGTGGACACATCATGAAGTAATCACAATTTGCAACTGAATCATTTTCTCATTTTGCAAAGGATTTGGCAAAACATAACTCGAGAGCAACACTGTTTTTCAGGGGGAGCTTGGGAAAACAATTGGAGTAAGCAACAGAGAAAGGGTTACAACATTCATTTAAATGCATGTGGAGTGTCTTAGGATCATAATTAGAATCTCATATTTTTTCTGGCTTTTAGTCAGCAACTTTGTGCTCATCTAATATAAAACATAAGTGGAAAAATTTTACCCATGTTCATAAAAAGCAAATATCTTGAAGTACTTGACGAACTCAAGCACTGAATATTAGTGCAGGCCTGTTTCAAAAATAACCACTGAACCAATCCCATTACTGGGAGGACTGCTGCACTCTACAATTATGTTTGACAGTTTTTTCAGATCTTTCCTCCTCCAAATTATCTATATTTGAGTGAAAGCCAGAGGGCTATCTTGAAAATTGATTTTTAAAATATGAATGTGAGGTATCAAACCTGATGTGTCAAAAGCAGAGGACTCTGACAGGCATAAAAAGTAATGTTTAAAGGAAGATTGCTTGAAGCAATGTCTTCAAACATATCTGTTATGATACATGAATATCTAATGAATAAGTAGCCATTAGTAAATTTATAAAAGCCTTCCCATTGACACTGATGTTCTGTACTTAAAGTTATTTATTTAACAAATACCTAGTATTTTCCAGCAAATATTCATTCAACAAACCTTTGGGAAATTGTTATGTGGTGGGCACTACACAAAGCACTGGGAATGCAAAGAGCAAAAGATAGTCTCTTGTCCATGAGATAGCCAATCTATTGTAGAGACCTATATATACAACTTCATAAAATATAGTATATTATTCATTACTATTTTTTAAAATTGAGTAAAGTAATAAACCATAATTGCTTATAATACAATTCTCCAAATTGTGTTCATACATGCTCTTGCATCCAGTGAATCTCTAATGATGTAATTTTTTTAAAAAATTTTATGGCCAAACCCAAAGCATATGGATATACCCAGGCTAGGTATATATGAGCTGATCCTTTAACCCACTGCACTGGGCTGGGGAGTGAACCCATAGCTCTGTAGTGACATGAGCCACTGCAGTTGGATTCTTTTTTTTTTTTTTGGTCTTTTTAGGGCTGCTCCCACAGTACACGGGGGTTCCCAGGCTAGGGGTCAAATCGGAGCTGTAGCCATTGGCCTGTGCCACAGCCACAGCAAGATCCCAATTGCGTCTGTGGCCTACACCACAGCTGACGGCGACACTGGATCCATAACCCACTGAGCGAGGCCAGGGATTGAACCTGCATCCTCATGGATGCTGGTCATATTTGTTTCTGCTGAGCTATGACAGGAGATAAATTTTAATTTTCAGTTTAAGAACATTATTACCTATTCATCAGCTAATGCTGATACTTAATAAACTTTTTGTTTCACATATGTCCTTGGCTCTTGGAGACTATTATCTCTGTTCTAGAAACAAAAATTTTAAATATTTTAAAATATCATTCCTATTACCATGTCATGCATGTATTCCTAACCCATAGGTAGAGATAGTAACACAGGTATTAGCATAATATATAGGAGGCAGAGTACTGAGAAGGGAATATACAAAGAATACCATAAACTAATAAACATGCAGATCAACTCTTAGACTATACACTGAGAATCAAACACAGACATTCACATCCAGCAATATCACATGTATGAATGAAATTTACATATTGCAAATGAAAATACACGTTTCAGAGTTAAATTTCAGATCAGATTTAATTTTTCTGTCTAGATACTTCATTAAAGGTTAAAATATATTTTTCACTCACTTGGCCTTTTTTCATACAACTAGAGTTTATTATTCCAGCCATAATATTGCAAAGACTTCTGAATTCTATATTACATGTATTTGGGGCATGTTTGGGTAGACATTTCCTATTGTTTAATTTTCCTCGGTTCTGTTTTTCCCCATATATATTTTTTTTTAATTTAGTTTTGACTTTTATTTTTAAAATAATTATATATACACTACAAAAACCAAAGATAGGAGATGAAATAATTTCCTGTTTTTCATGTTTCCGGCCAAGTAAAGAAAGAACCACATCCTTATCAGTCCATAGTGATAACAGTTATCATTCATTGAGCTCTTACTCTACAATGCTCCTTGCTATGTTTGATGTTTCCTTCCTTTTAAGGTGCAGAATGACTGCAACTTTGGGTCTCTGAGCCTTTCTCATTCTATCCCTGAAAAAGGATAGTAATTTGTGAGACTCTGAATTTGGAAGGAATAATTGATAGACCCAGCTCCACCCTCTTTCTCTGAGGAATGAGCTTCAGGCAGAGAGCACATGACTGCCCTACTCAGAGCATGTGACTGCAATGAGTGCTGTTTGAGGCTGGATGGATAAATCAGCCTCATTCTAGAGTATTGTTAGAGAGTTTATTTGGTTTTCACATATGCCTTCCAGCCTGGCCTTTATAATGAACATGGAAGCTATACTGACCTCTGTGTTTAATCATTTTTTTAAATACATTTACCTGATTTTCTTAGCCATGACATCAAAGGTGAGATTGCTGAGTCCAGTGCTAAATAATACCTCTCTTCCCTGGCTGGGTTCAAAGCAAGTTGAGAACCCCACACCAGACACTGAGCTAAGTGGGTTATACACATGATCCTAATTTATTCTTCACAATAGCACTATAAATGAATGACTTCACATTTTGGAGAGAAGAAAACTCAAGTTTAGACAATTTAACACACTTGCCCAAGGCTGCAGTAACAGAATTGGGCTTTAAACCCAGATCCAACTCTGGGTCTATAAATCTTCACCACTATGCTATATGACTCAACTGAAATTCCTACTAGAACGAAATTAGCAGAAGCTATAGGTAGAACCAAGGAATGACTGAATGCATACCTGCCCATCCTGAGTCAGGCTTCACAAAAGGATAGATGACATTATTAAAGAGGGCACCATCACAAGAAGTAGCGATTTCAAGGAGAATGACTGATAACTACTTTGATTATAGTAGTTCTCCCTTGCCTTTGGGTTAAAAGTCAGAATTCTGGCTGCTTTCTCTAGAATTAAAAACCAGCAAATTCAAAATGTCACCTGTTTGATAAGCCCTAAAGCATAGCCTAGGTAGAAGGCAGGGAAAAAAATGATCTGCAATTCATTTCAGCCAGGTGAGTGACAGTGCTTGAATCTGCACATTGTTTCATCTGTGAGTTCTCTTGTCTATTCTTTTTTTTTTAATAAAATGTTTTCAATCAAATTAGGAGATCGGACCTCAAACTAAGGGAAGAGAATACCTTGGCTCGTCTATTTTCTCCCACAATGACAGAACATTAACTTAACTACTTTAACCTAAGCAAATAAAAACATATTTGGCAAAAAACTATGAATTTGAACTACTTCAGTTCTTAAAATAACTTGATGCCATTTTACTTCTCTTCTTTCCTTTCCACTTGCTTATTTTATCTCTGAAACTCTGGAATGTTCTTTCCCAAATTAACTGTCTCTTATTAGAAAGAAAAAACAAGTATTTCTTTTTTTTCTTATTACCACCTTTTCCTAGTAATTTTTCAATAATTGTGGTCATCTTAAATAAGAACATAGCTAGAAAAGAAGTCCTTTTGATGATGGTGGAGTCTCAGCTTACCTGAAATCACTTTCTAAATTTTTTTCTTTTTCTCTTTTGGCAGATTTGTTATAGCTGATCATACTAACGTTGCAAGCCTTAGAAGTAAGGAGGAGCTGAATTGGAACAGATGAAAAAGAATTTATGTGTATCTGATTTGCCATAGGAAATGATGCAGGGTTAAGGATGATTAAAATAGTCACAAGGAAACTGGCACAACATTAGATAATACTATTAAAATAACCACATAGTAATATGTAGCTGTTGCTGAGAGCTGAAAATATTTTTGGAATTTTTTTTTTCATTCAGTATCCTAAGATTCCAAACCCTTTATAAACATGGTGGGGGGTTTAAAATTTTATTTACTTATTATTTATTTATTTAAAATGGGTCAAGTGTATTGTCAAATATTTTGAATATTTCATATAGATTAAATAATGTTTCTGAGTTTTTTTTTTTTTCCTAAAGAAGTTCTGGCAACTTTTTAAAGCCTATTTCACTTCAAAGAGTAACGAGAAAAAACAGTTACTCTCTCGAGACGGTTTCAATGACTATTCCAAATAACTTTTTATAAAATACCACAGAATTGGGGGAATGCAGGAAAGAGAGGAATAAAACATCAACCTCCTTATAATGCCAAAGAATGTCTATTATTATTACTATTTTTTGGCCATGTCTGAGGCATATGGGAGTTCCCAGGTTGGGCAAGGAAACCCACCCCACAGCAGCAACCCAAACGATTGCAGTGACAATGTCAGATTCTTAACCCACTGCATTGCAAGGGAAATGTATTATTACAATAATAACAACTGTATTATTTATTGATACAGATTACAGAATCTAGTCTTCCAAAGAGTGTCAGTTATCAATAAAAATATTGGCTCAAGCAGTTTAAAAACTTGTATTTCACATTTAAAACTGGTTGTGCATCACTTTATAAGTGATATTTCAGGTTAGTTTTCCTTGTAAACAGATACTGAGACTCTCTAACAATCCTGTGCTTATAGAAGTTCACTGGGGAGGACTCAGGAATAACACCTGCAAGGCAGTAAGGGAAGCAGGATTAGGCAGAGGGAGAAGCTGATCTGCATACCGGTGTCACAAAGATTTCATCCAATCTCCCTGAAAGCTCTGGCCGTAGGTTGACCCTTCAGAGACATTTCACAAGGAGACAAAGTGTTGAGTTAGCATAGTCCCATTTATATACAGAACAGTCATTGGAGGCAGACACCACCCCTGCAAGGCAGACCCTTTTGGTTGAGGGCAGTTCCCAGCTAGGGCCTCTGTGACAAATATTCAGGCTGCTGAGAGAATAAATGCCTCAGCACTGAAAGAAGGCTCAGGCAGAGCATTACCCAAAGTACATCACCCACAACACTGAAAAAAAATAACTAAAAGACCTGGGATAATTTGCATCATTTTTATAAGTGCCGCACTTCCAACCAAATCTTCACTCTATTGTGGAAGGTCGTATAATACCATAGTTTCCAAGTGAATGTCCATCAGTTACTTAAAAAGTAACATAATAATTTTTTCTATTGTTAAATTTTAAAAAATATTGTTTTTAATTTAAAATAATTCTCAGTGTCTTCAGTAGGGAAATTATTTATAGCATAAGCACCAGAGAATGACTTTGTGCTACTATTTGATACGCAAAGCATGGTCCTTCACTTTGCTAATGCTGTATTTCAAAGATTTCTATTACATTTACCGAGCACTTACTTCATGCCAGAATTGTGCTAGAAAGGAGAGTTAGAGGAATGAAAGTCCTGCCCCACTGGCTGCTGAAAAGGTTATAATTGAACAGATAATTGCAAACCACTGTGACAAGTGCTTTGCTAAACATATCATAAGGTGCTATTGCCAATACGAACTATCTAAACCAAACCAGACCTATATTTTAACCACTTAACCATGGGAGGGCTATGGGAGGGCCAAATGCAGATGCAGAAAGAAGAACAGAAAAGAGCTGTATAGTTTTGCTATACTCACAGTTCCCTGGGGAGAACACAGCACTCCACTTAGGGCCACTCCATTCAAGTCACAAGGCAGGGGGAGGAAGAAAATGGAAAAGCAGGACAAGGCACGCAGGCTTAGGACTGGGTAACTTGAATAACTTTAGAGAGCTCTGGGAAATGGGGGCTGTCCTGGGTTGTCTGGTACCTGGGCCTGGAGCAATTAGGGGGTGTGTATAGTGGCTCAACAAGGGAGATGTTTGGGAATGTGAATTTAATCAGCAGCTTAAAAAGGCAAACTGACTGGCCTTTAGCCAGGTCTTCTAAAGTGAGTCAAGGCATTATTTTCAAAAAGCTGTATTACAACATGATTGGGAGGAGGGAAATCTTAGGGATGATTATTTCCCAGAAAGTCTCACTGAAGCTGAGCTTTGAAGGAAGGTTTGTGTGCATCCTCATTACGTAGGATGGGTTCATGACAGTCATCACCTACTCAGAGACACAATGATGATAGCAGAAATTAACTAATATTTACCTGTTTAATAGCAAAGCAGGATACAGATGTAAGATATCACTATTATTATTAATATAAAATAATTGGCCTTTTCTCTTCAAAGACTTTTGCAACTTTTCTATAAAATAAATTGATGTGATCAGCTGTAATGTTAGACAGTAATGACGGATAGCGAACAACTAAAAATGTTTTGGTAAGCATTCAGTTTCTTCATTGCTTATTTACCTAGGCAAAGAACACTACAACCATACCTACTTGAAATCCAAATTAAAATGAAAGGTTCTTTGTGATTACAGGAAAGATGACTGGCTAGTGACAAAGCTGTCAAAAGTTGACAAGGTCACCATCTCTTTCTGCCCTAAATATAGCAAAATCCTAGTCCTTATCCTATGTTTTCTATATCCATTGATAACATTATTTTCTTCCAAGATGTTCAATTATCTTTCTCTGTCTCTTGATTTGCCTCTTTCTAGTCCTCCTTCATTTTACTTCTATTGCCACAATTTTTGACACTCTCCATAAAGCCTCCAATTAAAATCCTTATCTTGGTTTATCTCTCAATCTCTCTGGAATATGCTCTCTTATAAGCTTCCTAACCAGTTCCCTGCCTTATTCTGTCTCCCCTAAAACCCAGGCCATGTGCAACCTTGACAAATGTGCTGACTAACAGACTGCTACCTGCATTAACTCTCTAAAACACAAGGCTAATCACAATTTAGAAAATTTAGATGGCTCATGGCTGGAATGACGCTTTCTTTCTTTCTCTCTTTCTTCCTTCCTTCCTTCCTTCCTTCCTTCCCTTTTTTTGCTACACCCATTGCATATGGAAGTTCCCAGGCCAGAGATCAAATTCAAGCCACAACTGTGACCTAGACCACAACTGCCAGCAACATCGGGTCCTTAATCTACTGCATCATGCTGGGGATTGAGCCCACGCCACCTCAGAGACAACTCTGGATCTTTAACCTGCTGTGCCACAGCAGGAACTCCTTCCCAGATTTCTTTATGGAACTATCTTACTCATTATTCAAAATCTATCTTGAATTATACCTCCTTTCTAAGTCTCCTTTTAAATTCTGTTAGAATGAACCTAGCATCAGGTACAAATACACCTGTAATTTTTATCATAGGATTTCTTATGTTTCTCTCCCTCTGGTATGTTTTCTTCCTTCTTGAACTCACACTAGACCTCTTGTAAAAATTGTGTACATATTAAATTATTGCCAATACTATTGTTAGTACGATTATTCATTAATGAGAGACAATGGGCTGCAATGCAGACTTTGAGAAGAAAATGGTAGATCTGTATATATTTATACAGGAAGATGTTCAAAATGTCTTGCTAATTTAAAATGTAATTTATGGAGTACTGTATATATTATGATGCTTTGAGGAAAAAACACATAAACACTATGCTTAAATATGTGTAAAAATTTATAGAAAGATACACAAATAACTATAACAGTGGTTACTTGAGGAAAATGAGAAATGAGTGAAGAAATAGAGGACTTTTCCTTCTAACTCTTTCTTTTTTTTTTTTTTTTTTTGTCTCTTTGCTATTTCTTTGGGCCGCTCCCGCGGCATATGGAGGTTCCCAGGCTGGGGGGCGAATCGGAGCTGGAGCCACCGGCCTATGCCAGAGCCACAGCAACGCAGGATCCGAGCCGCGTCTGCAACCTACACCACAGCTCACAGCAACGCCGGATTGTTAACCCACTGAGCAAGGGCAGGGACCGAACCCGCAACCTCATGGTTCCTAGTCGGATTCGTTAACCACTGCACCACGATGGGAACTCCTCTAACTCTTTCTTATACGCAGTTTGTATTTTTTTCATAAATATGAAATACTTTTATAATTTAAACAGTAATTAAAAAGTTACTTTTCATGGTTTATCTTCATTTTCTTGGAAATCTGCCTCCCCAAGGACTAAAGTCCTGAAGGTGTGAAGTTGACCCTCAGCTGTGCATGAAATGGTAGCCATTTTTATGACTGTGATCTGTTTACACTGTCTTTCTCTCAAGCTTGACATCTTAACTGAGTCTTGTTGGTTTGACACGAGCTGTTTCTAAGCCATTACTGGTTAGTGATCAATAACAGTATATAGTCCTTTGAGTAAATATTTCTCTGTAGATATCCAGAAGGTAAATTAAAATTCTTATCACAGAGCAGCAAGAATAGTTCTTAGAAGCAAGGGCTAAAGTTTAATATTCAAGTTAAAAGAGTTTGTTTTCTGGTTTTACTCATAAGAAGAGGAAAAATGTGGTCAACGAGATGGTTTGGTTTTTCTAAGATCTTTTTTACCTAAACTAGGTAGCTCACTGGATCTCTGAGGTTATTAATTTAACCAAAAGGGCATTTAGCTTCCTCTGCTTTACCTCTCTAAATTAAGAAAAAAGGTAATAATTCATGAATGTCTGCACAGATGCAGCTACTCCCCAGGCTCTTATTTTTCCATGCCATAGCTAATTAAGTTGGTCAATGGTTCACAGTCTTGGTCACAAACTTCTCAACTGCCAGCTTCCTGTACTGGGGGTGGGGGAAGATTACCAGGCTGCCTTTAAGGATTAGTAATGTAAATACTGAGTCCTATGGCCCAGAAAAATCTTACATAAAAATTTCAAGGAGTATGGGGAAAAAAATTTAGAAGAACTTTCTAAGACACACATTATGAAAAGCCACTCAAATATCCCATTTTGGTAGCAAGAACATTTTTGCTGATTTTTACTGCAAATTGCCATAGATAACATGGTAATTACGTATGTTGAAAATAGTCTAATTCTGAGTCACTCAGTAAGGATTAAAGAAAAAAATGATGGTGGAAAAAATCTATTGGAAAATCTTGCATAGAAATCCTTTCAAAATAGTGCCCATCTTTTTCTAGGAGAGTCTTTCTTTGCTCAGGGTCATTTGATTGAAAAGCTGATTTCCCTAAGCATCTGTTTTATTTCTTAGAGGAGTCATGAATTTTTAACTCATTAAAAGATTGTAAGCCTAATACAAATAAAGTAGGTTATGGGATAAATTATTAAAGGGAGCATAGATATTCAGAGCACATGGTTATATTTTATAAAAAATAAAAGTGATTTAGAACATATGAACAGAGAAATAAGTGGTGGAATAAACGGAATATGGAAGATAGTGGTAGGGAAATGGTTACTGGGAGCAAATACTCCACAAAGAGAATGAAGAGAGCATTTTATTAGGGGTGGAAGAAGACCCTGATTCTAAAATCTTTCTTTTTGACTCAGTACCAAGGTAAAAAGAAAATCCGAGACCTGAACTCTAAAGCTCATGTTCCTACCAAGATTTATGAGCATTGCTTGGCATTTAGTACTTGTGTAATCAGTGCTTACTGCATTTCAGCAATACAAGCTGATAAAAGCAATGACCTACCATTGATGGAAACAGTCTGGTATTCCAGGAATTTCCTGATTTAGTGTGCAGAGGTCTCCCATCTTCTTTTGACTCTCTGTTTTCTTAACTAAAAAAGAGGGCATTTCTTCCACTGTGGAGATGGAAACAAGGAGAGTGGCTTTTCTTGTCAGCTTCTCTCTTTCCTTCCCATCAAGAAATAAAAACACATGAAAAAAATTTTAAATGGAGGCCCTTTCAAGGTCCAGCTAAGAATTCTAAGAAATTAGAATGTTGGACTTCAGAAAGAAAATGTGGCTCTCTTTGACTATCCTCAAAGGACTTAGGAAAATAACTCCCTGTGTATTTTTATATCCCCAATAGCTGTAAGTATGAAAGGGAGGGGATGGTGGTGAATCTCATCTATCTGTTCACTATTACAGTTTACGGTTCATAGTTTTAGAACATAGAAAATAAATACCTATTTGTGGAATGAATGGATGAGTACTTAGACATTTCAACGCTTATAACAACTCCTAAAATGTTAGTAACTATGAGAAAAGTAAAATTATTGTCTTCAAGGATAAAACATTGATTCATATTCGAAACAAATACAATCTTAATGTAGAATTTTTTTTGGCCTTTTTCAGGGCCACACCTGTGGCATATGGTGGTTGAATTCAAGATGCAGCTGCTGGCCTATGTCACAGCCATAGCAACATGGGATCCAAACCACATCTTCGACCTACACCACAGTTCACAGCAATGCCAATGCTTAACCCACTGAGCAAGGCCAGGGATTGAATCTGCATCCTCATGGTTCCTAGTCAGGTTTATTTCCACTGAGCCACAATGGGAACCCCTTAATGCAGAATTTTGATTGAAGAAATAAATTTAAGATCTTTAAGACCATGTGAAAAAAATGTATTTGAAATGGTAAGTTGTTACATAGTCATTGGAGTTACAATGGTTTGTTGAATTTAATTTCAATACATAGTACCAAATAATACCCAATTCCTCAGATTTATTTTGGGTCAAATAATATTAACAGAGGGGATAGAATATGCAGGTTATCTGTTGAAGTGGTTTACATGATTTTGTGGGCTGGCTATACAAGTCTGAAATCTGCATCACAGGCTGGATCTCTTCCGCACATGGTGGAGCTGCTATTCTTCTCCAGAGTGGCCTCAGTTCTGTTCTTAAGGACTTTCAACTGATTGAATCAGTGCCACTCATATTATTTAGGCTAATCTTCCTTTCATACTTAAAGTCAACTGACTATGGACTTTAATCACATCCACAAAACACTTTCACAGAAATACATAGCTTAGTGTTTGATTGAAAACTGTGGACCATAGCCTAATCAAGTTAACATACAAAACTGTTCATCAAACCATGGTAGTTTGTTTAGGGAAAGGCAAAGATGATAAAAATGGCTCTTTTGTTTAAGAAGCTCAAAAATATAAGATATCTTCTTAAACATAAGGCGAGATACAATTACTTCCTCTAGAGAATTTTAACTGAAGTGCTTTGTGGAAACGTAGTAAGGAAAGATGGCTTTCAAATCAAGGGATAAGAGAGCTCAAGATTAAGACGGCATTTGGGTGGCAGGATCTAGACCTCAGTGCTACCTTCACCAGAAACTTTGAAAACCTCATTTAATCTATTTAAACCTCAAAATGAGAATTAAATGAGAATCATGTGCATATCATGCTTACCTCATAACAGTTTTTAAAAATAAAATGTGAAAATGCAAGTGAAAAAAATAATACCTTATAATATTGTTATTTGACACTTTATCTAAATTTTGATACTAAGTCGAATAAAAACATTCAAAGATATTTACATTCTAATCCTCAGAACTTTGAATATGTTGTTACTTTATTTTATTTTTATTTTTTGAAATGAATTATTTTATTTTTTTAAATTATTTATTATTATTTTTTTCCCACTGTACAGCAAGGGGGTCAGGTTATCCTTACATGTAAACATTACAATTACATTTTTCCCCCAGCCTTTCTTCTGTTGCAACATGAGTCTCTAGACAAAGTTCTCAATGCTATTCAGCAGGATCTCCTTGTCAATCTATTCGAAGTTGTGTCTGATAAGCCCAAGCTCCCGATCCCTCCCACTCCCTCCCCTCCCATCAGGCAGCCACAAGTCTCTTCTCCAAGTCCATGATTTTCTTTTCTAAGGAGATGTTCATTTGTGCTGGATATTAGATTCCAGTTATAAGTGATATCATATGGTATTTGTCTTTGTCTTTCTGGCTCATTTCACTCAGTATGAGGTTCTCTAGCTCCATCCATGTTGCTGCAAATGGCATTATTTTGTTCTTTTTTTATGGCTGAGTAGTATTCCATTGTGTATATAGACCACATCTTCCGAATCCATCATCTGTCGATGGACATTTGGGTTGTTTCCATGTCTTGGCTATTGTGAATAGTGCTGCAATGAACATGCAGGTGCACGTGTCTCTTTTAAGTAGAGTTTTGGTCCGGATAGATGCCCAAGAGGGGGATTGTGGGTCATATGGAAGTTCTATGTATAGATTTCTAAGGTATCTCCAAACTGTTCTCCATAGTGGCTGTACCAGTTTACATTCCCACCAACAGTGTAGGAGGGTTCCCTTTTCTTCACACCCCCTCCAGCACTTGTTATTTGTGGATTTATGAACGATGGCCATTCTGACTGGTGTGAGTTGATATCTCATGGTAGTTTTGATTTGCATTTCTCTTATAATCAGCAATGTGGAGCATTTTTTCATGTGTTTGTTGGCCATCTGTATATCTTCTTTGGAGAAATGTCTATTCAGGTCTTTTGCCCATTTTTCCATTGATTGATTGGCTTTTTTGCTGCTGGGTTGTATAAGTTGTTTATATATTCTAGAGGTTAAGCCCTTGTCGGTTGCATCATTTGAAACTATTTTCTCCCATTGTGTAAGTTTTCTTTTTGTTTTCTTTTGGGTTTCCTTTGCTGTGCAAAAGCTTTTCAGTTTGATGAGGTCCCATGGGTTTATTTTTGCTCTAATTTCGATTGCTTTGGGAGACTGACCTGAGAAAATCTTCATGAGGTTGATGTCAGAGAGTGTTTTGCCTATGTTTTCTTCTAGGAGTTTGATGGTGTCCTGTCGTATATTTAAGTCTTTCAGCCATTTGGAGTTTATTTTTGTGCATGGTGTGAAGGTGTGTTCTAGTTTCCTTGCTTTGCATGCAGCTGTCCAGGTTTCCCAGCAATGCTTGCTGAATAGACTTTCTTTTTCCCATTTGATGTTCTTGCCTCCCTTGTCAAAGATTAATTGACCATAGGTGTCAGGGTTTATTTCCGGGTTCTCTATTCTGTTCCATTGGTCTGTCTGTCTGTTTTGATACTAGTACCACACTGTTTTGATGACTGTGGCTTTGTAGTATTTCTTGAAGTCTGGGAGAGTTATGCCTCCTGCTTGGTTTTTGTTTCTCAGGATTGCTTTGGCGATTCTGGGTCTTTTGTGGTTCCATATAAATGTTTGGATTGTTTGTTCTACTTCTGTGAAAAAAGTCATGGGTAATTTGATAGGGATTGCATTGAATCTGTAGATTGCTTTGGGTAGTATGGCCATTTTTACAATATTGATTTTCCCAATCCAGGAACATGGAATATCTTTCCATTTCTTTACATCTTCTTTGATTTCTTTGATTAAAGTTTTATAGTTCTCGGCATATAGGTCCTTTACCTCCTTGGTCAGGTATATTCCAAGGTATTTGATTTTGTGAGGTGCAATTTTAAAAGGTATCGCATTTTTGTATTCCTTTTCTAATATTTCATTGCTGGTATAGAGAAATGCAACTGACTTCTGAATGTTAATCTTATATCCTGCTACTTTGCTGAATTTATGAATCAGTTCAAGTAGTTTTGGGGTTGAGTCCTTAGGGTTTTCTATGTATAGTATCATGTCATCTGCATACAGTGACAGTTTTATCTCTTCTCTTCCTATATGGATGCCTTTTATTTCTTTTGTTTGCCTAATTGCTGTGGCTAGGACTTCCAAAACTATATTGAAGAGCAGTGGTGAGAGTGGGCATCCCTGTCTTGTTCCAGATTTGAGTGAGAAGGCTTTCAGTTTTTCCCCATTGAGGATTATATTTGCTGTGGGTTTATCCTAAATGGCTTTGATTATATTCAGGAATGTTCCCTCTATACCCACTTTGGCGAGGGTCTTGATCATGAATGGATGTTGGACTTTGTCAAATGCTTTTTCTGCGTCTATTGAGATGATCATATGATTTTTGACTTTTTTTTTGTTAATGTGGTGTATGATGCTGATTGATTTGTGTATGTTGAACCATCCTTGTGAACCTGGGATGAACCCAACCTGGTCATGGTGTATAATTTTGATATGTTGTTGGATTCGGTTGGCTAAGATTTTGTTGAGAATTTTTGCATCTATATTCATCAATGATATTGGGCGATAGTTTTCTTTTTTGGTGGTATCTCTGTCTGGTTTTGGAATGAGGGTGATGGTGGCATCATAGAATGTCTTTGGGAGTATTCCTTCTTCTTCAACCTTTTGAAAGAGTTTAAGGAGGATGGGCACCAGTTCCTCTTTATATGTTTGATAAAATTCACCTGTGAAGCCATCTGGTCCTGGACTTTTATTTGTAGGGAGCGATTTTATGACCTCTTCAATTTCATTTCTAGTGATCGGTCTGTTCAGTTGGTCTGTTTCTACTTGATTCTGTTTTGGCAGGCTGTAAGATTCTAGAAAATTGTCCATTTCTTCCAGATTGTCAAACTTGTTGCCATATAGTTGTTCATAGTATTCTCTTATGGTTTTTTGTATTTCTGCTGTATCCGTTGTGATTTCTCCTTTTTCATTTATAATTTTGGTTATTTGGGTTCTTTCTCTCCTCTTTTTAGTGAGTCTGGCCAGGGGTTTGTCAATTTTGTTCCCCTTTTCAAAGAACCAGCTCTTGGTTTTATTAATTTCCTCTATTGTTTTTTGAGTCTCTATTTTATTGATTTCTTCTTTGATCTTTATAATTTCCTTCCTTCTGCTGACTTTAGGCCTTTTTTGTTTTTCTTTTTCTAATTCATTTAGGTGGAGGGTTAAGTTGTCAATTTGGGATCTTTCTTCTTTTTTGAGAAAGGCTTGTATTGCTATAAATTTCCCTCTGAGCACTGCTTTCGCAGCATCCCATAGGTTTTGAGCGGTTGTGTCTTCATTATCATTTGTTTCAAGGTAGTTTTTAATTTCCTCATGGACCCATTGGTTTTTTAGTAGCATGTTGTTTAGTCTCCATGCAGTAGGTTTTTTCTCTTTCCTTTTCCCATGGTTGATTTCTAATTTCATGGCATTGTGGTCAGAGAAGATACTTGAGATAATTTCTATGCTCCTAAATTTATTGAGATTAGCTTTGTGTCCCAATATGTGGTCGATTCTTGAGAATGTTCCATGAGCATTTGAGAAGAATGTGTATTCTGCTTTTTTTGGATGTAGTGTCCTGAAGATATCAATGAAGTCTAACTTTTCTATTGTTTCCTTTAGGATCTCTGTTGCTTTATTGGTTTTCTGTCTAGAGGATCTGTCCATTGATGTGAGGGGGGGTATTAAGGTCTCCTACTATGATTGTATTCTCATCAATATCTCCCTTTATGTCTGTTAATATTTGTTGTATGTATCTGGGTGCTCCTATATTTGGGGCATATATGTTGACGATAGTAACATCCTCTCCTTGGATGGATCCCTTAATCATTAAGTAGTGTCCTTCTTTGTCTTTCTTTATGTCTTTTGTTTTAAAGTCCTTTTTGTCTGATATGAGTGTTGTGACTCCTGCTTTTCTGTCATGTCTATTGGTGTGAAATATTTTTCCCCACCCTTTCACTTTCAACCTATATGTATCTTTTGTCCTAAGGTGAGTTTCTTGTAGGCAGCATATTGAAGGTTTTTGCCTTTTTATCCACTCAGCCACTCTGTGTCTTTTGATTGGGGTGTTCAGTCCATTGACATTTAAGGTGATAATTGATAGATGATTATTTATTGCCATTTGAACCTCGTGTTCCAATTGATTCTATGGTTCTCCATTTTTCCTTTCTTTTTTTTTTTTTTTTTTGGTTGGATGGTCTCTTGTTATTATTTGCTTGAGTGTATTTTTTTTTCATTTTTTGCAAATGCAATATTTGGTTTTGGCTTGTGGTTGCCCTGTTTTTTAAGTATGCTAACCCCTTCCCATAACTGTGTGTTTTAGCCTGATGGTCCTGTAAGTTCAAACACTTCATTACTATATTAAAATTAAGAAGAGAAACATACAAACAAACAAAAAGGGTTATTTACTTCCTAACATCCCTTGCCCACATTTTATGGTTTTGATGACTCTTTTTTATTTTTTTCTTTTTAATTTTATTTTGTTTGAGGCCTGTTCATGATTAAATCTGTATGCTGGCTTATTTGAGTGACTGCTCTCTGACTGCGGTTTCCTCTGTCCTAGTTCTTCCTCTTCTTCTTTTTTTTCTTTTCTTTTTTCTTCCCTTTCCTTCCTTTCTTTTTGGTTTAGAGAAGCCCTTTCAATATTTCCTTTAACCTGGGTTTTGTGTTGCAGTATTCTTTAAGTTTTTGTTTGTTGGAAAAAATTTTTATTTCCCCTTCTATTTTAAATGATATTCTTGCTGGATAGAGTAGTCTAGGTTGCATATTTTTTCCTTTTAGCACTTTAAATATCTCTTGCCATTCTCTCCTGGCCTGTAGTGTTTCTGTAGAGAAGTCAGCTGATATTCTTATGGGGGTTCCCTTGTAGGTAACATTCTGTTTTTCTCTTGCTGCCTTTAGGATCCTCTCTTTATCACTAACTTTTGCCATTTTTATTATGATGTGTCTTGCTGTGGGTCTGTTTGGGGCCCTCTGTGCTTTTTGTATCTTGAATCCAGCATCCTTTACATTTGGGAAGTTTCCAGCGATAATTTCTTCAAATATATTTTCCATCCCCTTATCTTTTTCTACTCCTTCTGGAATTCCTATTATGCGTAGATTGGCCCGCTTTATATTATCCCATAGGTCTCTTATATTGCTTTCCAGTTTTTTGATTCGGTTTTCTGTCTGTTGACCGGATTGAGTGATTTCCATTATTCTATCTTCCATATCACTGATTCGTTCTTCTGCATTATTCATTCTGGTTTTTACTGCCCTTAGTTCAGTTTGCATCTCTGCAAATGAATGTTCTAGTTTTTCTTGGCTCCTCCTTATATGTTCTAGTTCCTTTCTGAGGGTATCTGCATTACTGTTCATATCTTCTCTTAATTCCTTCAGTATTTTCACTATTTCTGTTTTGAACTCCAGGTCTGTCTGACTGCAGAGATCTGTTTCCTTGTTGACTGTTTTAGGTGAGTTCTCCTGTTGGTTTGACTGGGGGTGCTTTCTCAGCTTCTTCATCTTGCTTGTTGTTTTCCTTCTCCTGAGGGAGTTGTACTCTCCATTATCGGGCAGTGTTTGCCTTGTCACTGCCGTGGAATATTTCCTGAGGGCTGGTGTTGTTGGTCAATCTTTTTTGAGGCAGTGTGGCTTTTCTGCAGTGTTGATGGGACTAACAGTGTTTCTTTGAAGCAAAGGAGGGCTTCCTGAGGGCAGACAGGACTGGGAGGTCCACACCATGATGGTAGCAGATTTCAATTGGTCATGCAGATCTTGCTCTGGTGTTTTTAGGCTGTGGGGTTCTTGCAGGGGGTTGGTGGTGTTGGGCAGCTGTTCCTCAGGAGTGCAGCACCCCCTGGGGGCTGGAGCAGCTATCTGGGTCACTGAGAACCTAAGAGGCTCTTCCCTAGGGCAGCCCAACTCAGAAGGCTGGCCTGAGAATGTAGGCAGATCTTTTCACAGTCTGGCCAAGCTTGTTGCAGCTTTTCTGGGCTGCAGGGGCTCTTCTAGGGGGCTGGTGGTGCTGAGCAGCTATTCCGCAGCAGTGGGGCACCCCCTAGGGGCTTGGGCGGGTAGCAGGGCCCCTGGAACCCTAGAGGCTCCTCCCCAGGGCAGTCCGACTCAGAAAGACCGTCTGAGATCTTTTCCCGACTCAGCCAGGCTTGTTGCAGCTTTTCTGGGCTGTAGGGGGTCCTGCCTGGAGCTGGCAGTCCTATGCAGCTGATCCACTAAGGCACCCTCTGGGGGTTTCAGCGGGTAGCAGGGCCGCTGGAAACCAAAGAGGCTCCTCCCCGGGGCAGCCCGACTCAACAAAACCGTCCGGGAATTAGGCAGATCTATTCAAGGCCTGGCTAGGCTTGTTCTAGCTTTTCTGGGCTGCAGGCCTTTTCTCGGGGGCTGGTGGTGTTTGGTGCTACTCTGCGGAAGTGTAACCCCTCCAAAGGGCAAGCAGGCCTGTGCAGGGACAGCCCCCGCGGTGGTAGGCTTCAGGCAATTGTTGAGGCCAGCCCTCCTGGATGGCAGGCAGCCCCAGGTTCGGCGAGAGCGCAGGGGGTGGGGGGAGGGGATGCACTGGGAAGCACAGCTTTCAGCTAGCTAGTGGGCCTGTAAGCTTGCTGTGGCGTGGGGGATATTCTATGGGGACCCACGCCTTCTTCTCTCCCCTCCCCAGCACGGGCGCAGACCAGGCTCTTTTCCCAGGTTCCCTCTGATGCGGCTTTCCACTTCCCCGCCCCTAGAGTATTGCTCGCTTCCTCTGCGACAGCTTTGTTTTCTAGTCTCCCCGGCAGTCTCTGCCCCGTCAAATGGTTTCTAGACCTCCCAAGCAGTTTCCGATCTGCCCCGCACCCCAGCCCGGGGACTATCCTCTGGAGCCGAGGTCTCAGTGCCCAGCCCCCACCCAGGCGTCCCCTGGCCCTTTCTCAGAGACCAACTCTCGGAGGCGCGGTCTCGGTGCCCAGCCCCCACCCAGGCGTTCCCTGGCCCTTTCCCAGCGACCAACTCTCGGAGGCGAGGGCTAGGTGCCCAGCCCCCACCCAGGCGTCCCCCGGCCCTTTCTCGGCGACTAAACTTCGGAAGCAAGGTCTCGGTGCCCAGCTCCCACCCAGGCGTCCCCCGGCCCTTTCCCGGGGACTAACCTCTGGAGTCGAGGACTGGGTGCCCAGCCCCCACCCAGGCGTCTCAATTTTTGGTGACTGTGCCCGTAGTTCAGATGGTCCATTCGGTTCTTGATTGGCTTTTCTGTACTCCAACTTACTGCTACACTCTTCTCTGCATCTGGAGATTCCTCCAGTTCGTTTGATCTTTCCCCCGTGTAGGTGACTTTCCAGGGTGCGGGATCCCTTTCTCCTCCGCAGTTCCCTTTCGGGAGCGCCCGTCCCGCTGGAATTCACCTTCTCTCACTCTCCTCTTTTCTCCCGTTCTGCCCCGTACTGTCACGAACTTCTTGCCGTTATTGGAGTTTAGGTTCTTCTGCCAGCAATTGGTTGCTGTTCTGTGTGAATCATTTATTCTGTAGATGTGCTTTTTTTGTTGTGTTTGTGGGAGAGGGCGAGCGTGTCCCTCTACTCCTCCACCGTCTTGTCTCTCCTGAATATGTTGTTACTTTAAATGCCAAAATAAGTGATTGAAAGTAAGAATCTTGAGATGGAGAGATTATACTGGGTTATCCTCATGGGCTATTCTTACAAGAATCAAAGAGTTCGTATAAGAAGGAAGCAGGAGAGTCAGAGACAGGAAAGATGTGGTGAAGGAAGTAGAGGCAGAGAAGGATATGTAAGGCCAGTTGCAGAGGTTCAGAAGGGTGATAGGATTGCTTGCTGGGAGGGTGCTTGGAGCCAAGGAATATGGGTAATCTCCAGAAGTTGAAAAAAGCAAGGAAACAGATATTTTCCTACAGCCTCTGGAGGGCACGTATTCTTGCTAACACTTTGTTTTCAGTCCAGCAAAACCTATCTAGGACTTCTGGCCTCCAGAACTTTAAAACAAATTTGTATTGTTTAGAGCCACACAAATGGTAATAACTGTGGTAATTTGTTACAACAGCAACAGAGAACTAATACAGATATATTGTCTTGAAGGATATTTACTGTGTCAGCAAAGATTGTTTGTCCCCATGTCTATTTCTCCTTCGTCCTTTTTTAGTTTAGAAAACATTTAGAATAAACACTAAATTTCCTTTGCAGTTAGGATAGCAGATAACTGAGTTTTTGCCCGTGCTAGGTAAGGGGAAGGGGGTGTACTGAAAAGTAACCTTGAAGGAAACAGGCCTTTCCTTCATTTCTCCTTTCTCCTTAACTTTGGCTATAATTAAGACATAATGAATGAAACTAGACCAGACATTCTGATCATACAATGGATGCTAATATTGAGGACATCAGAGCAAAAACAGAAAGAGCCAGGATCCCTAACTATGGAGTCACCGTATTAACTCCTGACCAAGTTTCAGAATTTTGTATGAGAACATCAATTTTTGTCCTGTCTAAATATGATTATTTTTAGTTCTCACGTACAGTAAAATAATTTTGCCTAGTATATTTATATTTATAAATTAATTGGACATTTCTTCTGCATGCGAAATGAAAATGAGTGTATTGTCCACTCTGTGTACTGCTTGGATCTACTCTTGTTTAAGTTCTCAGAACAGCTCCTCTGGGATTCTGTTGGGCATCTTTGCTGGGAAACTTACAAGAGGAAGTCCTTACTCTTCGAGCTGGCTCATCTCTCCTGTTATATATTTGAGATTCCTCTCACTCACAGTTAGTACTTCTGTTGGGCTCTGAGGATTTCAAGCGCCCTGATCACCACACCCCTCTCAGGGTATGGCTGCTACTACAACCATTTACCACAAAAATAGGGAAGAAAATGCCAAGAGATGCCCAGAGAGCTGCCTAAGTGCCACAATATATCTCCCCCCCCTTCTACACTATAAAATAGCAGCCTTCTTTTTCCTGATTATGAGCGTCAATTTTTCTTATCAAGAAGATTATTCCTTTTGATCCTCTGATTTCTCTGACCCAGAAGTTTAAAGTGCCCAGGAAAGAAACATAGCTTAAAATCAATAGAAATCTTGTTGCTTCTCCCTGGTGAAATCCAGATTGCTTTTAAACATTCAAAACTCAGAACTGTGGAAGGGGAAGCACAAATGCCCCCATGTGGGACACTGGAAATGATGGCACATGAGGTCATTCTTAAACTCATCCCTTGTTTTCCAAACTCACACAACACATTTTGGAAAGAGCACCATGTAATCATCACTGATGTGGCGTGTGTGCTGCACTCCACAGCACAATATTCCATCTTCAATGGATAATCCTTCTGAGGTCTTCCTTACAGAACTTATGATAAAGAGATAAAAGATTTTTCACTAGAAAGCGATGAACAACCTAAACTTGTATGTCGATCTAAACTTGTGTCTTCTTGGAGTTTCTGAGAGCCTAGCAGTTAAGGATCTGGCATTGTCACTGCTGTGGCTTGGATATGATCCCTGGCCAGGTAATATCTGCATGCCATGGAGCACCAAAGACAAAACCAAATCAAACAAAAAACCTTGTATCTTCTTAACGACAGAGCTATATATACATTTTTACAGTGCTCCAAAGAGAAATGGACTAATTTACCATCATAGTAGAAGGTCTCAACATACTTTTTCTGGGTAATAGTTATTAAATAACAATACAAAGTAAGAATATGGACTATTTAACAGCATAAAAACCAGACTGATATGAAGCTATTATAAAGAACACCATTGTAACATATTTGCTTATTAATTTGGAACTTTTCTGAATATTGTCAACATACAGGCATATAAAACTTACTTCAATAAATATCAAAAGATAGGAATCAAAGAAACCATTCCCTCTGTCTGTAAATATGGTAGAAATCAATATTCAAAAGCCGACTAGAAAAATCCCACGTGTTTGGAAGTAAGAAACTTCTGTAATTTATGGGTCAAAGAAGAACTCAATGAAAATTAGAAAATACTTAAAATTGAATGATTAATGAAAACAACATACACAAAAATTTCACCCTGTAGCTAAGCCAGTTCTTAGAGGAAGTTATACTGCTGTAAAATAACCATATTAGAAAAGAAGAAAAAAATCAAAATTAATTAGCTAAGCTTCCAACTTAAGAGATAAAAATACAAAATACACCAAAGAGTATTTTAAGTAATATATATATAATAGCTGAAAAAAATGAAATAGAAAATAAAAGGAGAAAATAGGAACGACAAAGCCGTAAAAATTAAATCTAATAAAATTAATAATACTCTAGTGAGAGTAATCAAGAAAATAAGAGACTCGATTCAAGAATTTGAAATAAAAAGGGAGTAATATTTGAAAAATCATATGCAATGGGTAATTTATGAGAAAAACATTACATAACAGAACTAAAATAAGAAAAACTAACCTGATATATGCCAACTATTAAATAAATTTTCAACAGCAACATCTATACTAGATTACTTACAGCTTCTTTGAAATATTTAAAGAGCAAATAATATTTGAAATAAAGGAGAGAAAAGAAACAATCTACACTTTGTGAAGTTATAAAGTCTTGAAAATAAAACATAAGAATATTATTAGAAAGTAAATTATAGGACAATCTCACTTTTATAAACAGAAATTCAAAAGTCAATGTTACAGAAGTAAATCCAACAATGTATGTTAAACATACTACAGAATGACTACATTTGGTTTTGCTTAGGAATGCAAGTAATTTTAATATTAGGACATAAATTGAAATAATTTACCACGTTAATTTAAAGATTACAGGAGTTCCCGTCATGGCTCAGTGGTTAACGAATCCGACTAGGAACCATGAGGTTGCGGGTCTGATCCCTGGCCTCACTCAGCAGGTCAAGGATCCCACAGCGTTGCTGCGAGTTGTGATGTAGGTCGCAGTCACGGCTCGGATGTGGCTTTGGCGAAGGCCTGCGGCTACAGCTCCGATTAGACCCCTAGCCTGGGAACCTCCATATGCCGCAGGTGTGGGCCTAGAAAAGATGGACAAAAAAAAAAAAAAACCGAAAATATTATGAAATATATGATCTCAATAGCTGATAACTCAAAAACTCAACATGCCTTCCTAGTTAAGAAGAAAGAAAAACTTAGAAAATTAGAAATAGAAGGGAAATTGTATTATGTAGTTAATGGCAGTCTACGTCCTATCTCCAGAAAAAAATAAACAATTGAATGCTTTCCTTTTATGATTTCAAGAAAAGGATGCTCCCTATTACCACTTGTATTGAACACTGTATTAGAAGTCCTAATCAGCACAATAAGGCATCAAAAGTGAATTCAAAGTAAAATAATTAGAAATAAGGAAACAAAGCCATTAGTATTCAGGTAATATTATTATCTAGGTAAAAAAGCACATGAATGTACAGAGAGTTTATAAGAATAGAGTTTAGCAAGTGTTCCAGATATAGAATATAAATGCAACTTCATTCACTATCAACGAATATTTAGAAAAGGTAATATTAAAAAAGATATTTTCAATAGCACAAAAAATAGAGTAATTAGAAATGTCCAAAGCTTTGATGGGGAAAATACATAAAATATTGTTGAAAAATATAAAACAACCTAAATAAGTATTGAAATGAGTAATTTTAATTCATTGGGAGACTCAATGCTATGAAGACAACTGGAGAGTTAGAGAAAATTTAAATAACATCTGGTAAGAAAACGGTTATGTCACACAGTTTTCAAAAAAATCAACTTCTAGTGAATAAAGATTTCGCTGAAGTGCAAAACTTTTTTTTTTTTTTAGAAGACAAAGTAAAAGAATGTCTTCTTTTACATCCGGAAATAGAAAGATATTTTAACAAAAGGTAAACCACAAAAAAAAGTAAACCACAAAAAAAAATTGATAAATTATGAACTTGATATATTTTATTTTTTTTTTGCCCCCACCCTTTTTTTTTTTTAGGGCCACACCTGTGGCACATATGGAGGTTCCCAGGCTAGGAGTCCATTGGAGCTGAAGCCGCCAGCCTTCGCCACAGCCACAGCAACATCAGATCCGAGCCATGTCTGAGACCTACACCACAGCTCATGGCAACTCCGGATCCTTAACCCACTGAGCAAGGCCAGGGATCGAACCCGCAACCTCATGGTTCCTAGTCGGATTCTTTTCCGATGCACCAAGAAGAGAACTCCTGAACTTGATATATTTTAAAGAAAGTTTTAAAAAATAGAATTTTGAAGGCATTAAAAAACTAACAATATCAGGGAAATGAATGAATTAATACATGAAACAAAACAAGTATTTATATAAAAAATACTGGGTAGTAAAAGCAAGTCACACAGAATGACTCAGTATATATATAAGAACATACAAGACTAAAAGTTATTTTTAGGAGTAGCTGATTTCAACAAAGGTCACAACCTTTCCCCATCTGTATTTGCTCACCCTTTAGCAATGTGACTTTGCAGCTGCTCTCTTCAAGAAGTAGTGACTATTTCTCAACTCCTTGGATTTGGACTTGGTCATGTGACATACTTTGGTCAATGGATATTAGCAAACATGACACAGTTAGAGTCTTGGAAATTTCTTGTGCTTTGTCACCTGTTCATCTCCTGCTCTTGAAACCTGCCACCACCATGTGAATAAGTCTAAGTTACCCTGGTATTTGATAAGAGACTTGTGATCCCAGCTACCATAGGCTCTATTATCAGATAGGTTAGGGAAGCCATCCTGCACAATCCAGCCCTAGCTGAGCCACCAGATGACTGCAGGTGAGATGACCCAGCAGAGAAAGTTGAAGCCTTCCCAAAGAACTGCCTAGGTAACCCAAAGAATTGTGAGAAATTATGAACGATTATAATTTTTATTATTTTAAGCCACTACATTTTGGGATTTGTTGTTGTTGCTGTTATACAGCAAAACTAAATGACACATTGTTATTCAAACATATGGTAAAATTATAAGCAAAAGAGAACAATAAACTCAAAGGTTTCTATCTTTGAAGGGAGTGTGGACATGATGAATTGGAAAATTGATGTAAGGGCTTCAAAAATAATAATATCCTATTTCTTTCTTTCTTTTTTTTTTTTTTTCTTTTTAGGGCCACACTCATGGCAAATGGAGGTTCCCAGAGTAGCAGTCGAATGGGAGCTATAGCTGCCGGCCTACACCACAGCCACAGCAACACAGGATCCAAGCTACATCTGTGACATACACCACAGCTCATGGCAATGCCAGATCCTTAATCCACTGAGCAAGGCAAGGGATTGAACCAGCGTCCTCATGGATACTAGTCAGGTTTGTTAACCATTGAGCCACAAGAGGAACTCCAAATATTTTATTTCTTAAACTGAGGAGTATGTACTTTGTATATTTGTTATTCTTTATCCCTTTTGCATATTTTACAAATACTCTCTTTTTAACTAGTTAACATAATAATTAATACATCATAAAAATCTTTTCTTTAAAGGATTATATGTATTGGCTCTTTGCAAGTCTCTTTACTTTATAAAGTCAATATGCACAATAAAATTTATAGAACTGGTGTTTGGAACATACCTTAGAGGTTACCTAATAGATCAGGCAAAATGCTGATGATTAGCAGATTAAATCACCTATTCCACTCAGTTACATCTATGTGTTCTTATTCTTCTTCCCTTTATTCAAATCATGTCCCCAGCCACCGTCTTTAGCTCTTTAATCTTCACATTAAGTACCATTACCAAAGCATTCATTTTTTGTTCATGAGGACATTTCTCCCTACTAGACTGAAACATTCTTCTATCTAGTCTCTTTTGCTAGTGTTTCTAGGAACTTCTTTGGATTCTGGATTGTGCCTGGTCCATGTATACTTTGGATTCCAAAAACCAAAGAGCTATCCAAACCCAGGTTTTTAAAAATAACAATATTTCATGCAAAGTATCCATGAAAAAATTATCTTTACATATTGAGGACAAAAAGTCAATTCCTTTGAAAATGAATATTTGAATAAATGTTTGGTCTTCCAGGAAAACCACTGACTTGTGGATTATACAACAAGGAAATGTCACTGTCATACCTAGGCACTGTCAAATGTTCTCTTGCATGGAAGGGACATTTCAAGTTCAGGAATGAACAGAAACAGACTGTGTCATTTTAAACTGATAATTAGATCATTCTTATCCAACAGAAGCAAGGATCAGATTTAGAAGTAAAACCCAAAACACCAAGGATATAAAAGAACCAAGTGAGGATGCATGTAAACAAGTCATGTTTTATTAAGATAAGAAATAAGATATTCATACTTGTACCTTTGAAGCCTCTGAACTATTCATGAACCTGGAAGATGAGATCCCAAAACCACAATAAAATCCTGCTGTTGGTCTTGAATTATGCAGAGACATTATGTATTTGACATAAGGTGATCTCATTATTAAAGAAAAGGACAAGAGGGAATCCTCAAGTACAATCTCTGAATCTGTCTGGCTATTTACCTCTAAGCAAGTAGCTCAAAAATTCTGAGAGTTTCCGCCATGGCTCAGTGGTTAACGAATCCGACTAGGAACCATGAAGTTGTGGCTTCGATCCCTGGCCTTGCTCAATGGGTTAAGGATCTGGCACTGTCATGAGCTATGGTTTATGTCGCAGATGCAGCTTGGATCCTGCATTGCTGTGGCTCTGGTGTAGGCCAGCGGCTTCAGCTCCAATTAGACCCTTAGCCTGGGAACTTCCATATGCCATGGGTGCGATCCAAAAAAGACAAAAAAAAAAAAAAAGAATTCTATATTTCACTGTGTTATCATCACCACCAAAAATATCATTAACTTTCATTGCTCATGTATTTGTAATTCAATGGGTAATCTTTTTACAAATTTGCATAATAACTGCCAGCTTCAATATGCTAGTAAATTATTTTCTTTCTTTCTTTTTTTTTGTCTTTTGTCTTTTCAGGGCTGCACCAGTGGCATATGGAAGTTCCCAGGCTAGGGGTCTAATCAGAGCTACAGCTGCCAGCCCACATCACAGCCAGACCTAAGCCACGTCTGTGACCTACATCACAGCTCAGAGCAACACTGGATCCTTAACACACTGAGCGAGGCCAGGGATCAAATCTGCAACCTCATGGCTCCTAGTTGGATTCATTTCCACTGTACCACGACAGGAACTCCATAGTAAATCATTTTCAATTGTTAAAATGGGAGAACTCAGTTATGGGGGTAATTTGTCTTCTGGCCTAACCTATTGAGTAACCTCTCTTCTGTGCCTGGTATCCTCATGTGGCATTTAGGACAGCAGTAGCTCCCTGGATTCCTACTAGAATCTGAGCCAACCAAGGTATACCACTTTCTTTAGATACTAGCTTCCTACTTTTAAGAAACTAGAGAAAAGATAGATAAAATGATGGAGACAGATGAGTGACAGAGTGACGGAGAGACGGAGAAAAAGATAGAGACAGAGAGGTAGATAGGTAGGTGGATAGGTAGATAGATAAAAATACTGGTAACATGAAAGGATAGATATTACTAAGACCATATTTTGCAAGAGACTATTTTAAGTCATAAATATATAAAATCAAAGACAATTTAATTTTTTTTGTTTATCCACTTCTTTACCATTGTTATGGTAGAATCTGGGGATACATAAATAAGTTTGTGTTTCTACAGGGATTATAGTAGGAATGACAGAGATGTAGATAATTAGAATTTAGTGCATTACATGCTGAAGTAGAAGTATATCCAGGTAAAAAGCTCTCACATAAGAGGGAAAAACCAATTCTGCATGGGATGGAGAAAGAAGAAAAAGCAGCAGCAATTTCTCAGAGAAGTATTTGAGCTAAACTGGGAAGGCAAGATGGAACTTGGCAGGGCCAGTTCTAGCAAGGCTTCATTCTTTGACTCAGCAATTATTTATTCAATCACCTTGAAGATGCTAAACACTGAGGCAGGTACCTGAGATATAAAGGAAACAAAAACAGTTCCTAAAATGAAGGAACTTGTAATCTGCATTGAGAAACAGGTCCATAAATAAGTAATGGAATTCTAAAATACAGGATAATATATTTTATACATATGATTGAAGAAAGAACAATTTTGTCTATCCAAAGGGAACTGAAAAAAGCTCTCCAGAGAAAGTGACACGGGAAGCTGTAAAACTGCTCATAAAAGATTTTTGTCCATAGTATTTTAATGCATATAATTTGGGGATAATACTTATATTTTTATAGTGTTCACATGGTCACAACCTCAATGTCCCCAATATGTAATTACAGCTCTACGTGTATTTTCACAAATAAAAATATCTTCACTTTCATACTTTTCCAGGATCATGTCATTCTTCCCGCTTCACAGAATTTTTTAAAAATAGTTTGTGTAAAGCTGTGATATTTCTAAAAAGTCTATAGACGTGCTAAAATCCACTGCTCTTTGATAACAAATATATTTTTTCATGAGCAAAAGGTAATTATGGAAAGTTTTAAAACAATTTTCTAAAGAATCAGTAGTATCATACTTCTTCAGATATAAATATTAGTAATAGAACTATGAAAGGGCTCAATATAGCAGGAAATTTACCAAATCTAGATGTTGCTTATGAAACCTAGATTGTATGCTTGATGTAAAGATTGAGACATTAAAGTACATTTTAATTCAACAAGTGTTGACAGATCATTCATTGTAATCAAGATAGCATAAGACATGGAATCATTAACAAATATGATTGCTTCTTAAAATGTATACCACAATATTTAAAATAAAATAATGCAAATACATTAATAAAATCAATTATCTTTTTTTCCACCTGTGGCATATGTAAGTTCCCAGATAGGTGCTGAATCGGAGCAGTAGCTGCCGGCCTACACCATAGCCACAGAAACATGGGATCTGAGCTTTATCTGTGACCTACACCACAGCTCATGGAAATGCCAGATCCTTAACCCACTGAGGGAGGCCAGGGATTGAACCCTTGTCCTCATGGATACGAGTCAGGTTAATTAATCACTGAGTCATGACAGGAACTCCAAAATCAATTTTAAAATACCCACAAAGAAGATAAGAAGAGGAGCTCATGTCCAGTCCAGAGAGTGGAAAAGCCTCAGAAAGGAAAAGATTTCAGTGCCAGCTCCAACAGACAGATCACGGGGGTAGTGTCTACCAGTTGGGGGACAAAAAAGATAACATAAGCAGAGTCCTTGAGTTAAGAAAGAACAGAATGCACTCAGAAAGCACTGAACATTTCACTTTGATCAGATTATACTTCTCAGTTGGCAAAATTTCCATCTCCCATAACCAAATGATAGTAGATGTCTATAACTTATAAAAGTTTATGTGACTATACCTAGCTTCAATATGAAAAACTGCTAGGAACAATTAGCCCTGCTACTATGAGTGAAGAAGAGAGGAATGGTAGCCCATGCATGGCCCATGTATTTGCTAATTAGGGAATGACATCTGAGGCATAGTGAGAGGTTAGGATAGGCAGTTAATATAACTCAAGCTCAGAATCTAAAGGCCTTAAATTCCAAGCCAAGGGGTGTGTGTTTTATTCTTCTTTTAAACTTTAATTACAGAACTAATACACAGCTTATTGTAAAGGATTTTTTTTAAATCCCAAAGTATGCATGGAAAAGTAAAACCTCCTCCTTAATACTAAAAAAAGAAAGAGTTAGTATATTCTTCCAACTTTTACACATGTATATACAAATGGGTATAAAATATGTACTGAATATAAAATTGTTTGGATATAATAATATGTTCCCATTTCACATAATTCTACACTGGCCTTTTCATGAAAATATATAAAGATCTATCTCATCTTTTTCTAACTGTGATATAACATTTCATTGTATGGTATATTACTGAACTATTCTTTAGCTAATTGGGAGCCAATGAAATGTTTCAATGGGAAAAGGAAATGATTATAAAATTTTAAAATCATAAAAAAGTTGATACGATAATTTTTTTTTAAAGTTGATAGGAGAAATAAGAAAGGAAACATTTAAAAAAGTCTTACAATATTCTAAGTAAATTCTAATAAGGTGAGAACTTAAACTAAATATAAGAGATGTTTCAGATAATGTCATTAAAAAATAACTTAGAATTATTCTAGTTTACCAGGTGGCAATAAGAAACAACAGAACGAAGAGAGGGAAGGCCCAGTGGGGATATTAGGGAGCTCAAGGAGCTGTCTGTAGAGAAAAGGAACAAAAGGAAGAAAAACCATTTGTTGATGTGCCCTATCTTTCCCTTGTTTTCTAGCCTCCCATCTTATCAGTTGCCAAGTTACATCAACCTAATCACAGCAGTGTTTCCCCAACTTAACCTATTTTATCTATTCCTGCCATCACTATCCCCATTAATTCCCTTTGTATCGCCCTCTCACCACTGCTCTCCCTCTAAATCTCCCAAGACTGACATCCGATTAATTTTACTCAGGTCAAAAGTCAACACGGTTCAGGTGACTAGTGCTCCCTTACACATACTAGATATCTGCTACACACTAGGAGCTCTGTCTTCCTTTAAGGAAGGAGCTTCCTTCCTTCCTTTAAAACGTGGTTTGCATCAGCTCCTCATGGAAAGCCACTTTTTTTCATGAAATTATTTGAGTCCAGTTTCCTCATCTGAAAAATGGGGAGACTAATATCAGCTTCATGTGTCTGTGGCATGAAAAGTACTCATTTAGTATGCTAACGCTACACAGCGAACATGGGAAAATTAGCTTTCATCTGCGTGAATTCTCAACCACACCCCAAACTGCTTCTGCAGACTGCCCAACTTCACAACTTTGTTTGCCATTATGTATTTCTTTATAAATTCCAATTTTTCACTTCTCAGTGGCTTAGTCCATGCTGTTCTAACTAGCATGCCTTACCTGACATCTCTACCTCCATGCTTGTAAATTCATCCCTCTCTTATAGGTCCCAGTCACACGAAAATATTCTGTAATTTTTCCCATGTAATAGTAATCTCTCACCCATCTCATTGCCACAGCATTGTATAGGTAGCTAACATATGACACTTGCCTTTCTCTTGCATTTTGTGGGACACATGTTTGTTTGTGTCCCTTATGCACATGGCTTATGTACTTATAGGTGTATACATCTTCACTTCTAGTCTCCGAGCATCTGTAAAAGCTGGGGGGCAGGACCAAGTGTTTATTCTTTATTAAATCTAAAATGATCACTTTACATAATTGACATAACAAAACATTTGTTGAAGTCTGTGCTAGGTAGTTTCTATCTGTCCCTCCAAATTTCATCTTGCTGTCCGAACTGGTAAACTGATCTTTGGATCAGCAGACAAAGGAGAGAAACATAAGGAAGGAGAGAAACAGGTAAGGAAGCAGAGAGAGGTAAGGTCCTGGCCCTTTCAACTTAGAGTCATTTTGAGTTGACTGCATTCCTCAACTGAACTGCTCCAGTGAAGGTGGCCAATCTATAGGACATGACCTTTCAAAACACAGTAACTGCTCTATTCAGTTGCCCACTGGGGCCCAAAGTTACAAGCCCTAAGTCACTTGTAGAATCCATTTGTAGAATCCATTTAAACCCTTCCCTTTGAAATATTTTGTTTTGAGTAAGCCCTTCCTTCATTTTTTCTTTTCTACTTCTTTTCATTTTTTAAAATTTTTTATTTATTTACTTTTTCTTGCTAGGGCAATCTGCTAGAAAGCTCACAGGGAAGTTTTAGATAAAGAGGATAGGATTTGGGAAAGCAGCTTCTTAGGTTCTGTCCTATCAATCAAATAAGAGGAAAAGTCTTTACTTAGCCTGGAGAAAACAACAGTGTGGTTGGAGGCTGGAGGAAAATGAAAAAGGCTACCAAATGCTGAAGATAATGCTTTAGAAAGTTAGTTAATGGTGAATAAAAGTATAGCAGAACAGCATGAAGGGCCTAATTGCACAGAACTCAATTGGCAAGCTTGCCTGAATTCCTGAAGCAGTGCTTAGCCCAACAAGATCAAGAGAGTTGTTAAAACAAAACAAAGTAAAGCAAAAGACAACACAGAGATAGAATCTGATTAAACTGGGAATGATGGGAGATTAAAGAATCATGGGATCCCAAGGTAGTAAGAAAGGTCACAGCCAGGACCAAAGTGAAAGTCTAAGGAAGATAAGTGAAGCCAAGAAGAGGTTAACGGGTCATCTTTCACTTTTAGTTCATTTGGAAGAAACATCAGTTAGACTAATTGTGCAACATCACCGATTGCATTAGGCACAGTGACTGCATTTTTTTTTTTTTTTAATTTTACACACAGACACAGTTCTGCTTACTTGCAGTATAGTTTATGTGCCAATAGTTAGGCTGCCTATAATTTTAAAATTACCTTTTAAGATAATAGGATTTGGATAATGTTTTGTTATTATTCAGAAATTCCTTTGAAAAACTGATTTTACAAATACACATTTGCTTTCTAGAATTTAAATCTTTAAGACTTCCTTTTCCGTTTGCTTCAGTTCTTACTTTGCTTCCAAGAATCTGCACTTCTGACAAATTGAGAACAATAACCAGATTTTAGACCTTGATGTAAAAATAACACAAGGGAAAAGAAAAAAGAGAAGAAATGCAAAATAGTCACATTAATGAAAACAATTAAGTTCTTGACTGCAACATGAAAACAGGAGAAACTGCTGTGCTAACTAGCAAACTACACAAAGGTTGCCAGGGGAACAATACTTGTACATTTCCTGGTTCTCAAAAATGTACCCATGTAATGTGTGTGTCTGACTCTTTTCTTTTTCTTTTGAAAATCTCAACTGAAAATCTCCTCCAAGCTTGTGAGTTCTTTGTTATTCACTTGTAAATTCATTCTTTAGAGCTCATATCACAGAATTGGCTAAGCTGGCAACATATAAAAAGGCACTGATTTTTTTTTTCTTCAAAAGTTATGCGTGCTGTATGCAATGAAAATTTCTGGTCTCCCTGGAGCCTTTAAAAATAGGAAAGTGTAAATTGGTTTTGCCTCTAAGTATCTTTCATTTTTGTTTACTCTCTTTCTACTTTTAGATTATAAGTTCTTCCAGGGCAGGCATTAGATCTACATTTTTTAATGTAATTCCCCACAGAAATTAAAACAGATATAAACTCAGAGTAAGAAGAAAATAACTCTTTTTGTCTAGTATCATATATATTATTAAAAAGTAGTTTTGGAAATTGTGAATTGCTTTTTCTTTTCAGGAAAGAATTAGATATTTACCATCAGTAAGTAATGTCATCTAAGGAAAAGGCTGCAGAAGGAAAAGTATTTTTCTTCCATCCTGGGTGGTGTGCGATGTTCCTATCTTAGTTTGAACCCTTTGGAGGCATATTGAAAGGGATTAGCCATCTCTACTGCCTATTCTAGCCATTGCCTCCCACTGGTAAATGCTGCCCTTCATCTGTGTGACAAACCAAATGGATTAGTCATGAAAAACCTGAAGACAATAGTTAGGGATTTACTAAGATTAATATCAAATCGATAACTAAGACTTGGTTCAGGACATATACTGGTTATGCAATGAAAATGAATTCTTAGTAATAAAACGAATATAAATTAATTCACCAGTCAAATACAGGCACATGGCTTTGCTAAATATTTATTAAATTCACCATATTTAATGGGTATATAGAGTTGAAGAAGAAAACATTTTTACTCGCAAGAAACTAACACATTAATTTGTTTTTATGGGAGAAAAATATGTACTCCTTCTATATTACCCTACTCTCAGCTGGTTTACGAGCAGAATTCAAATTGCAGCTGCTGTTAAAGACAAAGCAACAGGCCCAAAATGGAGTTGCTTTTGCTAGGCCCCACTGTCCCCAAAGTTTCAGTTCTCCCAGTAAAAGTAAGAAGAGGCAACCTGGAGTTCCCATTGTGGCTCAGTCGGGTAACGAGCCAGTCCAGTATCCAGGAGGACGCGGGTTCGATCACCGCTCTCGCGCTGCGGCTTAAGGATCCGCCATTGCCCGGGGCTGTGCGTCCGAGACTCGGCTCGGGTGGATCCCGCGGTGCGTGGCTCTGCCTCTGGCCGTGGCCATGGCCGTGGCCAGCGGCTGCAGCTCCCACTGGATCCCTGGCCTGGGAACTTCCATACACTGAGGGTGTGGCCCTTAAAAAAAAAAAAAAAAAAAGTGAGAGGAAACCCCCAGGGCCCCAGGAGGGAGCCATAATCAACCAAGTACCTGAGCCGGAGCCACCGCCTCCACTCGCTCGCTGCCTCCGGAGGTGCTGGGCCGTCCCTCTCAGATCCTCTGCGGCTGTTACCTCAGGAGCTTTCGAGGCTTTATTTGATCATTTCTTTTCCGAAAGCGGGTCTGGAAACGGCTGCAGTTGCCCTGGGTCCAACCTAGAAACCGAACCGGGTTGAAGGCTGGACCAGGTCCGCCTTCGAAAGCAGACCGGGTTGGGCGTTGGTCCGGCCGCAGACGCCTTAGAAACGGGACTGGTTCCGGCCCGAGGGCGTCTGACTTAAGCTGGACCGGGCCGGGCAGGGAGGCCTTGGTGAACAACATTTTGTTTTACGGCTGAAGACGCCGCGGCACCGACGCCAGGAGGAGCTGGAATGCCAGCGGCCTCAGCTGAGGACGTTTCCCCCGGCTAAGCTTTAAAAGGCGCCCTAGAGCCAAAGTCGCCATGAAGCGTGGAGGGCAACCTCTCTCCCTCCTGCTCCGCTTCTCCTCAGCAGGATGAGCCCCGCTGGGCCACCCCGCTCGCTCCAGGGCCTGCAGAAGCCTGAGGCGAAGGGCGGAAGCCGGCGCAGGGTAAGAGCTCTTAGCCACGTCCGCTGTCTTGGGTCTCTGTCTGTGGGGCCTGGTGGAGAGAGGAAGGGGAAATTTCACGTCCCTTCCTTTCAGATTGGTGGAAAACAAAAAAAAGTTTAAGAATTTATCTTTGATTTGAGATGTGTGAAGCTGCTCTCGGGAACCCATTGGTTGTCCAGCCTTTCTCTCTCAGGCCTTCTTATGAGTCGCGTTTGGGGTCCTGAGAACCTCACTTGGCTTGTCTGCCCGCCTGGGGCACGCGGACTGCTGTGTGCAGGCAGCTCAGTCGTCAGTGGAGGGGTCTCCCGAAACTCGGCCTCACAAAGGTGTTCCTTGTGCTCCGTTGGTAGCCAGAGCCCCATGCTGCCGGCCCTCGGGGCAGTGTCCAAGGCTTGCTTTCCGTGGTTTCTGGGAGGGGCTCTGCAATTCGGGAAGGTAGTACCTTTCACGTTGTCTTTGGAGGTGCCTCTTGTGTCCATGGGGTTGTTCAACATTGTCGAATATTTACTTTTTGTCCCTGCTGAAGATATTCAAAAGGTGTTCTTTCTTTCTTTCTTTTTTTTTTTTTTTTTTGAGAGCAAACATATTGATCAATTTACTTTGAGTCCTGTAGCCCAATCTTTATAACTAGTTTGACCCACCCTTGGATGGTGGTTGGAGAGACAAGCCAAAATCTCAAGTCATTGTTTTTGGACAGTAATATAATATTTCATTATATATGCTATATTTTCTTGATCCATTCACCCATTGATGGACACAGGCTGTTTCCATATCTTGCTCCTTGTAAACAGGGCTTCAGTGATCATGGGGGTACATATATCTTTTTAAGGTAGTTGGATCACATGGTAGTTCTGCTTTTGATTTTTTGAGGCGTCGCACTCTTTTCCATAGCGGCTGTACCAATTTTTGTTCCCACTAGCAGTGCATTATGGTTCCCTTTTTCATCTTCTCCAATACTTGTTATTTCTCGTCTTTTCGATAACAGCCATTCTAATGGGTGTGATTTGTATGTCCTCAATGATTCTAAAAAGGATTTTTTTTTTTTTTTGAAGTAGCTTTATGGTGGGAAGTTGGTGAAATTGGGAGCTGATACTCAGAGCTGAATAGGAACATGCTTTTAGGCCTTCTTTCCTAAGGTAAAATGAAACTTTGTTTCCAGAGGAAAAGAAAAATATCCTAAAGACTTTGTGGGAAGATTTACTAAAACATTTGGAAGATACAGGTCTAAATATAGAACCTAGAAGTCTTTGGATTTCCATTTTAGTTGAAGATCTCCTCCCTGATATAAAGAAGCAAATTGAAGATAATGTATTTGGATTAGTAGTTCAGCCTCTTGGTATTGCTCTGATTCTTTGAGGAATTAAGAGCAGCTTTACTTTTTTTTTTTTAATCTAGTTTTTACAAGAACAGTAATGTGGCTCTAGAAACAATTCAAAGCCCAACTATCCTCAAATCTACCTTATTCATCTCAAAAGGCTTGCAGATAGAAATCCAAAAATTCTTGGTGGAACATGCATTCTTTTTCTGTGCCTTTTGATATGTAAGTATTTTACCTGATTTTAACCTGCCTTTCTCCAGAAACTGAGGTAATTCTTATTAGAAGGAGGGGGAAAAAAAGAAAGAAAAAGAAAAGCTATTTTGAAAACTAGACTGATGAAAAATCTTAAAAGTATCTCCCACACATATTGGTAAAAACTTCAGCCATTTGAGCAAGTAACCTTCACTTATTCCATCTGCCAAACACACAACTTGAATCCAACTATTCCTTTATAGTGAGTTTTGTTTTATTGTACCCATCATATAAAATTTTAAAATTAAAGCTATAATGTCTCTATGTTTATGTATGTCTGTATGTTACAGATGTGTGATTTGGGGGGGGGTGTGTTCAATGGTACTGCCAAAATTAATTCATATGGAACTCTATTTAATTGGCTTAAAGCCAAACAGGCATTTATATAAATCTAGCATAGTCTCAGAAATGTAGAAACTAGAGTTCCTGTTGTGGCGCAGCAGAAATGAATCCGACTAGTTTCCGTGAGGATGTGGGTTCCATCCCTGGCCTCGCTCAGTGGGTTAAAGGATCTGATGTTGCCGTGAGCTGCGGTGTAGGTTGAAGATGTGGTTTGGATCCTGAATTGCTAAGGCTGTGATGTAGGCTGGCAGCTACAGCTCTGATTTGACCCCTAGCCTGGGAACTTCCATATACTGTGGGGGCAGTCCTAAAAAAGCAAAAAAAGAAAAGAAAAGAAATATAGAAACTAAGCCAAATGTTTTTCAGGTGTGTGTGATTCAAGATAACTTTCAAAAAATAAAAGCTAGTTTAAGTTTGTTGGCTTAATTTAAACAGGAATGTCTTTAGAGTTAGCAGCACTAAATATAAAACTTATTCCTCATAGGTTTACTGACAAATCAAATAAGCTTATGTTATCTCCTTTGCAAAATTTACAAGTCAAATAAGCTCATGTTATCTCCTTTAAAAAATCGACAGGAAAGATAATTTAAGGTGATGGTTAGCTGTTTGTCTCATTAAATTTTCATGAGTAATCTAAATATAATTGTTAAGAACAAGTAAATAGATCTAAGTAAGATCAAGGTTTATAAGTGAAATTTTCAATGGCGATTATGTTCTTTGCCATGTCTATTTTAAAATAGTTTCCAAAATATTTTTGGCAACTTGAAATCTTAAATTTATACTGAGGTAAGTTTAATGATGGATATTAATTGAATATCTAGATTATTTCCAAATAAGATACAATACAGAAGTAGTAACTGAACACAGATATCCTCACTTTTGCTTCCCTTTTACAGAAGAATTAATGATACTTGGCTTTATTAGTAAACATATTTTATCACCTTGGAAAATTAATTATGAGGAACATTATGCTTCTATGAATTATACAATGTGTTTATAAGTTTGCCAATTCACAGAATGCTACTGTAATACCTTACTTTTTAGTTTTCACTAAGAATTAAGGATTCTAAGGCTTAAGAATTCTAATCAATATATGTAATTAGGACTACTTAAAAAGTATACAGTGAAAGAAAACAGTGTACGAAAAGTAGGTAAGAAAAATAGAACAACTAATTGTTCTGAAATGAGAAAAAAAAGAGTAAAAAATGAACAAAATCTGAATGAATGTTAAAATGTTGAAGATCTGTGGAAAAAAATCTTGAGAAAGAAGTTTTTGTGTGGTCAAGCTGACTAACATTGGAATGGATTTATTTAAGTTTTAAAGAATGATTTCAAAGGCACACGTGTATGAAATTAGAATTAAGTTTAAATTTTTCCCTTTGCAACTTTAAGTATAGATTTATAATATTATATTAGTTTCAGGCATACAGTATAGGGATTCAATATTTATACATTACATTCCATTTAAAGTTATTAAAAAATAATGGCTCTATTTCCCTGTACCATACAATATACCCTCATTGTTTATTGATTTTATACATTGTGGTTTTTAATCTCTTAATCCCCTACCCCTATTTTGCCCCTCCCCCTTTCCTTCTCCCCACTGGTAAACACTAGTTTTCTAAATCTGTGAGTGTTTCTGTTTTGTTACATTCATTTGTTTGTTTTATTTTTTAGATTCCACATTTAAATTCTAGCATAAGGTATTTGTCTTTCTCTTGTATTTCACTAGCCTGATACCCTCCAGATCCATCCTTGTCATCACAAATGGCAAAATATTCTCATCAACATTTATTATTTGTAGATTTTTTTTTTTTTGGAGCCACACCTGCAGCATATGGATGTTCCCAGGCTGGGGGTCTAATCTGAGCTACAGCAGCCGGCCTATGCCACAGCCACAGCCACAACAGTGTGGTATCTGAGCTGCATCTGTGACCTATACCACAGCTCATGGCAACACCGGATCCTTAACCCACTGAGTGAGGGCAGGGATCGAACCTGAATCCTCATGGATACTAGTAGGTTCTTAACCTGCTGAGCCATAATGGGAACTACCATATTATTTGTAGACTTTGTGATGATAGCTATCCTGACAGGTGTGAGGTGATAGCTCATTGTGATTTCCATTTGCCATTCTCTGATTAGCAATGCTAGGCATATTTTCATGTGCCTATTGGCCATTTGTATATCTTCTTTGGAAAATTATTTATTCAGGTCTTCTGCCCGTTTTTTAAACAACTTTTTTTTGATAATTGAGTTGTATGGGCTATGTATAGATTTTGGATATTTACCTCTTATTGATTGTATTCTTTGCAAATATTTTCTCCAATTCAGTGTGTTGTCTTTCATTTTGATGATGGTTTCCCTTGCTGTGAAAAAACTTTTAAATTTAATTAGGTTCCATGGAAAAGAATACATTTTTCTTGGAATATTAGTCTGCTCTGATAAGGATTGTGAAATTTTTTGTTTATTTGTTTATTTTTACCTTTTGGATAATTACCTGGAAAGCAAAGATTTTGTGTCTCACCAAAATATTATATTTCATACTGTCTTTATTAGTCATGCTTTACTTTAGGAGACCTAATCTTTTCAATAATAAAAGAGCTAAATTTTTTCACAGTTAACCTTCTATATTTGCCTTTAAAATAATCTATTACCATTTAGTTAAATAGATAATTATTATTTCATAGTAATCTGTCATCCTATTTATTCAAATGTTCAAACCTTTTGATGTTTTGACATCTTTCCAAAATTAAATTCTAAATGGAATATTTTTGACCTCAAATTAACTTTGAAGTGTTTTAAAGATCCCTGGAGAATACCATAGGATTTGTGTCTCACCTTGTTATATTTGGTATGTTAATTGACATGAGAAGCATTGTCAGAAAAGTTATGATAAGCCTTCTTACACGTTCGTATTTATATTTGTATGGTTGTAGGTTATCAATATAAGATTTCTAGAAATTATATGAAATTTCTAAAAATATGATATATTTTAGTATATTATCAGTTAGTTCCAGTTACTAACATAACATATTGTATGTCACAGAAATAACCAAATTTCTCTGTCAGTTCTATTACAATGAACTCTCATCAGATCTTTATTTATTTATTTATTTTTGGCCAATCCCACAGCATGTGGAAGTTCCCAGGCTAGGAGTCAAACCCACTCACAGCAGTGATCTGAGCTGTTGCAGTTACAACGCCAGATCCTTCACCTGCTGTGCCACAAGGGAGATCCTCCTCATTAGATCTTTAATTGTGCGCATTTTTGAAGTTTTTTATAATTTATGGATCGTTACAATTTTATTCCAATGCTTTTGCAAAAGTGATTTTTTTTTTTTTAGTAATAACTCTACCAAACACAGGAACTTTCTTGTTCCTGTGCCCTTCTGCCTATAATAGTCTTTAATTTTTTACAGCTGCTTAGAACTCCTTTTCTATCTGCTGGATTAGATGTACCTGATTCAAATTGATTTTTGCTCAGATAATTTCTTAACATCTTTAATGTGCTTCAGTTTATCTTTTAACAATGCTATTGTTAAAGAAAAAATTATTCTGACAAATAGCAAGAAAGGCTTTATTCAAGACTGTTGCAATAGGGGAGAGAAATCAGGCTCAACTCCAAATAAAGCAGAGAGAGATGAAGATTTATAATCAACAAGCAGAATGAGGGAGTTAGTGGGTAGAAAATCGCTGAGAGGAGACGACAAGGGCAGGGGATTCTTGCTAATCCGATCTAACAGAATTCTTACTGAAGGCAAGCCAGAGTTATCATATATCAACCATAGGGGTTGAGGAATTTGATCATATGTTGAGGGTGGAGGGATTCTCATTAAAGTAATTTTATTTTTGGATGGTTGTGTGGTGAGAACATTGAACCCTAACCACTTGATGTTGGTCCCCAGAACTTGTCCCTTTGGAGAAAGAATTCAGCAAAGAGATTGAGAACAGTGAGGCAAATAAGTGTTTACTAAGAGAGAAGAGAGAGAAGATTGGTGTGAAGAAAGCACAGGCAGGTTCTTGTTCAGGGAAGGGAGGGAGAGGGAGATAGAGACCGAAAGAGCAAGAGAGGACGTGGGTGACACATGCTTTGGACGTCAAATAAATCACTTGTATGGAGGCATCCTCCTGGGCTTCCTCTGGCCAATCATTTTGCTTTGACTGGCCTTGAGCCCACATTTGGACGGACTCGCAGCTCTCCTGTGTGCGTGCGCATCTTTTAACCAGGATGGATTCTAGCACAAGGGTTTTTGGAAAGTTGACAGGATGTACTGTGTACAGTGCCCTCCTTTCTCTGACCCCTGAGGAACATTTCTGTGAGTATGTAGTCCTGGAGGTTTCTCTGACCTCAAGAATGAGAAATAGGTGGTCTTTATCTTTCATCCAAGTTCCTCCTTGACCCTGCTGTAACCTTTATCTTGAAGTAACTGTTCACAGGGAACAGATTACAGTTGCTCAGCCTGGGGCCCATCTATCTCATTCTTCAATTTAGGCAGGAATTTTGCTACAACTAGACTACACTGCCAAAGACAAGGCCCAAAGATGAGGCCTTGTTGAAAGAATTTGTCTCAAGTTTGATTAAAAGTGTCACTCTGTCAATGCTACCTTGCTAAACTGTTAATTAAGAGTTAAAGTATTCTCAACTTAACCTATGTGATTGTAAAGGCAGCCATGCACAGTGTACCAAGATCCTCTCTAATGATTGTGAGACCCAGCCCTCCAACTTGACTTCCTGGGTGGCTTGGATACCTGCCTCACTTTTCTGGTCAGGGCCTGTTTCCTCATCCATAAAATAGGAACAGTACCTGTGTAGCAAATAAGATGATATATTGAAAATGCCTTGAAACTCTACTTTTCTGTGCAAATGAAAAGTGCTATTATTGTCAAGAATGTCTCTCTCCTCCTTATTCCAGTGAACTCAAAGTAACTATAAGTTTGATGCCTTCTATACCACAGATAGAAGTAGCCAAAACCTGCTATAACCCCCTCTTTTGTTTTTTGTATTTTGTTAATGTCTCTATTGCAACCTTTGTGATTTTGTCTTGCAATTATTTAATTACACAGCTTTTCATCCCACCACTTTTTTCTTAAGACAGGCAGCTTACGTCATTCTTCTTTGTGTTCCCATTTCCCGTGGTACATATTTGGTCTTCAATAACTATTTGCTGAAAAGACAGATAGTTATTTCTTGCTTCCAAGAACATCTGCTAAGAGTTCTTTTTTCTCTAGTTTTCCTTGAGCAGCATCCTCCAGCAACCAAAGAAACTCTTTTCCTGGCTTTCTTTTTATATTGGCATACTGGAGTGAAATCACATTATTATAAAGAGTTTATACTCAAGAAAGGCATGTGAAACAAAAATCACATGTAGTCAAAACTGTCTTTGAAAAAGGCCTCAAGTAGCCCTTTGTTTCTCTTTTGCAATCTCTTTCACTGAAAGCAATAAATAAATAAATAAATAGGGTCACTGAAAGCAATAAATAAATAAGGATTTCCCACACAATCTTTTTTTAGGTGACCAAAGTGACTTATTTTGGTAGGGTAAATGTGTAAATGCTGGAGTTCCCATTGTGGCTCAGTGGTAAAGAACCTGACTAGTATCCATGAGGATGCAGGTTCAATCCCTGGCCTTGCTCAGTGGGTTAAGTATCCAGCATTGCGGTGAGCTGTGATGTAGGTCACAGACGTGGCTCAGATCCTTTTTCTGTGGCCATGGCGTAGGCTGGCACCTGCCACTCTGGTTTGACCCCTAGCCTGGGAACTTCCATATGCCACAGGTGTGGCCCTAAAAAGAAAAAGAAAAAAAAAATGTATATGCTGATGTGATATTGCTTTGTATTGTTGGGTCCTAATTCCCATCCTGTATTTTCCGTGTTTTTCTTCTTTCCTCTCAGCTGGGATTTGCCATTGTTATTTTAGTTTTAAACCTGCATTAGTGTCTATTGAAGACTGTTAAAGGCTTGAGGACTTAATAAGTTATGGTTCATTGTGTGGGCAAATAGCAGTAAATTGTTGTCCTGATAAGTTTGGCGCGACCCCACTTCTCAGTCCCAATTACACTAGTGGATTTACACCTTCTTCCAGAATCACATTCTCTGCCTCATGCTTCATATGTTAATTGCATCCCTGCCTTTCCCTTGGCGTATCAGTCTCTGTCTGAAGAATCTGTTCTCTAGGAGGCGGCAGTGGACTTACAACCGCTACTCAGTTCTCCTCATACACATGGCAGTTCAGATTTCTTTCTTCAGCTTTCACACTCTACCTACATTCTTGCTATATATTTCAGATAGCTTTATCTATCAATACCTTGACCTATATTGTTAACAAACCCACCAAGTACCATTTTTATTCCAAAAGGGATTCTCTGCCCCAAGCTCAACAGCTGGTTCCAGGTCCTCACTTTCCTGTTTTGCTTCTGTGAATCTCATCGTCATATCATCACATCGTGAATCTAACTCAATTGTGGCAGCTTAGGTGAATGAGTGACTTTTGAGAGACTATTATTGTGAACCACAACTAATGTAATATAAACAGAGTTAAACCTTTAACACAAGAATTCTGTATTAAACAGATTTCCTCACACATTAACTATCTGGCGGATTTTCCTTTTTACGAAGAAATTGAATATCCAGAAATTAGCTTCCAAAGCATTAATTCTTTGAGTCATGAAGAGATATTTTAATTAGGGAACAGAATCCAACATTGGATTTAACTCATAACCTTGAAATATACTCAAAGGGTGATACAGAATAATCTCTCCATCAGGAGGAAATGAGGAGGAATGAGAGCCAGAGAGTGATCACTCTGAAATCTGTTGAATAAAAGTGATTAATTTCAAAGCCTGACTCACAAATTTGTGGTTGATGGTCTTCGGTTTGGAATTTTTATACATCTTTACTTGGACAAGAATCCTACATGTGAAAACAATAATCTATCAGTTTAACTTTTTGTTTTCTTGGAGAGTTTCCAGCAGTGTATGATTTTTAAGAAATATACATTTATATGCACACTTACATACATATATATGTATCCTGTTCTTTATCTTGAATTAGATTTAGAAAGTGTTGGAAATGGGCTGTAATCTCAGATCCAGGAATGAGATGTTCTTGAAGACAGACAGAGATGAGAATTGGCTCATTTGTATAGCTTAAGTCTTCACACACCTTAGCTGAGATGCAATAAGAAATAGGCCTTATTTCACACCGTAACATGATTTGAATTCTTTCCTACTGCCTTTCTCTTTTGTAGGCAATTGTGATACCTTTGACCCAGCTGCATTGACATAGCAAAGTCATGGGTTCTTTCTAGGATCTTAATTGTGTAAAGGAACAGCGATAAAAATCAGAATGAATTTTAGAGTATTGTGTGAAAAGCTGGCCACATGCTGAAAGGTACTTGCCTTTTGCAATCCACAATCCTCACTTCTAAGGAAAAAAAATTGAGACTCACAAAGCAAGATTAGATTTTCATCAATGACTCATTACTGGGAATCCTGCATGGTCCCAGTATTTACTGCTTTATTATATGAGTAAATGGAACAGTATAAACACTCTGACCTTTAATTCAGGATCTCAGCAACTGTACCCCATGCCTTTCTAGTCTAGTCTGTTAGGAAAATAAAAATTGAGAAATATATGATTCAATAACCATATTTAATTAATTCACTAAATAGGTTCAAAGCAGGTATGATTAGAGATATTAGGTAGTTTTTTCCCCCCCTGTTCACTTTATAAAAACAAAAAAACTAGCATTAATCAGAGAATAAAAATGTTGAGCATTGTATTTCCTAGTGTCAGTGGTTCAAATGGGCCTATCTCAGAGAAGGGGAAAAAATAAAGATTATGTACAATGTGATTTTTTTCTTGAAGCTCTTTTCAGCTTTTTGCAAAACATGACAATACTTAACTAATCTGCTTTCCTGACTGTGATCTTAGCTTTTAAGTCACACACTTAAAGAAAAAAAAAGAACATTCTTTCTACTGTTCTTGCTCTTAAGAAAAAAATCTGTCACAAGTTTACTGAAGGCATTTGGCATTTTGATGGAGATCGGATAAGACAATATATGCCTCATGAAAAGCAGTGTGAGAACCGGCATGCATGAATTCATATTAAGAAAAAATTATCAACACGCTGAAGAAAACTGAGCTTTCATGAACATCAAAACAGGAAGACAATGGCATAAAAATAATCTTAACAGTCCATCAGGTTTACTGGGAAAAAATGCCTTCTATTGTTACCACTATCAGCCCACTAGAATACCAAAAAATGTTTTATGCTATGAGTGCCGTTGACAAGGGGAAGAAAGCTTTTTCAGTTGGTCTAAGTTTAGCTTTTTCCTTTTCTTTTAATTGCCTGGAAATCAACTATCATTTCATTTCTGGGTTCATTCCACTAATTTATAGCCTAGAAGCACGCATATGGGCTTAATTCATGGAGCACTCAGCTAATTTCCCATCTGAGCTCTCTCAACTTCATCATTTAAATTCCCCCAGTGATGTGGGAACTTAAAGAACAATTGCTTTCTCTTTATTTCCATAATTTCATGCCTATAAATCCTCTTCATATTTCTTACATGATTTCATAAATTATATATAACTTCCAAATTGGTTTATAATTTACCTCACTCTTGCAAATAAAGTCATTTGCTTAAAGTCTCAAAAAATGATATATATTAGACTAGTTATAAAAGAACTTGAGAAGCATGGGGTCGTATTAAATCACCTGTGACTTGCTGGAATGATAGAGAAAGTAAAATACAATATAAAACAATAACAAAGAGAGACTCAGGAGAGGTAGCAAGTGAAAGACCTTAAGAACTGAGAGTTCCCATTGTTAAGCAGTTTAAGAACCCAACATAATGTCCATGAGCATGTAGGTTTGATCCCTGGCTCATTCAATGGGTTAAGTAAGAATCTGGTATTGCCTCAAGCTGCAGTGTAGATTGCAGTTGTAGGCCTGGATCTGGCACTCCACCCCCAACCCCGTAACCCTTATGCCACTCACTCCCATTTTGCCTCTGAGATATAACTTGAATTTGAAAATCGTGATTGTTTAATATCCCCCTTGCAATTTCTCAAGAAATCTTCAAGTTCAGCACTGTTTCCTTTAAGAGCATGTCATCAATTCCAGGATGTGACTTTATCAAATGACCCCAAATTATTTCTTAGTTTATAGATTAATATTTCTGGATTACAGAGAGATCGTATTTTCTATTCCTTCTTCTATAGTCTTTCCTAACCATCCTGGATTTTCTGATGCCCTATTTTAAAAGCAGTAAGATTATTAGATATGTAGGCATATGTTTAAAACGTAAAATGACAGGGAGTTCCCATCGTGGCTCAGCGGAAATGAATCTAACACCACTGAGGACGCAGGTTTGACCCCTGGTCTTGCTTAGTGGGTTAAGGATCTGATGTTGCCCTGAGCTGTGGTATAGGTCGCAGATGCAGCTCCGATCTGGTGTTGCTGTGACTGTGACGTGGCTGCAGCTCCCATTTGACCCCTTGTCTGGGAACTTCAATAGGCTGCGGGCGCAGCCCCAAAAGACAAAAAAAAAAAAATATATATATATACACACACACATATATATATATAAAATGACAGTTTCATATCATAAATTTAATTCTATAAATTAAATATGCTAGTAACTGAAATTAATATTACAAAGTCCCTACATTTCAGCTGACATATGGCTCCTGTTGATTATAGCTCATATCAATAAAGAATGGAATTCATTTAGCAGAAAATTTTGGCAATTTATGTCATAGTAAGAAAGGCTCAATTTTTACATAGTTATGTATTCCTGGATAAATGAATAAAAAAGTAATTTGAGTTTCATTTTTGGAGCTTTGCTCTTTCATATACAGGAGGGTGAATTCAATGGTTAATAAATACAAAAATAATAATAATTATTTATTCAAAACTTTCTATATAGCTCATTATCTTTACAAGGGTACCTAGCCCACCAATTTATTTCAAAGCTATCACAGACAAAATTACTTAAAAGGAAGATTCCTTATTAACTAAAGTTAATAGTAAATTAACCTTATTGAAATGGTAGATAAACTAAGGCTTTTGTGAAATAAATTCAGGTATTTTGATATCTGAACAGTAAGTCATTTGACTTATAAATCATTAGCTGTGTGTCTTTTCTTTTTTTTCTCTTTTTTTTTTTTTTTTTAAATCTTTTTAGGGCCTCATCCGAGGCATAGGGAGGTTCCCAGGCTAGGGGTTGAATCAGAGCTATAGCTGCTGACCTCCGCCACAACCACAGCAATTCCAGATCCAAGCCATGTCGGTGATCTACACCATAGCTCATGGCAACGCTGGATCCTTAACCCACTGAGGAAGGCCAGGTATCAAACCTGAGACCTCATGGATGCTAGTCAGATTCGTTTCCGCTGGCCACAAGGGGAACTCTGGGGCAACTTTTCTTTTAGTACTATGCTTTTTGTATTTTTTTTAATCTGTTGAAGTAATTTATAATCTGTAAATTGTCAGCATAAACGTAGTAATGCTTTGCAGGTATTTGTGAAAAAAAACTTTGGGCAATATTATTGTACAAATCTGAATTCAGATACCTTATAGTCAGTCATAGGATATTTAAGGTAGAAGTGGCATTTGAAATGATATATTACATATGAATTTGCCTCTGGGATCAAAAAGACCTAGGTTCATGTGACAGATACTATGATTATTTTCTTTTTTAAAAATTCACCTATGCCTTTCAGTTGCTTTCTTACATGGCAGAGACTAGAAAACTAAAAATGTTCCTGATTTCCCCATGTAGTCATCACTCTAAATGGGATTTAACTTCATACATTCAGATGTACCAATGCAAGATATGACTTGAATTCAGAAATGAGTTATTTGGGACAAAAGGTAAAGCATCCATTTTTCAGGTGCGTATTATAGCCGAGATAATCTGTCACAGTAACGTTACCAATGGGTGAAAAATTGACAGAGGAGACTTCCCAAACTTAGCAATGGCAGTAAGATTCTGGAGCTGATAATTATAGAAGTGACTTTTTTGTGTGTGTGTGTGTGTGTGTGTGTGTGTGTGTGTCTCTTTTTAGGGCTGCACCCATGGCATATAGAGTTTCCCAGGCTAGGAGTCAAATCGGAGCTGTAGCTGCTGGCCTATGCTTCAGCCACAGCAACATCAGATCCAAGCCATGTCTGTGACCTACACCACAGCTCATGGCAACGCCAGATCCTTAACCCACTGAGTGAGGTCAGGGATCGAACCTGCATCCTCATGGATGCTAGTCAGTTTCATTTCCACTGGATCATGAAGGGAACTCCTAGAAGTGACGTCTTAATTGCACAGGCAGTATCCTTCTTGTAGTAGAGTTGTAGCTCCCTGAGTTGGTCCAGTTATGTAGTTTATTATTTCTACGGTAGAGTCTTTCTTCCCAGAGAACACAGATTTAGGGAGTCTTTGTCCACCCAAAATACACCTAGACAGTCTGGGCAGGAGTTGCAAAATGACACATGGAGCTGCAGCCCCCCCGTCAAAGTAATGTATTAAAACAGATGAAGAAACTAAGCTCAGAGAAGTTAAGGACATATCCTTGAGTCACATAGTAAGAAATTGCCATGAGAGAAATTCAAATTTTATATGACTCAAGCCAGAAGGCATAGCACATCAATACTAGTGGTTAAAATATTCAAATATTTCTGTAACGGTTGGTAAACAGCCACTGTCTACAGTTTCCTGTGTGCCTTTGACCCTTCCCTAGGACCCAAGGGACTTTCTCACCAGCTGTAAAGGAATAGAATAAGGCTTGGTACAGCAAAAGGATGTTAGTATTGTAGCTATTTCTTTACTGCTTATATGACTTGTGCCATCTAATTGCTAAGTCTTTTTATTTTTACTCCTGGGTATGACTCTGCAGGCAGGTACTTTCTACCATATGAGGCTATGTCTTTGCTTAAAAATACTTTATTGACTTCAACAGAATAGATTTCAAACGGAAGTAACACAGTTTTTAGAACAATAATGCCATTGCTGTGTGGAGGAGGGAGGCAATGCTAGAAACTCAGCAATGCTCTGTCATCAGAGGTAGCTCATCCAAAGATGTCAATCTATAAAATTTTATTTTTGACAGGTGGAGAGCAGCCTTATAGTTTTGGTGAAATGCATAATAAACTGAAAAAATGAATTTGAGATGAAAGCCATCTATCTTCAGTGCTAGTAACAGATATAGAGCATAGCCTTGAATACATAAGATTTTATAATTTTCACATTTGTAGAGAGACAAAAGAAATTAAGCCAGAGGCCATTAAACTATAAAATGCTAAGCAACTGCGTTATTTTACTTCAGGAAAGACTAGGTGTTATGACAAAATTCTTTACGTTTATACTTCTTGGCATCTGGGTTTGACAACTCCATTCAGCAACAAACATACAGAGTAACTCCCTTTCTATTACTTGTTATCATAAATTACTCACAAATTCTCAAAATGCAAAATTCCCTAGACTTTCTAGACCCTCGATCAATAATGAGTGAGTCATTACGCGAATACTGCTGGGATGATCAACCTTTATCCGAGAAATGAAAGATGGATTTTTTTTTTTTTTTTATCTTTCCTGGCACCTAATTCTGCTATAAAATAAATGGGTCATAATTTATTTAAAGTTCAGGGAAAAGACACAGCCCAAGAGTCCCTAAAGTCTAATGTATTTAACTCATGGAAAAATTATAATTGTTCGGATAACTGCTGCTACCGAATTTAAAACGAACAAACAAACAAACAAATGGCTAAACTTAATAGCATAATAATGGATGAGAGTAGAAATTGCAGAAGCCACAAAATTCTCAAAACAAAATACAAATGTCCATCTCTAGGCTTCACAATTTTACTGGGAGAGTTCAATAGTCAAAACAACAGTGTTTTTGAAAGTATTAAAATAGTTGAAAAATATTACCTGATATTCATGACAAAATGAAAATGCGTATTACTCCACTCCGTCCCCAAAACTCCACTAATATTAAGAGTATAAGTAAATATAAATAAAACAGTTTTAAAAAGCAGAGTACTACTCTCATACTCAAAAAAAATGGGAGAGGATAAAATAAAAGAAAGTTAGTAATAAAAATTTAGATGATGGAAATCATAACTGACTTGGCAGAGTGATGAAAGCTGGAACTAAGTACTTGCATTTATCATTTACCAAATATTTTTGGGGCACCTTCTATGTGCTGGGCCCTATTTAGAGACAAGCAATAGAACAGCAAATTAAAAAGGCAAAACTGTGTCCGTACGGAACTTAAATAGAAGCAGCCACTGAGAAGAAAGTTGATTAGTATCGCAAAAGCATAGAGAGGCTGACGACAAATCTAGGGCAAAAAGTAGACTTGTAGTCCTGAAATGTAAGTGAAGGAAAATGCTAAAAATAAGAGGAGAGGGTAAAAATCTTTTTAAGGGGCAATTAAATTCCTTCACCTACTCAGCACAGGTAGTGTCTTACACCAGCCTTCCAAGAGAAAGAAGTATAGCCTATGTTACTTCCATCTTCCAAAGCTTAAGCAAAGTGACTCATGCAGCTAGTGCTAAGTGAGAACTATTCAAGTGGGACATTCTGGGAAACGTAATTCCAGTTTGCCTAGGTTGACACAATGCAAAACTACAGAGAAAGATTTGGGATTCAGAAAATAGGGGACCCAAGAAAGGAGTGGGGCAAGAGTATTTTTGAGGATAATAAAGGGATGCTCAAGGAAAAAGCAACCAAGCGAAACACCTAGAAAGAAATCAACCCAGAAAGAGCAAGGGGACAGAGGACTCCAAGAAATATGGATTCTAGAATAATATGGATTCAAGTGAACTGATAAACTCACTGAGAGGTTTGATTATAATAGGAGGTGTTTTTGAGTTCTTACTGGAGAGTAATTAAAACTACAGGAAGAAAAAAAAAAGTGTAATCATAATATTCTGCCCTGCTCAGTTAATGATATTTACATCATTGTAATCTTCTCTACATTGAGTGAAGATTCAACAAACATTAAGAAGAAATATATGGAGAGAGGAGGAAAGGTAGTATTGGAACACTAAAACAACCTTATTCATAGTAGGGAGTTCAGAATATAGTGTGTAAAGTCTTTTAATTAATATACTTTACTTTTAGGACAGTTTTACATTGATAAAAATTCACCTTATAGTACAGAATTCTCAAGAGCCGCTCCCCTGCAAATTCGGATTTTAATGATTCTAATATATGAGTAGTCATATCTAATTGCTGATTTAATTTTTAATTCCTTTATGACACATGGTGTTGAGCATCTTTTCCTATGCTTAGTTACGATCTGTATATCTTTGGCGAGTGGTCTGCTCATATCTTTTCCCCATTCTTAAATTGAATTGTTTATTTTCTTATTGTTGAGTTTTAGAATTTATTTGTTTATTTTAGAGGCAAGCTGTTTATCAAATATGTGTTTTGCAAATAGTTCTCCTAGTCTGTTGCTTGTATTTTAGTTTTATTAATGATGTCTTTCATAGAGCAGAAGGTTTTAATTTTAATAATGTCTAACATCCATTTTTCTCCTCAGGGATTATGCTTATAGTGTTGCATCTAAAAACTCAAGTTTACCTAGATCTTCTCCTGTTCTACTCTAGAAGCTTTATAGTTTGTGTTTTCCATTTAGGTCTCTGATCCATTTTGATTTAATTTTTGTGAAAGATATAAAGTCTTTGTTCAGATTCTTTATCTTTTTTCATATGGATATCCAGTTGTTCCAGAACTATTTGTTGAAAAAAATGATATTTTCTTCGTTTAATTGCTTTGTTCCTTTTTCAGAGAACAGTTGACTGTATTTGTGTGGGTCTACTTTCAGTCTCTTTTTCTTTTCTGTTTAGTAAGTCTCTAATTTTGGTGATGTCATTCCTTCAATTTTTTTTTTAATATTATTTGGCTATCCTGGGTCTTTTTTCTTTCCAAACAATTTTATAATCCATTTGTTGACATACTCAAAATAACATCCTGGCATTTTGACTGAGATTGCATTGAATCTATAGGTCAAGTTGAAAACTACCGAGTCCTCTTACTCATGAACATGCAATATCTTTCCATTTATTTGGATTGCCTTGATTTCTTTTACCAAAGTTTTTTGTTTGTTTGTTTTTGTTTTTTTTGTCTTTTTGCCATTTCTAGGGCCGTTCCCGCGGCATATGGAGGTTCCCAGGCTAGGGGTCCAATCGGAGCTGTAGCCACCGGCCTATGCCAGAGCAACGCGGGATCCGAGCCGCGTCTGCAACCTACACCACAGCTCACGGCAACGCCGGATCGTTAACCCACTGAGCAAGGGCAGGGACCGAATCCACAACCTCATGGTTCCTAGTCGGATTCATTAACCACTGCACCACGACGGGAACTCCTTATCAAAGTTTTATAGTTTTCCTCACAGATAGATCCTATATAGTTTTTGTTAGATTTGTGCCTAAATATTTCATTTTTAATATTAATGTGAATCATATTGTTTTAAATTTCATATTCCATTTTTGTTGTTAAAATACAATTGACTTGTATTTTAACTTTGTTTTCTACAAGCTTACTATAATAGTTTATTATTAAGGACTTTCTTGTCAACTGAGATTTCTACATATATAATCATGGTATCATCAAAGAAAAACAATTTCATTTCTCCTTATCAATCTGTATACCTTTTATTTCCTTTTCTTGTGTTACTGCATTCTAATGCAATGCTAAAGAGAAGTGCTAAGAAAGTACATTCTTGCCTTATTCCTAATTTTAAGGGGAAGTAACCTTTGTTGTAGAATGAAGTCAGAATATAATGTATAAAAAATTTAAAGGCGATAAACAGATGGCTAAGCACGTTATTTTAAAATATAGGGTTAACTATTAGATAAAATTGATAAAAAGTTTGCCTCTGCAGTGTGGAATGCTGAGGATAAGGAGGAGTGATGAAGGGACCTGCTATTTAATGACTTTATCCTTCTGTACTATTTGACTTGCAAAACATATGTTGCTATGAGTATTTTAATAATTTTCTTCAAAATGATGAGTAATTTTGATGGGCCTATTTTGAGACTAACTAGGGAAAGTTATGTAAGTCAGCACAGTTTCTGGCACAGCGACCAAAACCATGGAAGGTTATATAAGTGAAAAGAAAAAAAAATGATGATGATTTAGTAACAGTTATATCAGTATTACTTTCTAGAGAATGGCACATATAAAGTAGAAAAAAATTAAGTTGAAATGCATTGATGGATTTTAAAGGACTGATGGTAGGTGGTAGCTGATTGCTTAATAAATCCATATAGACAAACTTACAAAGAATCATTCATCTGACTTGATCGTGACAGTGTCTCCTTATTGGAGTAGGAGGGTATTAGCTTCTGATAGGCAGAGGAGGAAAAATAAAATGGATTAGGTGTTTTTGGTTTTGTTTTTGCTTGTGTGCTTTTCTCCTCTGTTCATTGGCCCAGGAGAGAGAAATGCAGAGACTCTGTGTAGAGTGAGTTCTTTTGGCAGTTACTCTGGACACATCTTTTTGGTTCTTAGTATTTGATTAGATGTTATTTCTAAAACACTAAAATTTTAATTCATGCCCTTTCTCCTTTTTTTCTTTCCATTTCTCATAGGATATTGAATCAATGTAAAGTCAATATATTATAATGTAAAATCAGTATAACTTGCCACACATCTTTCTCTCAATTGAAAACTACATCTTTCCAAATGTAGTCTTTTCTTCTAACAAAAAATAATATGGACTTTAGACACATAATCAACCATAAAACACATCTTTTTTTTTCCTCACTTCAGTGAAAAGAATTGAATTTGAGGACTTTTGCTTTAAAAAGTAAGACAAACTAGATACTGAAAGATCATCCTTCTATTAGACAACTCGGTCCTTAATGAAACAAAACTTCAGTGCACTTTTGTGTATACAATAAATTAAAAAAAAATTTGGGAGTTCCCGTCGTGGCTCAGTGGTTAACAAATCTGACTAGGAACCATGAGGTTGAGGGTTCGATCCCTGCCCTTGCTCAGTGGGTTAATGATCTGGCGTTGCCGTGAGCTGTGGTGTAGGTTGCAGACGCAGGTTGGATCCTGCCTTGCTGTGGCTCTGGCGTAGGCTGTCAGTTACAGCTCCGATTGGACCCCTAGCCTGGGAACCTCCATATGCCGCAGGAAGTGGCCCTAGAAAAGGCAAAAAGACAAAAAAAAAAAGAAAGAAAAAACCACACACACACAAAATTTCTAAGCACTTCTCAAATTCTCCATCTTAATCACTATCATCCCCTACCCCTTTGAGAGGGGGAAAAAAAAAAATGACAGCTACAGTGAGGGCGGGGAGCTGTGCAAAGTAAGGCATCAAAAGGTGAACTTTCTCTAAAAGAAATGGTACTTTTAGGCTGTGTTTCTTTTTTAATGTTGCATTACAAAATACCTTAAACAGTGACTTAGAGCAAAATACGTTTACCTTGTCAGGGTTTCTATGGATTAGGTGCCTTAGTTTAGCTGAGTTCTTTGCAAAGGCTGCAACCAAGATATTGACAAAGTCTGGGTTCTCATCTGGAAACTTAACTGAGGAGGATTTGTTTCTGAGTTCACTAACGTTGCTTGAAGAATCATTTCATTACAGTTTTAAGACTCATGACAGCTTCTTTTTTTCAAAGTCAGCAAAGAAGGCAAGAGTTTAGAGCAAGTCAGCTAGGATGATAGGGTCTTATGTGATGGAACATAATGGTGGGAATGGTATCCATTCACCTTTGCCATATTCTTTCAGTTTTAAGGAAGTTACATGTCCTGCCCATACTCAAGAAGAGAGAATTTTACAGGGGCTTGTACATCAGGATATGGGCCAGCTTAAAGTCTGTCCACCATAAAACATATTTATCAGGATTCTAAGGACTGAAACAGACATGGGTAGAACTTAAGATTTCTTCATTTATCCAACAACTCGAAAGAGAATAAAAAGATCATAGTCTATAGCACTATATGGCTTCTTATAAGCAAACAAAGAAGGAGGTAAGTGAAACTTTCTGATGTTTAACTACGGAAGGAGCATTATGTTGTTTCCAAAGAGCTTTATATTTCAAAATCATCTCTGGATGATAACATAATTTAGGCTTCCAGAACTCCTTTATAATAAGATCAATTAAGTTTTGGCTTCATTTAAAAAAATACAAAAAAACACATAAAGAAATAAAATAAATAAATGAGAGTATGAAAAAGTAACAAAGAACACAGTTATGACCCCATCACATTTAGGTATTGAAATTATTGGAAATGTTTTATAAATTATGAATTAAATACTGCAAAAATTAAAAATGAGATTTTATTTTTAAAGTAACATACATAACAAAAAATAACAGGCCATATGTATGGCATAGGAACTATATTCATACCTTGTAATAAACTAATGGAAAATATGAAAAATTTTATGTATATACTTTTATACATATAACTGAATCACTTTGCTGTACACCAGCAACCAACACACTTTAAATTAGCTATACTTCAATTAAAAATAACAATCAAATAGAAGTTTCTTGGAAAATTGTTGAAATCAGAGAATCAGTGAAATAGTAAAAGGCTAATGAGGTACCGCTAACAATACCTAAAGGAAAGAATTGGCACATAAGTTCATTTGTATCATTTTTTTTTTAATTCATCGTAGGAGCAGTATCATATGATATTTGTTTTTGACTTACTTCACTTAATATAATAATCTCTGGATCCATCCAGGTTGCTGCAAATGGCATTATTTCATTCATTTCTATGGCTAGCATTCCATTGTATAAATATTCCATATCACTTATATATAAAGCAGAGACTCACAAAATAGAAACTAAACTTATGGTTGCCAAAGGGGAAAAGGAGGAAGGGTACATCAGGAGTTTGGGATTAACATATATACATTACTATATATAAAATAGATAACCGGAGTTCCCGTCGTGGCGCAGTGGTTAACGAATCCGACTAGGAACCATAAGGTTGCGGGTTCGGTCCCTGCCCTTGCTCAGTGGGTTAATGATCCGGCGTTGCCGTGAGCTGTGGTGTGGGTCGCAGACGCGGCTCGGATCCCGAATTGCTGGGCTGTGGCGTAGGCCGGCGGCTACAGCTCCGATTGGACCCCTAGCCTGGGAACCTCCATATGCCGCGGGAACGGCCCTAGAAATGGCAAAAAGACAAAAATAAAATAAAATAAAATAGATAACCAACAGGGATCTACTATATAGCACAGGTAAATATACCCAATATTTTGTAATAACCTATAAGGGAAAAGAATCTGAAAAAAAATGGATATATATGTATGTGTAACTGAATCACTTCGCTGTACTCCGAAAACTAAAAAACTAACACAACATTATGAATGAACTATATTTCAACTAAAAAAAAGAGTTAGTACATTGGAAGAAAAACAGGAAGACGCATAGACTCCTACAAAAAGAGAAAAGGAAATGAAAAATATTTTTTAAATGATCTGATTGATGAGGAAAACAGAATGAGATAATTTAATGTGTACTTTACCAGTCTCAGGAAAAAAGGATAGATAGTATAAAGGGTGACTTATATTTGAAGAAATATAGCTGTAACTTTTTTCATGTCTCATCAGAAATACCAACCTACAAATGCAAGAGATGAAATTAATCCCAAATAGAACAAATAAAAAGAAATTTATATCTAGATCCTTCTTAGTTCAACCTCAGAATACCAAGGTGATTTTAAAATTTATATAGAAGACCAAAGGCCTAAGAGTAGCCAAGACATTACTCAAGAGGAAAGATAAAAAGGGACTGCTTGCTGTACCACATGTCAAGTCTTATTATAATGCTGTTTCCATAAGGTGGTGTAATGCTACAAGAATAAAGTGACCTGAGGAACTCACACACACACACACACACACACACACACAGCCCCAAAGTAGAGCCTCAGGATATGACAGAAATAGTCTTGCAGACTATAAGGAAATGAAGGGACAATTTAATAAGTAATGCATTTATCAATTAGAATAAAATTAAGTTGAATCTTTACCACATACCATACACAATAATATATGCCAGATGGCTATGTCCTTAAATGTAAGAGGTAAAAACTTTAAAATTCTGGTGGAAATTATAAGGGACACTTTTTGATTTGGGATTAGTAAATGATTTATTTATTTATTTATTTTTGCGGGGGAGGGGGGCCCATACCCAAGGCATATGGAGGTTCCCAGGCTAGGGGTCTAATAGGAGCTATTGCCACTGGCCTATGTCAGAGCCACAGCAACACCAGATCCGAGCCACGTCTGTGACCTATACCACAGCTCACGGGCAACGCCAGATCCTTAACCCACTGAGCAAAGCCAGAGATTGAACCCGCAACCTCATGGTTCCTAGTCAGATTTGTTTCTTCTGCGCCACAGCAGGAACTCCAGTAAATGATTTAAAATACCGAACATTAGAGGTAAGACTGGTAAGTTTAACTGTATTAAAATTAAGAAAGTTTATTTATAAAAAAGCGCCATTAAGAGAGTGAAAATCGGGAATTCCTGTTGTGGTACAGCAGAAACGAATCTGACTAGTATTCTGAGGATGAGGGTTCAATCCCTGACCTCGCTCAGTGGGTTGGGGATATGGCATTGCCGTGAGCTATGCTCCCAGATGTGACTCAGATCCTGTGTTGCTGTGGCTGTGTCATAGGTCAGAAGCTGTAGCTCCAATTGGAAAGTTAAAATCAACCCTATGTTGTAGATAGTATCTGTTACATATATAGCCAGTAATAAAATAGTACTTAAAGAATAAATAACACCTACAATCAATAAGAAAAATAAAATAACCCAGGGAAAAATGTCAAAAAAGTAAGCTTACAAAAGAGAAATCATGAGGAGACAATACACATGTAAAATTATGTTCATTCTTATGATCAGAGAGCTGCAAATTACGGAGAATTATCATTTTGTACCTACTAACTTGACCACAAATTAAGAAGCCTTCTAAGGATCAGCTTGTTGAAATATAAATTTATACAAGACATTGGAAACAACTTTGTCCTATCTTGGATGGTTGAACATCTTAAAGTCTCAATGATATATCAGTTTTATTCAGAATATCTATCTGGGGAAATTCTTACATTTGTGCACCAATAGATTTTGTAAGAAAATGGTCGTAACAGCATCATTCATAATAAAAAGAAATATGTAAATAAAAACAACACAAATATCAACAAGAAAATATTTAAATCATAATACATTCACTCACTGGAATATTATACAATAATATGTAAATGACATTGAAAAGTATAATGTAAAGTTAAAAAGTCAGCCACAGAGAGGAAACAGACATGATGATACCATTTTTATAAAGCTTAAAACCAAGCAAAGCCAAACAATATTATTTACTGAGGTGTATGTTATTAATCACAAAAACAATACTAATGATCAACAGTTTATATTGCCATATGCAAGGCTTTCTTCTTCATGCTACAAATGTCTTAACCAATCTAATTCCTGTATGCGATAGATAATAGAGTTATTCCCCAAAATAATAATTTGGAAACTAAAGCAAAAGAGGGTAAGCACCTTTCCTAGTGCAATTGGTCTGACTCAGAGTCTGGATTCTTAACCGTAATGCTGTATGCTACATAGAAATCGTAGTTGAGAGGAATATGTAAAGCAGGTTGATAAAATGGGGAGGAGCACAGAGGCTGATGCAAAGGTGCCAATAACATTTAAGATATGGGGTCCAATGCTGAGCAATAGGTATGCATTTTAATATTTTCTACCATAACTTTCATATATTATTATACATATTTTTATTTTGTGCTTTCAAAATGTATATAAATATTTTTGAAAGAGTAGAATTTAATGATAATTAGGGTATCACTTGAGTATCTGCTTCTGGTATCTTACCAGATCAGATCTGCTTTGCCATCCTATTCTACTTAATGGTTTTCTTGTAAGCATCACTAATTGTGTATTTCCCAATACTAGTTATTGTCCTCATCATTTTATATGCCTTCATTTTCTTATTATTCACAGTAATCCTGTGATTTAGGTATTTTTATTATTCCAATTTTACTGTTAAAGTACAGAAGCAGCTTAAGTAACTTCCTCAAAGTCACATATCTAAATAGACCCAAAGCCCCCCCCCCATATATATATATTTTTTGTCTTTTAGGGCTGCACTGGTGGCATATGGAGGTTCCCAGGCTAGGGGTCCAGTCAGAGCTGTAGCCACCGGCCTACGCCAGAGCCACAGCAACACAGCATCTGAGCTGTGTCTGTGACCTACACCACAGCTCACGGCAACGCCAGATCCTTAACCCATTGAGCAAGGCCAGAGATCGAACCCGCAACCTCATGGTTCCTAGTCGGATTCGTTAACTGCTGAGCCATGATGGGAACTCCTAAAGCCATATGTTTAACCATTCTGCTCATCTCTTTTTATGAGCACGGGTTAATCTCATTCACCTAAAGCAAGAGAAAACGGTAAATTAAGTGTAAAATAAACCGTTTCAAAGTTACATACATGATTTTTTGTTAGCTATAATCCCTTAAGCCAGTGGCTTCTAAACATTATTTTATTTATGCTCTGTTTAATAAATTTTTATAAATTTACAGAAGCCCAATAAATAGATTAAAACAAAATTTCTTAGGTTGGAGTGGATGAGAACCAGCTATATTGATTTCTCAGAGGTTCTACCAAACAGATATGTAAAACCTAGGACATTTTATGGATATTTTAGAGATATTGGTGATAGGTTGGATTATTAAGTCCATTTTTCTCTACATTGCTATTAGAGAAATATATACCCATACCCTTTGCCAGGATTCTTAGGCATACTTCTCTTTAGTGTAGAGAGAGTATATTTTCCCTCCTTGCCCATTGCTGTTGACCTTGGCCATGTAACTTGAATTTGCCAAGGAAATAGCAGCACATGTTACATGAGCAAAGACTTTAAATACTTTGTGTAATTTGGCTTGTATTCTTGTGTTCCTGTCACTCCAATGAGAAGAGTGTGCTCTGAGTAGCTACTTGTTCTGCAATGGGTTATGTGGAATAAACCCAACTTGACCTGTAGATGAACTCACTGAACCCAATTAAGCTCAATCAAGACCAGCCAAACTTGAGCTGACCCCCAGATGAGAAAAAAAAAAAAAAAAGTTTGTTATGGTAAGCCACTGATATTTAGAGATTGTTTGTGATTAGCATTATTGCAGTAAAAGATGTCTAATGCAATAACTATATTGGAATTCATAAAACAGTATTAACAAAAGCCTACAGGTCTAAAATATAGCAGGTTCCTCAGAGTTTAAAATACTTCCATGAGAGGCAATACTGTGTAGTGAAAGAAGCATGGTCTCAATGACTTCATTACAGACTGAAATTACTAAGTATCTGGGCCTCAGTTTTCACATCTAGCAAATGGACAAATGCTTTGAGTAGATTAGAAATTATGTCAAGAGTTTAAAACAAGTAGCCATTTAACAAATGGTTTACTACCATTATGTCATCATTATATAATATATTAAGCACATTAATGGAGACCTAAGAACCTCTTTCAAAAATCCACCCTGAGAACAGCTTATATTTACCACCACTTTATTCCCAGCCTTATTCCAAGAAGAAAGCAGTAAAAGCCTTCCTATTTCTACAGCACATACTCAAAATCAGATGTTAGGAAAATCCCAGAATATGCCCCAGTAACTTGAGAGTCTTGTCCTGTTTCTTGCTTTTCTGAGAGTAATGCTAGTAGAAGAAAGGGACTTGCTTATTGAACAGTGATCCCAGAGTGCCTGTTTGACAATAAACATTTAACTTTCCATTTCCTTATTGTTAAAGATTCTGTAGAAGTCTGATATTTCTCATCAAAATTTACTCATCTGTTATGCACCACTAAATGTGTGTGGTGTCCTACATTTGAACTCATCTTCCGCAACACACAGAATCTGTGGACAAATGTCCCTTTTTCCATGGCCTTCATGATACAGTGACTCATTCCCTTGTGGGTGGTAGGTAACTCTGCCCTTGGTCACTAAGTGAATGATTTGGAAAGGCTTTCTGGCTGACCATATTTGAGTTAAATGATGCAGTGGGAAAGATGGGGGTTGTGGAAAGAGCATAGCACTGCAGATTGTCAAATGATGCATGGCAGGGTTCAAAAGTGTGGTGCAGATGGAGAGGCTGTGAATATGTTTCAGGTACTGCAGAAATTGGAACAAGCAGAAATCCACAGGTTCCCCTTGGATGTTGGAATCTGGTGTTAGTGTTCTCAAAAATACAGATGGTGTTACAGTACACATAATCACCTTAACTCTTACCATCTGTACCTACAAAAGATTGCTTGCTTGGATTCCCTAAGTGGTGACCATGTTTTGCCACAAGGGTAGCAATTATAAGTGATCTTTCTGTACTCCTTAAGAAAACAAACGAAAACTGATAATCTTAGAATTCCTATTTTCTTTCTCTCTGAATTGATCCCTCTAACCCTGTCACTTGTAACCCTCTCTGCTCTGAGCTGATGAGGACACCTGATTCCGTGCAATTCTACTCTGCCTCTCATTCATCATTTGGGAACAAATTTGTAGATGGAGAGTTTGAGCAGCACCCATTTTCCAAGGAAAGGTGATACGTTCATAAATAATTTGATTCTGTCAGCAAGCAGCAAAAGAAACCTCTGACATGAGCTTTTATGTTGTTTGTGGTACATGACTTAAGAGGGAGGCACCATCTCTCTGAGCGGCACTGAAGGCAGTGGAAAACAATCACTCAAGGTACAATCCCATTGGAGTGGCAGGGCAATTTTTAGAGGTATTGATTTGTGTTTTGCTCTCCTGTCCATTTTAAAAGAGTGGCCAGGCTCCCACGCACCCCCTGCTTCAAGGAAACTTCATGTTATCAGGCTGATAACTGAGGTTGCCTAGACTTTATTCCTACAACTGAATTTTTGGAAAGATGACAAGTGAGCAATTTAAAGTACAACAGAAAATAAAATTATTGGTTGAATTATGTTCCCCTAAAATATAGGTTGAAGCACTAACTCCTGATACCTGAGAATGTAACTGAATTAAGAAATAGGATCTTTGCAGTAATCAAGTTAAGATGAGGTCATATTGAATTTTGATGGGCATTAAATCCAGTGACTAAAGTCCTCAGGAAAAGGCCATGTAAAGACATGGGGACACAGAGACACAGAGGGAGAACATCATATGAAAAAGCAGACAAAAATTGTAGGGACACAGCTGCAAATTAAGGGATACCAAGAAGTGCTAGCAACCACCAGGAGAGTCTGGGAGAGAGCCATGGAACAAATTCTCCCTTCAAGCCTCCAGAAGAAACCAAGCTTGCTGACACCTTGATCATATACTTCTAATCTCTGGATTTGTGAGAGAAAAAAAATTTTTTTTTGTTTCAAGTCACCTAGTTTTCGTCATCCTTAGGAAACTAACTCAAAAAATAAAGTTCCTGTGGGGCAAAAACGATTGTTCTGAGGCTAAAATGAGGTCATGATTGAAATAGAGAAAATCAAGAGCAGAAGTTCTCTATAGCCTCCTTATTTATATAACTCTGTGATAATTAACAACTTATGTAATATTTCTAAGGTTCTGTTTCCTGCTCTGCAAAATAAAGAAGGCGATTTATTTGAACTACAACAGTGTTCAGTATCCAGTAGCTCGGATTCTTGTAGTCAGTGTCGTCATTGTGGTCATCATCATCTGTATTAGCACCTGAAGCCATGGGGAAGAGTCATGTCTGCTTGCACCAGAACCAGGGCCTCAGCAGACCGTGTTACTGACCAAGCTGTGGGGTGCTGAAACAGTGCACACAGTCTTAATCCAGCTAAGCCATGGAGCCACTTTAGTGGTTGGAACACATGGTTCCACCTCAACTGAAACATGCTTCCCTATTAGGAAGAATGATATCCCTCAGAGAGGGTGGTTGCCTCTCATAAAATCCTGTTAAGGTAGAAAGTCAAAATGGCTTTGGGAGTGGAGACTGGAAATATTTTTTGTGGCATATTGTTCTCATGATTTACTTTATTTTGATCTATATAGAGTGCAAGGATGCACAAAGACAAAAAGGAGAAATGAAGAAGGTTCCTCATATTTTCAGCTCTGTGCATTTTTTCTAGCACATCTGATGTATCTTCAACTCATAAAATTGTCCTGTTGTGAGTCTCTAAGGGATCTCAGTTGAGTAGGAATGGTTTTAGATTTGATTCTCTGAGAAGCCACCTTACCTTTGGAGAGAAGAAGCATATCACATTCTATGACGGGGCCATACCCCTCTCAAGTCAGTCATCTCATACATGTGAGGCACTGCACGGGGTCCAAGGTCCATACCATCATCTCTGTAAAATTATTGCATAAATCAGCATACATTCCACTGTCTTTGTAACACATACTCTGACTAATGATCTTCTCTAAAGCCAATAATGGTTTATCTCAAAAACTTAAATAACTTACACATTTGTGATGCTATGGTATCTTGACCCCTTCCTGTGACATCTGCTTTTTTTCCTTATGATGATACATTAAAAGAATATAAGCCAGGCTAGTTGTTCTCAACTTTTAATACAATCTATTAAGTCTTTTTTTGATAGCTAATAGCCAAAGGAATTTAGTGCATGGCAGGGGCATCCTAAACCATCTTCAATTCTTAAAATTTATTTTATTATTTCTTTGTGCCCAGTTACCAAAAACTAGTTAAGACTAAATAGAACTGTCTTAGGGAGTTCCCATTGTGACTCAGAGGAAATGAATCCATCTAGTATCCATGAGGATGTGGGTTTGATCCCTGGCCTCGCTCAGTGGGTCAGGGATCCAGTGTTGCCGTGAGCTGTGGTGTAGGTTGTAGACATGGCTCAGATCTCGAGTGGCTATGGCTGCAGCATAGGCTCGCAGCTGTAACTCCAATTCAGCCCTTAGCCTGAGAACTTCCATATGCCATGGGTGTGACTCTAAAGAGCAAAAATAAAGCAAAAACAGAGAGAGATGTCTTAAATATCTTACTGACATATAACACATTCTAACATGAAGATCTCCATTAGGTCTTTTACCATGAAAAATAGTGGCCCCAAAGTTAAAATTGTTGTACTTGGAAAAAATAATCACTGATCATTCCTGTCTCGTTTTTATATTTGTTTGTTTTTTGCTTTTTTTTTTTTTTTTCCGCCATCACATTTAGTGGGGTGGAAAGGATGTGGTTCTAGACATAACCCTCCTCAGCATCATCTTGCAACTTTACTTTATTCTTGGCCTACTTATAATTCCAGAACAACTTGCAGTTAAATTTTCCAGGATGATTTGCATTTGGTTTTCTCCAGTGAACTCTATAGCCCAAGACCAAAATATTGTCGTTCCATTGAGGGAAGAGGGGAATCTCACAAGACTGAGAGAATCATGGTTAACCTAACTATTGACTCATAAGATTGGCAGAAAGTGGCTCAGAAAGGTCATTTGCATGTGGTAAAGAATAATGGGGATTAGAAAAGACATTGGGTTTCAAAGTTACTGCACAACTGTCAAAATTTTACAAGTAGGTAACCCATGGCCAGGAGGAGTCATGTAGAGAACATGTAGCTTGAGAGGGGCATAATTAGTATTAAATCCAAGTATTTATCTTAGTCTCATTTCTGTATCCTTCCTTTGTGCCTATTATGTGAAGAATCTGTGAGTTTGGGGCAGCAACTCACTAAGAAGAGCCAAACTATCTTAATAAATAAGATGTTGAAAGATATGTCTTTCAGTTACATAAGAGTTTTTCATTTCACCTAAAGTTACCTTCTTGAACTTTGCAGGTGCAAAGGATAGTAGATTGTACACTGAGAACTCATTATTGACACAGATGGCTTATTTTTAGCAAAGCAGCTCCCAGAATACTTGATAGCACCTACACACAGAAAGAAATCTATGTCTTAAAAAATACAGCGAGGATGTCAGTTCGAACATGCAGTTGTGTAATAAACTATATCAAGAATTTATTTCAAGAAGAAGGGATGTACACTAAGAACTTTTCCTTGATGATCATTTTGACAAGTCTAATCTTCCAGAGATGTCTATATTAATCCGAACATGTCTGTATTAATCTTTAAAGCATTAAATATTTTAAGCATTTACCTAATATATTTGTCTAATAATTCATGAAAAATTTGATAATTAGAACATGTTTTTTTTTATGGGAAGAGGAGACTGCAATGCCTAGAAAGTATTTGAGATGGGTACCAACTGTGTATCCTGATCTCAAGAAATATACAGCATAATCAGGAAAAAATTAAACACAAATGGTAAATAATACCACAAAGCAGAATCAACTGAGTTTATTTAAAGTCATGTTGGTTTTTCTTCTCTTATGATTTTTCAGATCTATTTTACCATTTTCAAACGGTGCAAATATATGGGAAATGAAATCCCAATAAGAAATGAATTTAGTATTTTTTAACATTCTTTCTAGTAATACACACCCTGCATCAACCTCGTCTTTGTAAACAATGACACCTAGAAAACATGATGTCCTGTGGACTCCTGTTGTACAGCTTATACAAAAACACATTTCAAAAATACATGTGGAATTGGTATCTTCCCTTTATAACTGCCTTGGATAAAGTTATGAAGAATAACTTTAAATGTGTCTTTTGCATCCTTCTCTAAAATGAACATCAGGCTTATAACAAGAGAACCCAACTTAATTTGTCATTTCTTCTATTTTCATAAAACCCCCATTGAATTTATTGTAGAGATTTCTTAGAGCTCCTTTTGACATTTCCGGAAATTCTGGTCCTTACATATTTATAAAGAGGTTATACTCTGCTGGTCCTAATCTTCAGTGTTTAGCATCTTAAAACTTCCATTCATTTTCATCTCTTTCAAGATTTCTAGTTGAAGTGAAATCAAGATCTTAGCAGATAGGATCCAGAATCAAGATGATGGAAGAGTTGGATGTGAAGCTCAATGTTCTCCCACAAATACATTAAAAAAAAAAAAAAAAAAAAGATCTTGGCAGTTAAGAAGAATGGTTCCTACTTAATTTTTACTACACTGCTGTAACAAAAACTCCTCAAAATGTGGTAGTTCAAATACATAGCTATTTATTTCTCCATGTTGTAACAGTTCAAGGGGGTAGGCAGAACCTGTCCCATAGTTATTTGAGGGCTCAGGCTTGTGCAACAGTTCTGCTGTCTCCAACACATGGCCTCTAACTTGCCTTAATCATGGTCCTTTCTACCATAAATATCAGTGTGAATTCAGTTCTGTCCAGTAAACTAGAAAGAGTGTATAAGATTACCAATACATTTTTTTAATGAGTTGGTATTTGTATGTCTCTTAACATTCACTTTATACCAAGAAAATTCATTTATGCAGCTATACAACATACAGGACAGGCTTGTGCCCCGCCAAAAGTGGGACGAGATTATTAGGAAAGTTTGCATACTCAAAAGTTGTGAATCATGTGGTTCATTTTTTCACTTTTCTTTTTCTTTTTTTACAAAATTGCCAATTGCAGAGGCAGTTTGTTAGTTTTTCTCTTTGAGGGAGAGGGCTAGACAGTACTTCCATCACTCTTGACTGAATATAAAATGAAACCACAGCTCATAAGAAAGTAAAGCATAAATCTTGATACAGTTTTTATTCTTTCTTCATTCTGCATATCCTAAACCAAACAGAAATATTTCTAGGAGAAATGTATCACAGTGTATCAAGTGCTGTAAAATTATTTGGCTGGAGAAAGTGACAGAAATTTCTTGTTTGAAAGCCATAATTTTATTCTGTAGAGCTCAGTGGACTTGCACTTATTACCTGCTGAGCACTGAGACTTCTCCTAGCCCAATTCAAAGAATTAAAGGAGGTTTAATGGTTGTTTGGAGGGCTTACCAACGTTAAGTTAGACGGAAGTGAAATTTTCAGACATCAAACTTTGAAATATGTGACACAAACTATTGCACTGAATTTAATAGGAGATAAAAATTTTGAATATTTCACAGGAATAAGAGCTTCTGTCCCAGAGAGAAGGGAGAAAGTAATCTGGCCAGATGGCTAAATATTTTTGGAGCAAGAGAGTTAATTTCAGTATGAATCCACTTCTGTTTGCCCTGGCTAGGTCTACCAAGGAGGGTGCAAAAATTGCCAGGAATATTCACAGATTATCTAGCCAGGAAGTCTTATTTATTCCACCCTCAAGCTTTAATTTCTGACAATACCCATTATCTCATAATTGCCCCCATCAGCTATGGCCCTGGACCTTTAAATGTAGCCAGCATCTCCACGCACAATGGTAGTAAGCACCCAAAATCCAATAGTTGTGTACTTTGCATTCACTCAGTAACAACCAACCTTAACTTTAATTTCTGGATCCATTACCTCATGCTTGAATCTCTATTCCTAGGAGATGCTCTCCAGGTTTATTCTGATCCTTTTGTGGCTTGGCCCTTGTAGACTTTGATCTCTAATATACTGCTACGTGTCTTTGCAAGGCCCAAGTCTGAAGACATCTCATTTGCCAGACTAACCATCTTTCTTTTGTTCTTCCCTTCAGAAAAATTCTATCCTAGCATTTTAGGTTCTACATTGGCAGAACTGTGGAATGTAGATTTAAGAGAAGTGTGGAGATCTGATAGCAGTTGATATTCAGTAAACCAGTGTAGTAAACTTCCTGTGAGTATAGTATTTTGAATATGAAGTCCCATTCTTAGATGTTTAGAGAGCATGCATGTAGTCTAATTGGAGAGACAATAGAACTATGCAAAACGCAAATTGAAATATATGTCTACCTGGTACTCACAAAAGCAATGGAACTAATTTTTTTTATTGAGGTATATTTGATATACAACATTTTAAAAGTTTCAAGTGTACGGCATAACAATTCACAATTTTTAAAGGCTATGCTATAGTTATAGTTCTTATAAAATATTGACTGTATTCCCTGTACTGTATAATATATCCTTATAGTTTGTTTCATGTATAGTAGTTTGTAACTCTTAATCTCCTACCCCTATCATTCCCCTTCCACCTTCCTTTTTCCTTCTGTTAACCACTCATTTGTTCTCTCAATCTGTGAATCTGTTTAATTTTTTGTTATATTTACTAGTTTGTTTTATTTTTTAGATTCCACATGAGTGCTATCATACAGTATTTGTCTTTCTCTGTCTGACTTATTTTATTTATTTATTTATTTATTTATTTATTTATTTATTTATTTACTGTCTTTTTGCCTTTTCTAGGGCTGGTTCCTGCGGCATGTGGAGGTTCCCAGGCTAGGGGTCTAATCAGAGCTCTAGCTGCCGGCCTACACCAGAGCCACAGCAACGCGGGATCCGAGCCGTGTCTGCGACCTACACCACAGCTCACGGCAACGCCGGATCCTTAACCCACTGAGCAAGGGCAGGGATCAAACCCACAACCTCATCGTTCCTAGTCAGATTCATTAACCAGTGAGCAACGACGGGAACTCCCTGTCTTATTTTAGTAAGTGCAATACCATCTAGGTCCAACCATGTTGTTGCAAATGTCAAATTTTTCATTCTTTTTTTGGCTAAGTATTCCATTTTGCGTGTGTGTATATATATCACATTTTCATACATATATATGTATGTATATATATATATACACACACACACACGTTTATACACACATATATACATTATATGTGAATGGAGATGTGTATATATACACACACACAATGTATATACATACATTTATACACACACATACAAATACATACACACACCAAAAAAACACTGATATGTGCACTCCAGGGTTCATAGCAGCATTATTTATAATAGCCAACCTATGGAAGCAACCTAAGTGGCCACCAATAGGTGAACAAAGAAATCCTCTGTCATTTTAAACAATACCTTCTTCCGACAATTGTGAATAACCTAGTCAGAAATCTGTTTTGGGACCAAGTGACTCATATAATGATCTAAATGTCTTTTTATGCGTGAATGTATACAAGTTTATGATAGAATTAAATTTTCTATGAGATGCAGTTTTCCACAGCCATCCCATCATCTTCAGACAAGATATCAATTGCCTTATCTCTTTGTTGGCACTAAAACAAATATAACATGAAATAAATAAACAAATATAACATGAAATAAAATGCTAAAAGTACATATTGGTTCCCTGAAGCTATTGATTTTTATTCATTCTCTAACTTGCTAGTTTAAGTATTAAGGGCAATATATTGACTCATGTGCTTGATTTCGACTAATAATTTCAGTCTTTTAAGATCTGATTTTAATCATAATCATGGAAATAAATGCTATTAAACATGTTAGGCAGTGTGTGTTTCTCTGGGAAGTTGCCTAATACTTTCAGGAAAAAAAAGACTGGGACCTCTGGGAAGCCAGTAGTTCAACTTAAAACACTAGACTGAATTTCATGTGGGAAGAACATATTATGTCTGATTCTTGTTTGTATCCCCAGAATATAGCACAGCACCCGATATCTCATAAGAACTCGAAAAGCATTAGGGATAATTGCGGTAGGCAGAATAATGCCCATGCGCCCATCCAAGACAGCTACACCCTAATCCCTGAAGCCTATGAATCTGTTAGATTGCATTGTAAAGTGTGACCACAAAATAAAGAGATCATTCTAGATTGTCTGGGAGGGCCCCATGCAGTTGCAAATGTCCTTAAATAGAGATCAGAGAGGCAGAAGAGTCAGAATCAGAGAGATACATTTTGAGAAAGATAATGCCCTTGTTGGGTGTGAAGACAGAAGAGAGTCATGAGCCAAGACAATTTCTAGAAGCTAGAGAAGGTAAGAGAACAGATTCTTCCCGAAAAACTCCTGCAAAAAATACATCCCTGCTAAACACCTTGATTTTAGCCCAGTGCATCCCAGGTTGGACATCTCACCTCCAAACTATAAGATAATAAATTTGTGTTTTGGTAAACCATGAAGTTTGTGGTGATTTGTTACAGAGGCAGTAAGGAGCTAATATGTATAAGAGTGTTAAACGAATATCCTTTGAGGTTAAATTGTATAAATTTAAATGCTAGGTCAGCCATCGTCTAATTGTGTGGTTTGGAAGCCACTCAGTCCTCCAGGTTACAGTTTTCTCATGTGTTAAGTAGAATAAAGGTCCTTGGCATACAGGACTTTTACAAGAATTAATTAAAGTGCTTAACACAATGCCTGGCACAACCTGTTTTTTAAAACTGTTTGCTATTTTTATTATCATTTTGTAATTATCCTAAGGTTACTTAGTAAAGCCAGCTATTTCACACACCTCCCACCTCCTCTCCAGCTTCATCCCACAAAGAATTTGAGAAGGCTCTCAGAAAATACATATGAGAGATTAACAGAAGGCAAAAATTAAGATCTTGTAAAATACAAATTATAGTGTAAACATCAGGAACAAAAACCAAAACTCTTGTACTGAATGATCCCCTTAGTGGTTGTGGTTGGGTTTGTGTCCCATAGGGGGATGTGAACATAAGTAACTAGAATGCACAAAATGTGACAGGAATCATGTTAGGCTTAAACAATATGCTCTGAGAACTATGAGGAGTCTCAACTTGATAGGTCATGGAAAAGTTTCAGGGAAGTAAAAGTAATTAACTGGGCCTCAGGAAATTAATCAGGATTTAAATAAATGGGGAATGGAAAAGAAGGATATTTATAACAAAGAAGCAGGCATAAGCAGTAGGTCCTTTCCATAGAATCCATCAGCAATGTACCTCTTTGACACAGAGCTCGGGAAACTTACCATTTTCCAAACAAAACTGCCCACATCACACTCCATCCTACTTCTCAGATATCTTCCCAAATGTATGCTTAGTCATTCAGACTGACTCTCATCTAAATTCCCTTTCACTCTCCCCAGCTGTATATAAATATTTCCTCAGCTACAAGGCTTCCTGTTGAGCTCTGCTCTTCCTCAGGCATGCTTGCCTTGAAAGATTGAATACTTGCCTACTCAAGAAATCAATCAACATTGCTATATCCCTCAATTCAGAAAAGTGGACTGCCTCAAACCTTGTAGTGCCTTCAACCATAATTCTCTAACCCATCAACCATAATTCTTATAAAAGAAGTGGCAACATCTTCCTAGACTTAGAAGTTATGATGAAATATGCCCCTCTCCAAATTACTAAAAACCTTCTCTTAGAATCTCAAAGAACAGGCTTATGAATGCAGAACTCTTGATCCTTTAAAGTTTTAAAAATTAACTGTAAAAAAAGCCTTTGACTGCAGGATACCTGGGTAATAGAAATCGAAGCATCTACCTTCCAAAGTATTAGGCCTTCTTGTTGGTCATTAACTACAGCTTTATTTCTGGATACTTTCAAAGTGAATGTTCTGAGATCCTGTATACACATAATAAGAACATGTGAAACACTTAAACTTAGCCCTGAAATGAGCTGAAAACAGTAGGTTTTTTTCACTCTTGCCAAAAAAAAAAAAAGGAAATACACACACACAGAGTAATTTCAGATAGTCCTGCCAGAAGCATTACAGTTTATGCATTCAACAAATATTTCTTGAGGTTTAACTTCAAGAGAATTGAAATTATAAAAATTATAAAAATGAGAAACCATTCATTCTTACTTAAAAAAATATCATGACCTAGAAATACTAGGTCTTAATGATTGTTTTATTCTTGCCAAGGAAAAAAGAAACACACACACACACACATGTATGTAATTTCAGATAGTCCTGCCAGAAGCATTACAATCAATTTATGCATTCAACAAATATTTCTTAAGCATTGACTTCAAGAGAATTGTAATCATAAAAATTGGAAAAATGGGAACCACTCAATCTCATTCATTCTCTCATATATCATGAGCTCTAAAACTAGTACTAAGATAGAACCCCCCCCCAAAATTACAGCAGACAGATGTAAGATCACAGCTGGAAACAAACCGTGATGAGAAAGGACAAGTATGAACATTGGAGCAAGGTACTTTTGAGGCACAGGGAAAAATAAAAATTTTTTTTCAGAAGAGGTAATGATTGACTACTTCCGCGTGGGAGGGGATTTTTTTGGCCCCTTATATTTTCTCCTCTGCACATAAGCAAGAAAAAATAAAATGAAAAAACAACAACAAAAACATCATGCCCAAGTTTCTGTGTTTCTTTTCCCATGTCTTGGCAACTTTTAAAGGAAGGAGCTATTAATCTTATTAGTCAAACCCCAGAATAGTCGCTGGAACCTGCTTTCTAGTGGGCAGTCCTGAATATGAGTGTGGTCTCATGGCCTACTCCTTTTTCCATTTCCTCCCTCTCACTTATTCTAGGAGGTACACATGGGAACATGACCATTCTTATCCAAACAACTCCTGTGGTACTTAAGATATTCTAGATTCCAGAAGTGGAGGAAGAAGCTCCTTTTATTGTAGACTTAAACTGTGTGCCATATCACAACTCACCAAAGATGATGGATAGTGGAACAATAGAGGGTAATTTCCCAGAAATCAAAATAATCATTTTTCCCCAATTGGCTATAATTCCTTGCTCTCTCACTTTCTACTAGGGAACTTCAAGGAGGAGGATGAGTGGGTGTTTGGATTCAGGGACGAAAACCACCCAAAACTCCATTGTCAAAAACAGCTTGTGCTGAGTCTTAAATGATAAGTAGGATTTTCTAAGCAAGGGGTAGGAGGTGGGGGTGGGAGGTAGCTGGAACAGGCAGCATAAGGAGAGCATTTGAGAGCACAGCAAACAGCATCAGTAAAACTGTGTTATAACTTAGAGTACATGAAGACGAGTAAAAGATAGTAAGGCTGGATGGGCCTGAGTCTAGGTCAAGAAAAGTCTGGCTGTTATGCTAATATCTTTGGTTTTTATTCTGCAGCCTCTTAGAAGCCATTGAAGGAATTTGAACCAACAGATAACATGATAAACTGGTCTCTTGAAGTAAGTGTCTTTGATGTTGTATGGATAAACAGTAGAAAAATGAGACCACCTAGGAAGTAATTGTGAAAATCTAGGTAAAAGAGAACATTGGTACATAGACCGAATGTTTGTATCCTCCCAAAATTCATATTTGGGAACCCTAATGTCCAATATGATGCTATTTTGGGGGGGGGCTATTTGTAAGGTAATTAAGTTATGCGGATGGAGCCTTCATAAATAGAATCAGCCCTTATGAGAAGAGGTATGAAAGAGGCGTTCTCTATATAGCAAGAAGGTAACTGTCTGCCAGCCAGAAAGAGTTCTCACTAGGCTTTTGCTCTTGGACTTCACAGCCTTCAGAACCCTGAGAAATAAATTGGTTTTTAACTCACACAGTCTGTGGAATTTATTATAGTACCCTGAGCAGAAAAGAAACGAGAGGAAATAATGAAATTATTTGAGTATCTGATATGTGATAAAGATGACTGATTTAGGCACTTTATCCCCATTCACTTTTTATTCCTCAAAATAACCATGTAAAGATAGAATCACTATCTCATTTTGACATAAAATAAGAGAATCAGGATTAGAACCCATGTCTGTCTCATTTCAATTCTTTCTTTTCACAATAAACTGTCTTTCATGCCAAAGCAAATGAAGACAATACCATAGGCAAAAGAGAAACTAGGAAGTCGAATTAATGGAAAAACTAATCTGACACAGTAGAGAGAAGAACATGAAGGAAGATTCATTTGATTTGTGATTGAAACAATAAAGTGAATGCAGGTTCTTATAGAAAAAACAGGTGGAAATGAAAGAGTACTTGAAAGCTAACATGGAAACCAGCAGAGTGGCCTGTTCACACCACACAGAATAGCATTGACCAAGAAAAAGTGGGTAAAATGAGGAAAATAAGAACAAGGATGACTGTCTGTCAAGATCCACTCAGGAGACAGAAACCACACCAATTGTTTTGTTTGTTTGTGGTTATTGTTTTATGAAACAGAGAAAATAATTTAAAGGTTCTCAAATTAGTATTGAAGAGCCAAAAAATATCAAACTGGGACACTATGTTAATATGGTCGTACGGAGGCAGCAAGAGCACAAAGTAGTTACAGCCCTAGAGCTGGGACAATAGGAGAAGAAGTGGGGATTGTTAAAATTTAGAAGCTCAAAGAAGGGTTCCTGAGGAACTGAGGAGGGATGTGTTGAGTGTCCCCAAGACTACTCTCACCTTTATGGCAGGACTCAGAAAAGCTGTTATACTCAGACTTATGGTTTATTAAAGCAAAATGATATAGATTAAAATTGATAAAGGGATAAGGTGCACAGGGAGATATCCCTGAAAAACCAGGTACAAATGTCCAGGTGTTCTCACTCTTTAGAGTCACACAGGTGCACTTAATTCTCTCAAGCAATGCTACTCAACAATATCTGTGAGGTAGTAACAACCAGAGAAGCTCACCCACCTTGGGATTATTGGATTATTGGTTATTGGGAGTCATTATTGGGTTTAATACCCCCTAAAATGTTATATCCACATCCCTTGCCCTTGGTACTTGTGAATGTTGCCTTATCTGGAAATAGCGTCCTTGCATATGTAATTAAAACTCCCAAGATGATACATGTTGGATTTAGGATTTGGGATAAGCCATAAATCCAGTGACAGGTGTCATTATAAAGGAGAGGGCACAGCGACACAAGGAAGAAGGCTGTGTGAAGATAGAGGCAGAGATTGGAGCTAGGAGACCACAAGCCAAGGGGTGCCAGGAACCTCCAGAAGCTGGAAGAGTTGAGGAAAGATTCTTCCCTGGGACCTTTGGCAAGAGCATGGCACTGCCAACATCTTGATTTCAGACCTCTGGCCTTCAGAACTGAGACAGAATCAGTTTCTGTTGTTTGAAGCTACCCAGTTTGTGGTCATGTTTGCTTTTCGTTTTGTTGTTTTGTTTTGTTTGGCAGCCTGAGAAAGCTCTTACAGATTTGGCACCAAGAAGTGGGGTGCTGCTGTAACAAATGCCTAAAAACGTGGAAGTAGCTTTGGAATATGGTAATGGATAAAGACTGGGAGAATTTTGAGGTACGTTATTTTAAAAGCCTCTATGGCTTTAAAGAGAAAGTTGACAGAAATAATAAAGGTGATTCTGGTAATAGCTCAGGAAGAAGTGAGGAGCATATAAAGCTTTTATTGTGTTAAAAAATACATATGTGGTTATGAACATAATGTTGCTGGAAACATGAACATTAGAGCTATTTCTGGTGAGTTCTCAGAAGGAAATGAGGAACATGGTATTGGAACCTGGAGGAAAGTTGATCCTGGTTACAAAGTGACAGAAAATGTAGCTGAATTGTGTTCTGCTCTTGTGTAGAAAGCAGAACTAATAAGCAAAAAAGTGTTGAAGACAGCCTGGTTTCTCCTTGCTGCTTAAAGCAATATGCAAGAGGAAAAAGATAAATCGAGAAAGGAACTTCTAAGCAAAACAGAACCAATACTCGATGATTTGGAAAATGCTTAGCCTGTCTAGATTGCAAAAGAAAATAAAATGTTTTCTGGAGACAGGACCTGGATATACTTCTGAAGAGGAGATTAGGGATGGAGCTTATAGATCCAGTCAAGCAAGTGAGCCGAAGTCAGGCATAGAAATGGAGTTACCCGGAAAGATCTGTGGAAGAAACTCTTGTCTCATGGTATGGATCCCCTGACATACCTGGGAGAGCCATGGTTTTTGAGAATGCCACATCACCAAAGATACCTTCACCTTGGAATGAAGGGGACAGAGAAGAGATGAAATGAAGAAAGGCTATCAAATTTCTGGAATTCTGTAAGCAAAACAGACTGATAATCCTCCTTGGCTGCAAGTGCCACAGAAAGAAAACAAAAAAGAGTCTTCAGGAAAACAGAAGAATGACTTAAAGGGCAGAGAACAGTTAACTCTTTCTAGAACTAAGAGGCACTGCTTGATGACTGCTGGTGTCTTGAACTCAAAAAAAGAGTTTTAGACCTCTGAGGAAAGGGCAACAACCAGCTGGTGTTAGAATCGAAAGGGGGCATATATAAGATTATTGTATTAGTTTCTATCGCCGTGTAACAAATTACCACAAATGGAGCAGTTTAAACCAGCACCCGTGTATTAGTTTACAGTCCTGTAGGTTTGAAGTATGTGCTCAGAAGGCTGCAATTGAGGTGTTGGCCAGAGCTGCTCTCTCATCTGAGGCTCAGAGTTTGCTTTTATGTTCATTAGTTGCTGCCAGAATTCAGTTTCTTGCAGTCCTAGGATGGAAGTGACTGTTTCCTTGAAGGCTGTCAACTGAGAGCCATTCTCAGCTCCCACGGACTGCCTTTATTCTTTACTGTGTGACCCCCTTTATTCAAAACCATAACAGAGAATCACCATTGCTTTAAATCCTTCTTAAGCTTCTACTCTTTCATGCTAGAAAGGTCCATGGCACACGTTTAAAGGTTCACCTGATTAAGCCAGGCCCACCATCAGTAGTCTCTCTATGTAAGGTCTACTGGTTTGAGAACTTAAATACTTTTACAAAATCCCTTCATGGCAGTACCTAGATTAGTGTTTTCCTGAATAACTGGTAGAAAGTATGTGCATATTAGAGGCTGGGAATTTGGAGACCAACTTATAATTCTGCCAGCCACACTCAAAAGTGTTAGAAAAACTGCCAACTGTTCCTACTGTGAGGAACCACTACTGCTAAGTGAAGAATGTGTATTGCTGGGAGACCAGAGGAAGAGCAAGAAAGCAGGAAGTAAACAGCAACAGGAAGCAAATAGGCACAGGAAGCAAACAGAAACCAGCAAGCCCTTTCCCCTGACATCAGCCTTTCAGTCTTCTCTACTGGCAGAGAAAACATGTGCCTTGCAAATTCCTGGCTCCAGCAGTGTACAGTAAGGTGGGTTTGAAGTTGAGAGGCAATAGGTTAATATTTTAATAGCTGTCCTAGATGATACCCCAGGGCACACCAGTATTATTGACCGACCAGGTTGGAGAAAGGGGATGCACGGGGCAGGATATGCATGGTCAGCTAGGTTTGGAGGGAGAGTTCACAGCAATGTCAAAGGAACATTCAGAGAGCAAGAACAAGAACCCAGGGAGCAGAGAGCTAGAATAAGAACCCTGGAGACTGGGGGAATCAGTGTTACCTAAACTTAATCAGGGAATTCTGTTGATCTTGATGTACTTTGACTATTTTTGCTGTACTGTAATGACCCAAAGTAACCCTAATTATCGTTATTTGGAATGCATTCCTTAGATTTCCCATATGACTTCAAGGTAGATAATGTGTTTGTTTATATTTGCGTGTAAGACATTCAAATGAGATGGATGTCCTCTGAATGATCTGTAGAAAACTAACAGGAAATGTAAAAAGTGTGACAGAGATTAAAAACCACTAGAAGTGGAAAGAAATACTCATTCCCAAATTCATTAGGAGGTAATGGAGCAAGCTTTTTCTGGAGGATGACAAATTGCCTTTAATATCGTTATTTTATGTAATAGTTTAAGGCAATTGTTTTTGAAGTTCAGACAAATTGTGCTTTACAGAGGTTAATGTACTTCCAAAAAAACAATCAAAGCAGACAGAGAAGATATGAGAAGAAATTTGAGAGACAAGGGATAATATCTAGGTAAGAGCACCATCATTTAAGACTTCTGCTGTGTCAATTTTTTAAATTATATGCTTAAACAACTTTTAATAAAAAGCACGAGACTAAAAAAAAAAAAAGAGCTTTTCAAAGCTTACTTTTACTTCTGGAAATTAAAATGTGCATATGATGGTGTCACATTTACCTAGAGTTTAATCAACTCCTATTCTCTAGAACTTTTGGACACATGCAAGTAGAAACTGATACATTTATATCCACTTAATTCTTTTATAAATTGAAGAAGAGGTTGTTGTTTGTTGTTGTTTTTTTTTCTCCTGGGTAGCAGTGTGATCTCTGATTATATAATCTGTTCTGCCAGGGACAAGTGCTGTGGACATTAAACCCACCATTAGATGAGTGATTGGAAAGAAAGCTATTAAAAGAAAACAAAGTCAGCAAAAGAGTAATCAATAATGTGATTAGCATCCTAGATTTCTCATGAAGATTGTTAGAAATTAAGGTTGTCTTATTGCTTATCTGATCTGGCCCACACCCCTACATCCTTGCCTGCCCCCTCTCCCAACAGGAATTAATTGATGCCAGATATAACAGCTTCTCTGCTCTTTCCTGATACGCCAATCAGACTCCTGCCTCGGGACCGTAGCATCTGCTATTAAGATGCCTGGAACCCTCCCTAAATTGAAAGCTTTTGTAACTGTCACTTCTACATATATTGCTTGCCTGATAATTCTATATAAAATAGTCACCCCACTTCTATGCCCATCCCATCTTCTTTATTGCATTATTTTTCTTTCACTTGCTTTATTTTTCTTCATGTTGGTATTCAATACCCAAGCCAAAACATAGGTTTGTTTGTTCATCTGTTTTTCTCTTCACTCTAAAATGAAAGATCTAAGAGTGAAGAACTTTTCTGTTTCATTTATTGTTACATCCCTCGAATGGAAAATAATGTTTGACCCACTCAAAATCTTTCAGCAAATGTTTGTTGAAAATTATCCACTTCATCTCATTGCTACTATTTTGGTCTATTTCAGTCTGTATTTCTTCAGGGCAAAATTCAATGCCTTGATGACTATAACACAAATAGCTCACACTTATTAAGGTCTTGCTGTGGACAAATCACCAGGTGAAGCCCTTCACAAACATCACAGTCCTTACAAGCCTGCGAAGCAAGTAGTAGCATCCCCATTAGATAGGAAACAGGGAAACAGGGTCAGAGAGAGTTGGATTCACTTGCCCAAGGGCACTCTAACTTGCCCAAAACCTAGCCAGGATCTCAGCCTGGTTCAGGCTGGCTTTCAGCACTTACTTTGGGTATTCTTTCAGCTGAATTGAATTCTTTAAAACACATATGCAAATTCAGCAATGTCCATGTTTGTTTGAGGCTGTACCCTAGCCTGCAGGTCTAAGTGTTAGGCTCCTTTGGAACATCTCCTTCCCTCAGGGTTTTGCTAGTCCATATGACACCTTTGTGTCATTGGAAAGGAGCACCCTCTGAGGGGACCAATTAGAAAAGTATGTCTCCATTGGGCAGCCTAGTCCTAGAGGCAGAAAATGCCTTGGAGCAAAGAAAAAGTTCCCCATTTCTCCAGGCTGACCCAGCCTCTCTCCAAGACACGTGGCTGGGTTAGTGGCACATGAGTTGGATTTCAGCACCCACTTGCCTCTAAGACTGATGCTTACTTACCCAGCACAGGTGCACATCTTATCATCATCTTGTAGCTTTCCTTCTTGCTTTGCTCTCCTGTACCTACATTTACCTTTTGGTTTGGTCCCTTGAACACTCCAAGTGTGCTCAACCTTAAGTCCCATACATTAGCTGCTTCCTCGGTTTGAGAAATCTCTTCCCCACATATTCTTGTAATTCATTTGGGCTCTGTGCAGATATCACTTCTCAAAGAAGATTCTGACTATCTTACATAAAAATTATACACCGTTATTATTTTTTGCCTTATGCTGCTACATTTTTTCTTCATATCCATCACCACTATTGACTTGATACTAGGTACTAGAAATGCATCTTATTTTTTTGTGTGTGAGAGGGATTCCGTATTGTTTTATGTGTGAGAACCCAGTTCTGCTAGCTCATTTTTCTTTCTGAATTTAAGTTAATTTATCTATACAGTTTTCTGTGAGGTAATTTGACCTTCATTTACTGCAAATACATCATCTGTGTTGTAAATTGACCTCAGTTCTTGACTCATTAGCCTCAGACAGTTGAAATAAAGGAAGTAATGTCTTTGTCATAAGTGTAATATACTTGAATATCAGATAGATATGTATATATTATAAAATATGCTTATATGATTTCTTAATATCACCTTGTAAACACAGTTTTAAGTGCTCATCCGTAACTTTTGTATACCCCCTTTAGTTTCTCCATACTTTTAAAAATACAATTTTTCAAAGTTTTCATAAGAATGAGAAAACAAATGACTAGAATATGGTAAATAAATAATAAATGTGAGTCCTGACTTTGTTTCCTAAGACCCACATACTCAAACACACACACACACCCCCACAGGTCCTGTTATATATTACATTTCATTTATCACAGACTGTATTTCAGGAAAGGCTATTTTGCCTCAGTAATTACAAGCCTGTGTTTAAAATAAATGAAAAAAAAAAAAGCAAATATTGTCAGTAAGCTTATATTTTTATTTCTTAGTATTTACTCTGAAGTTACAGTTCTATAAATCTTAATTACTCAATCACTAACATCTTCAATTCATTGCTTATAGGTTTGTCCAGTGAGAACACAAAAATAGATCTTCTGGAATCTCACAAAATCTTTATTGTGAGATGTTCTTTATTTTTCATGTAATGGAAGGAATTTAAATGATTTAAAGAAAATCTGGAAAAACATGACAAGTAATTTTCTACAGAGCATATATTTATGTGCAGTATACTTAAAATATAAAAAAATTCACATTTTCAGGATTTTGTAACCATAACAAATGTGACCAGAATCATTTTTTAAATACAATATAGCCTTTTCTATGATTTAAAGTTTTGAGAAAAATATACAAAATGAAAAGCTTTGGGAACATTTCTGGAAAAATAGCAAGTATTATTCAAGAGGTCAAAAATATTTTGCAGCTGGTGATGGACATTTAAATGATATTATTTCTCATATGTTTTCTGCAATCAGAATCTCTTTGATTAGCTGATTCTGTAGTAAGTGCCAATTAGTCAATAATTTCATGATCTTTTAATTATTTAGAACTAAAATGAGTTTATGATCTCTGCATCCAACATAGACTTTGTAATTTTCTGTAGTTTTTGCTATAATTCTAATGCATTACAAACTACATGCATGAATTAAAAGAGGTAACTTGGGCATAAGAGATGAATGGAAAGAAGCGTGGCTCACAGTAGAATATAATTATGAAATCTTCCTTTACTCGCTAAAATAAAGTTTATTCTCCTAACTTCAGCTATTACAGCAAACCCCCATGAAAATTTTCCCTTCATATATAAATTTTCCTATTAAAATATACTTTATTATCATGAATAGTAAATCCAAACCTACAAATTCTGTCTTGGTAGACCAGAGTTGAAACCTATTATAGCAAATACTCACCAGAGCTAAGACAAGTAACTAGACATGAAAACAGAGGATCTTGGCTTCTGCTGCAGATATAAATCAAATCAGGGGAGTTCCCATTATGGCGCAGCAGAAGTGAATCCGACTAGGAACCATGAGGTTGAGGGTTTAATCCCTGGCCTCGCTCAGTGGGTTAAGGATCTGGCATTGCCATGAGCTGTGGTGTAGGTCACAGACATGGCTCAGATCCTGTGTTGCTGTGGCTGTGGCGTAGGTCGGGAGCTGTAGCTCTAATTTGACCCCTAGCCTGGGAACCTCCATGTGCTGAGGGTATGGCCCTAAAAAAGCAAAAAAAAAAAAAAGGGAAAAAAATCAAACCAGTTATTTCTCTAGCTTTTCCTTAGCAAGAATAATTCAACCTTTTTGTTTCTAGATGCAAAGGTAAAAAAAAAAATGCATTTCATCCTGGTCAGCCAATAAATGAAACTATTAATTTAATAATTGTGAATTGTAGATGTATTATGTTTATTATAAATTAAATATATAAGTAGTCCCTCCCCCCCATTGATCTGTGATACATTCCAAGAGACCCTCTGGATGCCTGAAAGTGCAGATAGTACTGAACTCTGATTTCCATTCCTGTCTTCCACCCACAAATTTAATGCTTTTTCCATCTTAACTAGCACTGGTCATGCACTGTGGCTGTAACTTTTGCTGTTTAAGGTGTGACAGCAACACTAGAATGAATTTGTTTTTCTTTTTCACATTTTCACACACGGAGTATTTGTCCTTAACATAGATCTTTGCAACTCAGCATAGAATTTTTTTCTTTCCTTATTAGTAGAGAATTTTCACCTCTTGACTTAAAGGAAGCATTTTATGGCTTCTCTTTGGCATATCCAAATTGCCAGCATCACTTCTCTTGCACTTTGAGGCCATATTAAAGTAAACTTGAACACAGATACTGAGATACTGTGACACTTGATCTGATAACCCAGTTGACTACCAAGTGACTAAGGTGTCTATCATCTGTCTTCTGGCTCTGTCATCATCATGGATGTTGCCTTTACCTGCAAAGTGGAAGCTGACAGCTTCCACATTCCTATTCTACCCTATGAGAAGAGAAGAGAGAAAGTCTAGGAGAAAAGCACAATCTTCCTTAACGCAGATTCATTGGAAGTTGTAAGCACTGGTTATATGTACAGTCATAAGCCTCACCCAGCGGCAAAGCAGATTAAAACACATCTGTGGCTAGTTGGCCATGTGTCTATGATAACTTGAAAGATTCTATAAGGAAAGGGGAAATAGAGACTGCTGATCTATGTTCTCTCTCTCTTTCCATGTTTACATATATGCACATATACATATATCTGTGTATCTATATGTATTCCAAATCATCTCAAGAATTAGCCAGTGAGATGAAACAATGGTTTTAACCGCTTAGAATAAACCAAACTAGCTTCAAATAAAAAGTCATAAATTTTGTAGTAAATGTAGAAAGTATGGATTTCATTCCAAAAGACATATCCTAAATTCTTAAATTTTGTGTAGATAGAGAAATATTAAAAGAGAGCTATGACCTAAAATCTCTGAGGAGCCAAACATGTTCTATACTATTCATTCAAGCTGTCTTTCACTGAGCAGCATGGCAGAGTGAAAAGAACTTTGATTTTCTTATCTGAAATATACAGTGTCAACAGGGTGGGATTGTGTGAGGGTTAGCTAGAACTGATATACAGAAACACAGGATATATGAATAATATGTATTTATGCACCACCATGCCTGCCACATATGAGGTATCTTATAAATGATAAAGGCTGTCATTAGTGTTACTTTAAACAAACATTTACTTAATAATTGCATTGCCAGTTATTGGTATTTAGTGATGATACACAGAAAAAATAAATATCCTATTACTCAAGGAGCACTCAGAGTCTAAGGATAATGCGAATCATAAAAGAAAACAATCTTAATAATATGTAATACAAATTATAATAAATTTATGCTTATGATGCTATGCGGTCTCAAAAGAAAGTTACCCACTCAGCGAAATTTTGTGTGTGTGTTTATGTGTGCATGCATGTGTGTGTGTGTTAAATTCCACCATCTCTATGAATAACATACTTTTAAAATACTTCTTTGAATATTATTATTTTTATATTTACAGTGAGAAAGTAAAAGTATTGATATCAGTGATAATACAATTGAGTAAAAGATTTAAATGATTAACCATGTCAACTCACAAACCTTTAGCATGAATCAGACATTCATTGTTCAATATTAGTTCACTTAGTGCTAACTTTAAAAGAAAATAGCAAATTTAAAAACATATTTGATGGAGTTCCCATTGTGGCTCAGAGGTTAAGAACCTGACATAGTGTCCATGAGGATGCAGGTTTGATCCCTGGCCCCTCTCAGTGGGTTAAGGATCTGGTGTTGCCACAAGCTGTGCCATGGGGGCACATCTGGTGTTGTTGTGGCTATGGCAATGGCCAGCAGCTGCAGCTCTGATTTGATCCCTAGCCTGGGAACTTCCTTGTGCTGCAGGTGGGGCCATAAAAAATAAAAGTGCTGGGTATATAAACTTAAAAATAGTGACTAAAACATGAGCAAACTCTCATGGAGGAGGATAAGATAAGGTCCAGAAATTGAAGAGTCAAAATAAAGCAAATGCAGAAATAGCTAAAAGTATAAAGATCAACATTAAACTCTTCCTATTATACAAAGCAAAAGGAAAGGAGTTCACATTTTCATAGAAATTTAATAGAAATACATCATATCACTGACTCTCTATGTCAAGAAATAGAGTCTTATATTCAACATTCCCTGCCCAAATTTCCCTTTTTTTGCTATTTTTTATTTTATTTTTTACTTATTTATTTTTTTAATTGAGGAGTGTGCACATATTACATAATTATTTTTTATTACAACAATAATAAAAACTCCATTTAATGAAGCAAATCTTGTTAGAAACTAATTAAGAAAACTTGGTAGAATTCAAATTGGAAACAGTTTGAATTGACAATTCTGAGTGCATACAGTAATTAAAGAACATTTTAAATCTTACCGTTCAGCTGTATCTTCATAGCTCTTTTATAATTGTAGGTAACTAGCTAGTTAACTAATTCCAAAGCAAATATATTCATCACTGTATAAAATTTTATTTTCATGTTCAATAATATCTAGTGATTGGTTTGCATGGTTTAGGAAGAATGCCTGTTCTTTAAATTCTTTTTTTTTACAAAATAAAATACATATATTTAAACACAATTACATTCACACAGATTATTATGTCATGGATCTTAAGAAACATATTAAGTGACTCCCTTTGGAGAAGTGAAATGGAAAATATGCTGAGACAAATAGGAAATTTATTCTATACTTTATCCCATTTTGAATGGCTTTCATCTTTACTATTTAGTATTATCTATTACATTTCAATTTTTCTTTAAAAATTAGCATTATATTAAAATTGTGTGTATTGTGCAACTAAAATTTATAAAGAAGAAAGCCTTATATACCATTAAATATTTTATATAGCATAATAAAAAGAATAACTTAACTGGTAAGAATAACAAAAATAATACACCCTCTGAAAATAAGTAAAATATAAAATGCATAAGTTGGTTAAAAAACAGTGTACATATAGTCCTCACAATTTGTTACATCTCATTGATTCTTCAATAAAGGCATTACACCATTCTAGGTAATGTGATAAACAAGACATTATAGACTTTACATTATACCATGGAGAGAAATGGTTATTAACAATACAATTGTAGACCTATATTATTTAATTGTACAGTTGTATTATTTAATTAAAATTATCATAAATTCTTTGATGGAGAGGAAATCAGAATCAGATGTAAGAAGACTTCAGCATTCCAAGAAAGATGTCAAATGACCCCCTTCATGGTGGATTATGCACTTTTTTACTATGAGATATATTTCTTCTCCAGAGATTCCTTGTTTGTGTATCAATTGTAGATTTTTGGTTTGCAGTTATTCTAAAGTTTTGATGTGAGTCTATATGTATACGAGATTGTTTTAAGTTGTTCTCTTAGTTGCAAGTTCATCTCCAGTGTCGTGCACTTGTACCCACCTCTTCTCATGATTTCTGATTTTGGTGGTATAATTGTGCATGGATGATTTCATATCTTTACTGTATAGATACCTTTACTGGTGAGCCTTGTCATTTGTGGAATTTTTGTTTCCTGTTGCTGTGTTTTCTTTTCTGCCTAGAGAAGTTCCTTTAGTATTTGTTGTAAGGCTGGTTTAGTGTTGCTGAATTCTCTCAACTTTTTCTTATCTGTGAAGGTTTTGATTTCTCCTTCAAATCTGAATGAGAGCCTTGCTGGTAAAGTAATCTTGGTTGGAGGTTTTTTCCTTTCATCACGTGAAGTATATCATGCCACTCCCTTCTGGCCTGCAGAGTTTCTGCTGAAAAATCTGCCCATAACCTTATTGGGGTTCCCTTGTATGTTACTTGTTTCTTTTCCCTAGCTGCTTTCAAGATTTTCTTTGTCTTTAATTTTGGTCAGTTTGATTAATATGTGTCTCGGTGTATTCCTCCTTGGGTTTATTTTATATGGTACTTGTTGTGCTTCCTGGATTTGAGTGAATGGTTCCTTTCCCATTTTAGGGACGTTTTTGGCTATTATCTCTTGGAATATTTTTTCTGTCCCCTTCTCTCTCTCTTCTCCTTCTGGCACCCCTATAATACGGATGTTGGTGCATTTAACGTCCCAGAGTTCTCTGAGACTCTCTTCATTTGTTTTCAGTTTTTTTCTCTTTTCTGTTCTGCATCCGTCATTTCCACTAATCTGTCCTCCACCTTGCTTATTTGTTCTTCTGCATCCAGTATTCTGCTGTTGGCTGCTTCTAGTGAATTTTTTATTTCAATTATTTTGCATCTGTTCTTGTTTAAGTTTTATATCTTGTATCTCTTTGGTCAGTGTTTCCTTTAAGTTATCCATCTTTGCCTCCAGTTTATTTCCAATGTCTTGCATCATCTTCAGCATCAACAGTCTAAAGTCTTTTTCCTGGAGGCTGAGAAGAATCTCCTCATTGCTTAGCTGATTTTCTGGGGTTTTTCCTTTCTCCCTCATCTGAGTTATAGTTATCTGTCTTTTCATTTTTATAGGTTTTTGGTGTGGTGACCTTCTTACAGATAATGGAGTTGTGGCCTCTCTTCCTTCTGGTGTCTGCTCCCCTTGTGGCTGAAGTCGGTATGTTGGGCTTGCTGTAGGCTTCCTGATGGGAGGGCTGATGCCTGCCCACTGGTAGGTGGAGCTGATTCTAATCCCTCTGATGGGTGGGGCTTAGTCTCTGGATGAGATCAGAGGCAGCTGTGTGCCTGAGGGGTCTTTTGGCAGCCTGTTTACTGAGGGGTGGGGCTGTGATCCCACCTGGATTGTTGTTTGCCCTGGGGCTTCTCAGCACTGACTGCCAGGTGTGGCCAGATTTTCCCAAAATGGCCACCTCCAGAGAAAGGCAGCTGCTGAATATTCCTGAGAGCTTTGCCTTCAATGTCCCTCCCTCACAACAAGCCACTTTCACCCCTGTCTTCCCAGGATGTCCTCCAACAACTGCAGTCAGGTTTGACCCAGATTCCCATGGAGACTTTGCTTTGCCCTGGGATCCAGTGCATGTGAAAATCCGTGTGCGCCTTTTAAGAATGGGGTCTCTGTTTCCCCCATTCCTGTGGTTCTCCTGCACACAAGCCCCACTGGACTTTAATACCAGATGCTCCAGGGGCTCTTTCTCCCAGTGCCAGATCCCCACACATGAGGGTTTGATGTGAGGCTCAGAGTTCTCACTCCTGTAGGTGAGTCTCTCTCTGTGAACCAGTTAGTTTTCAATCTGTGGAGCTTCCCACCAGGGAGGTATGGTGTTGTTTATATCGCGAAATCGCCCCTCCTACCTCTTGATGTGGCCTCCTCTTGTTCTTCTGGAGTAGGGTATCTTTTTTAAGGTTTCCAGTCCATTTGGGTGGGGACTGCTCAGGTTTTAGTTGTGAATTTTGTTGTTTTGAGGAGAGAAGTTGAGCTCCAGTCCTTCTATTCCGCCATCTTGACTTTGGATTCTCCCAAATTTCCAAAAGAGTTAATAAACCACTCTTGAATCAGCATCAAAATCACCTGTTTTATCTCCTGCAGAAGTTCTTTCTAAATTCCTTGCAAAATCACCATCAGTAAATCCTGTTCAACATTAAAATCCATTTTGTTTGTCTACTAAGAGAAATAAACTCCAAGTTAAAAATTTATTTTTGACAATCATTTTTCATTATATATATTCAATACTTAGCCTAATTTACTGTATTAAAACAATACATAAATTATATAGTATTTACTATAGGCTCATTCAGTTCCAGACCACCAAAATAAAGCAAATGTTGCACGTATTTTTTGGTTCCCCAGTGCATTAAAATGTTATGTTTACACTATACTGTAGTCTCTTAAGTATACTAGCAATATGTCTGAAAAAAGTACATATATTAATTTAAAATTACATTTTTACAAAAAAATGCTAACCATCGTCAGAGCCCTTACGGAGTAACATCAAAGATCACCAATTGTACATCACCATTAAGAAACATAGTAAAAATAATAAAGTTTGAAATATTGTGAGAATTACCAAAATTTGATACATAGACACGAAGCAAGCAAATTCTGTGGAGGAAAATGGCACTGATAGTTTGCTGGACATGGTTTCCACAAACCTTCAATTTGTAAAAAACACAGTATTTGCAAAGCACAATGAAACAAAGCACAATAAAATGGATATGCCTATACTTAACCAACCTTGATCACAGTAAGTAGGAATTATATTGTATATTTTAGCTTCTGGGGAGTGGAAATGTCCCCACTCAACCCCTGTAGATTTTACTTCCATAGATTTTTTTTTTTTACATTAAAGCAGTAAATACTTCATATGAATATATGTACATATATCCATGTTTTCAGTGATTAAGTATTGAGCTCTAGATGAACTGTCTACCTTCAGACACTAAACTAGAGCCTAGGGAATAGCAGTGAATGTTAGAGTTCCAGCTTTCATAAAGTTAGTACCAAAGAGTGCCATGAAATAATCAAGAAACATTAAAACATAGAATAATTGGAAACAATAAAACGTAAGATAATTACAACCAACACCTACGTGGTTGAGGAATTTACCTCTAGGCCACAATCCTAAGTGTGATGTTTTGAGCCCAACCATTGGCAATTTCAAAGGCCTTACCCAGTAGGCTTCGTGGGAGAAAACGGCCCTCCCCACATCAGATTTAGTACAGAGACACTGCACTGCAGTCTCTGGAAGGAGTTGAAGTCAAGGCTACAGTGTCTACTTGTGGTGGCCATGATCTTCCATATATCTGCATTCCTCGTCCAGGAACCTGCTTATTGAGGAATTGTCAGTCACAGCCTTTCTCAGGCATCTCTTCTGAGACCATTTTATCTAGGGTGGCCTAAAGGGTACTTTTCTCCACTCTGACTCAGTAGTCAGTCAGTACTTTCCTCTTCCTAGCCCTTCCCTCTCTCTCTACTGCAACCATAGCTGGTTCCCTGGGACCATAAAGTGACAGGAGCATTTTATTCAGGGCTTCCTCCACTGCGAAGTGATCATTCCACACTCTCCATCTTTGTTCTGATACATCTGACCCTTGCTTGACACTGTTCCAAGTGGAAAAATAGACCATAGAGAGAGCTGGCACTTTAGTCTCTTGCTTATCATAGTTAAGTGATTAGAGTTTTGATTGTGACTTTCATTTTGGCTTGTCTTCATTAACCACTGGAAACATGGCAGGAGCTTAGTCCTCTCCCTCCTAGCTCTTAACAGCATACTGCTTTGTTGGCTTCAGACCCTCTATGTATGTTCAGGAATCTCCTCTTTACAATCTCCACAGAAAAGTAAACTAGACACGGAGAGGTTAAGTGGCTGCCAAAGATCACCCAGCTAATAAGAATTTATATGGCCAAGAAATAGGGATCCAGGGCCACCCACATATAAATGACTAAGTTCAGTGGTTATATGGCCATTCCAGAAGTGATGAAGCCATGAAGAAAATATAACAAGAAGAAGTGAGCAACATTATAGACAGTGAAACAAATTAAAGGAACGGGAGTTTACTGAGTTCAGAAGGCTTTGAAGGTCATTGGTAAAGAATTTGATTTTATTCTAAGCATAATGAGAAATCATCAGTGAGCTTACACAGGGGCTACCACTATATGATATCGGTTTTTTAACAGATAATACTGACTCCTATGGGGAAATAGACTGTAGAAAAATTGGAAGTAGGAACATCAATGAAATTAGTCAAGAAGGGGAAAAAAGACGCACATTTCAGGAAGAAGAAATGCCACTCACAAAGGCAAACAGTTCATAATTTTTGTGGACCTGAAGGATGTACCAGTCCAAAAAGATGGCCAAATTATCTGGTGCAAGTTGATGCTTAACTAGTGGGGACACTGAGAAATTCATTAGCATGCATCCAAACCTGATCCAGACCTTGATTAGGAGTCTGGACTAAGAACAATGGCAGCCCAGTGATATTTAAAAGAAAAGTAAAGGTCAAATCTACCTCTTAGAAAGGGGTAGAGAAAATCAGAATGTGCAGGCAAAGTGTAGATCTTACCCCAAATCCCACAGCCATCCTGAAGGCAACTTCCTATAAATAGGTAATTATGCTCTCTTGCCCAGAACACCTGAACAGTACACAAGACCATAGATTTTTGACTGGTCTGCTGCACCAAGTGAACGACCTAATCCTGACCTAGCCTGGCATGATATTAAGGATAAGTGGAGTGTACTGAGAATTTGACTTTCCTAAGGAACAAACTTTGCATCCTTGTGCTTATGGCGCTTCAGGCTTATTTCTAATCCCTGCCACTTTTGCACAGGCCCTCAGATAAGATCTCTGTCTTGATTTCCCAATTACATTTACTTCTCCTACTCAGATAGACATGTTGCTGCAAACTCCAGAAAGCAAGGAGAAACTCCGTCCCCTGACCTTCTTAGAGAGCTATAGACGGTATAGATGCATCTCTCCATTTTCATAGAAGACCTTTATCAAAAACCACTGTGAAATCGCAAAGCATGTATTGCATGTATCCACTTACCACCTGCATACTGTGGTTACTTTGAACTCTTCAATCCCAAATAAGTCTCTTTATAGAGCCCTGGATAACTGTACGTGTGCCCATCATTCCCTCTCTCCTTGAGACCTGCCTGTGGGTGCCAGCTTTTTAACCAGCAACAACCCCAAGTCCATTTTATTAACCTGGTAGCTTTGGGGAATAAAGTTCTAAAGAAGGTCCAATCCCTTTCGCTTTAACCAAAAGCTCATTCCATTTCCTGGACATTATATGACTTTTAGTTACCACAGACTTTGTTATTGCTGACTAGTTCATATTTACATACTCTAAAATAATCTCCATCTAACCATCAGAAAAATATCAAACAAATCCCAATTGAGAGACATTAAAAAAAAAAAAAACTAACTAGTACTGCTCATAATTGTCAAGGTCTTTGAAATAAGGGAAAATCTCAGAAACTGGTCACAACCAAGAGGATCCTAAAGAGACCTGACAGCTGGACGTAATGTGGTGTCCTGGATGGGATTCTGAAACAGGAAATGGACATTAGGGAAATGTGAATAAAGGATAGACTTTAGTTGGTAACAGTTATCAACATCGGCCCATTAATTGTGACAAATGTTCTAAACTAATATAAAATGTTACTTAGAGGGAAACTGGATGTAGAAAATATAGGAACTCTCTGTCCTAGCTTTGCAGCAATTCTGTAAATCTGAAACTGTTTTGAAATTTAAATTTATTTAAAAATATGACAATGGCTGTGTATTTTGCTTTGTTCTAGAAATTATTCTCCTTGCCATACCTCTTCAAACCACTTTTATATTTTCTTTGGTTAAATTCAACTCTCTCATTCTTTTAAAGATACGTAAAAATCTCCCTATTTTCCTGAGTAGATCGATGAGGTTATTTAAGGTCAGCTTCTCTATAAATATTAGGACTGGCTTCATTTGAAGTAGAAAGGAGAAGCTTCATTTGGAGTTGAAAGGAGAACACTTAAAATCATTTTAAGTTAATTATTTATTCCTGAAGTTTCTGATTCTTCCTTTTGTATATTGATTTACATGAGGACAAGTGAACATCTTGATTGCCTTATAAAGGTTTTATTATGCTTCCTTTCTCTATCTTCAAAATGCATCTTCTCAATTGACCCATTTTCCATCATCTAAGCACCTATAGAAAGAAAATATTCTCACCTTCAGTAGCAATGATAATGGAGCATATGGCCGACTTAGGAAGAACAGAAGCTCCACCACTTAGTATCTTTTCAACCTTGAACAAGCTCTGCAACTTAGCTTCTTCCATCTTTAAAGCAGAAATAATACTAGTAATGAACTCATATATGGTAGTGATTAAATGAGAGTGTATTTAATATGCTTAAGATAGGACCTAACACAAAAGTTCTCAATAAATTGTAGCTATTGTTTTTAGGGCTGTGGTTTCCTATGAACCCATATGCAGTAGAGAAGGCAAACCACTTATCATAAGCAGTAAAACATAAAAGTCCAGGTCCTCTTAAGACTAGGAGAGTAAAATGAGAAAATAGAAAAAAACTGTACATGGACAAGGGAATGATGGTGCTAATGTAAAATCAAGGAAGTAGATGGAAGGATAGAGCAGTCTGGCTTTTCCTACAGTTTTACAATGTCTCTGCAATGCACGATGACTGTTGCCAGGTCACTACCGCTTCATATGTGTAAAGAGGTCCCCACATTTGTGGTTTTGAATTTAAGAAAATTTCTTTGTTGTTGAGATCTACTCTGACCTCTAGAGGAGACAAAAATAAGGGGGAAATAAAATGTCATTATCTTACCTGCAGTTATCTCTGGAGACCATACACACAAGAAAAGTAAATAAGTATTTGTTGATTAAATTCATCCTCAGGAGCCAACCGTGTACATATATGATATGCATTCCGTATATCTATTCTTATTTATTGTTCAAAACAAAGTAAAATAGTAAACCAGTAAAATACCTTCATTTTAGAATGAAGTAGTACAAGAGATTTTGTAGCATGCCCAAAATCACTCGTCAGGAAAAGTGATCAGATGCCAGGTCTCTCTAACTCCAGATCAATATTGGAACACCTACTCCTTCTGCAGGCAGTAGAAGCACAATAATGTACAAGATATAATCCCTGCCCTCAAGGAGCTGACTGTCCAGTGAGGAAAACAGATGGAGTAAATGATATTTACTTGTGCAGGTGCTGTGGGGTCACAGAGGCAGAGGCTTTAGCCCAGAGACAGATATTTAGCATTCATGGGTCTCAGTAGAGCATGTTTTCCCACTAGATTTGGATATGTGAGGTCCTTAAGAGCAAAGATTTTTATCTTATTCTTGAGTTATGTGCCAGAGAGATAATAGTTTAGTATACCTACTTTAGAGAGAGAATATGTGGGCCATAGCTTAGCAGTTACTGAGATGTTTTGGGTGTGCTGTGGCTGGTTTTTCTCTTCTATTAAAGGGGGATGCTGATAATCACACTCCACCATAGGGACACATCTTTTGGAGGCATTTAGAATAGTGTCTGCCACATGAATATGTTTGACTCCTTCCTCGTTGCAACCAGCACTATGCCTGCCTCCAGTAGGCACTCAGCCAATGTTTTTAAGTCACTGGAGAGGTTGTGGAAACTTCGACTCTATTTTAGATTACCCTGTAAATAAACTCAGACCCAATGGGTAAAAGGCCAGTTTGGCATAAAATTTATAAACCAGTAAATTAATAAATACTTTCTTCTGCCAGGGCCAGGAGGTGGGTATGAAAATTTAGCTAAGTGCCAGAGACATATGTGAGGTAGGATTTTATCACGATGCTCTCAACCAGTCTTCTTTCAGTTCCTGTGTTTGCACTTCTCTCCCTTCTGCTGCTTCGCCACCATCCTAGCTTCTCCCCAGCTTCTGGAATTACCCAGAAAATTCCCTATCTGTTGGGGGAAGATGATGTGGGTGGCAACTGTTGGTCTCCACTTCAAACTATTGCTTTGGAAACAGGCAAAAAGTTCCAGGCCTGCCAGCCCATGATTTAGGTTTCTGTGAAAATTTATCTGTGGTTAATTGTCTCTTAACTTCTCAGTGGAGTACATCCTTTTATTCTTTCTGATTTTATTTTCCTGATGTGCATGACAATAGACGGGATCAGGAGAAGTAAAACATAATAATGGAAAATAGACTTGAGATAAGATCTACCTAAGGTTCATAGTTTCTCCAGAATAGCAAGTGTGTGAAGAAGAAATTACTTAACAAGATTAACCCCAAAGCTTTTTATTCTAACACCTTCCCAATGAAAGAACTTTAGAAAACATGTTAATACTGTCACTGTGATGATAATCTAAAATTTTCCAAATAAACCTAGAGGTAATAACAATAGTAAAAAGGAATAAATGTTGCTTTTAAAGGAAAAAATGCTTTCCCTTTCTAGAATGACCCAAACTCTAATTTCATGTCTGAGGCACATAAAACTAAACATAATGAATTCATTTGGCATGATTATGGGGTACAGTTCAGCTCTTCAAATGGAATTTTGTTCTATTGTAATTTTGTTCCAGAGCACTATGTCATTAAAGTGAAATATTAATGATATTTTTATTAGAGTTGTCAAGAAAATCATGGACAGGATTCCAAAAACATAAAAGCTTGTAATTGTTTTTGAAACCTACATTTTAAAAAATGTACTATTCAAAGACATTCAAATTCTTAAGAAAATAATGTATAAAGACTCTCATTTATCATGGGTATTTATTATTCCAAAATTATATAAATGCTTGGCTGAACCAAAAAACAGTAGTAAAAGAATTTATATAAAAGATTAATTAGAAAAGAATGATTCTCTTTAGAACAATTCTGAAGGAACTCAGAGTGTTGGTGTTCATTTTAATTAGAATTTTCTTTTCTTTAAAAAAAGTAATAATTTTTTTCACAACTGTATCTACCCTGAGAAAAAGATACTTTCAAATTACAGTTCTTTGGGGAATATTAAAGTAGTGTTTTTGGCTTCTAAAATGACTATGTGCAACCTAAACCACGAAAATGTGTCTTGTTTTAAATTCCCATGGACAAAATTAGTATGAGTCCTGAACCACTGTTTCCTGTGGAAAATACTAGCCCACTACTGGGAATAAGTTTTCCCCTAAAAACTTGCTGATATTATAGAGCAATTTTAGCAGTAGTACTTCTAGTAGCAAAGAGTTTTTTGTTTTGTTGGTTTGTTAATTTTTATGTGTCATTCTGAAGTTCAGTAAACTCTCATCAACTTAGATTTTGAACAAAAATTTATTTAAGAACACATTTCAATAAAAATAGATTAAGGAAAGCTTGTGATAAATATTTCTTTCCTATCTTTGATTTAATATCCTTTTGTCTTTCTTTCTGAAAAAAAAAAAAATAGCCACCAGATTAATGCAATTGGTAGATTCAGTAAATGGGTCTTAATGATTAAAAAAACTTCGTTCTGAGACAAATTTGATGTAGAACCTAGAAGAAAAACATATACTCATGAATTACCTTTATTAATTGAAACATCCTTGACTTATGCAGAGTTCTTTTATCTGCTAGCACCAAAGTCCAGAATAATTTTAGGACTTCGATTATAGTGCTCTTCACTCTATTTTCAAACTCAGGTCAGATTGTCTTATTTGCATGTTATCCAGGCTATGGAGGATCCAAAAGGTGACTGATGACACCTTTGCTGTTTTAGGGTAGTAAAAAAGAGAAAAACTATGAAAATGAATTCCAAACATAAAAAAGCAATTATTATAGACATTTAGTTCATAAGAATATCTACCTTGGGTTGAATTGTATAGTATGGTATCAGAAAATGATCAGGAGTTCCTGTCATGGCGCAGTGGTTAACGAATCCGACTGAGAACCATGAGGGTGAGGGTTCAGACCCTGCCCTTGCTCAGTGGGTTGACGATCCGGCGTTGCCGTGAGCTGTGGTGTGGGTTGCAGAGGAGGCTCGGATCCCGCGTTGCTGTGGCTCTGGCGTAGGCCGGCGGCTACAGCTCCGATTTTTTTTTTTTTTGTCTTTTTTTGCTATTTCTTTGGGCCACTCCCACGGCATATGGAGGTTCCCAAGCTAGGGGTCTAATCGGAGCTGTAGCCACTGGCCTACACCAGAGCCACAGCAACGCGGGATCCGAGCCGCGTCTGCGACCTACACCACAGCTCACGGCAACGCGGGATCGTTAACCCACTGAGCAAGGGCAGGGACCGAACCCGCCACCTCATGGTTCCCAGTCGGATTCGTTAACCACTGCGCCACGACGGGAACTCCTACAGCTCCGATTGGACCCCTAGCCTGGGAACCTCCATATGCCGTGGGAGCGGCCCAAGAAGTGGCAAAAAGACAAAAAAAAAAAAAGAAAAAGAAAAAAGAAAATGATCATACACAAAAAAATTGTGCTCAGTATGTCACTTGAAGACTACACGAGATAATATTTGAGGTGGCTAAGTTCCCATAATACTTGACCCTCCTGAAGGTAACACCTCAAACCCTAGACAAAACATGTATTTTTAAAAATAACCTTAAAGCATTGAAGAGAGTTAGAAAACAGGCAGACTCTAGAGGGAATTTGAAACTTTAAAGAAAATATCATGAGAACTGAGTTGCCTATTGTTATGGTACTTAGCATTTGAATACAAGTGGAAAACCTACAGCATTTCTGGCCTCAAGTTTCAGACTATAGGGTTTGAGACTAAAAAAGATCTTTGGAGGTGTGTAAAAATCCCAGAAAGGAGAGTGCTAGAAAAGTGAAGTTTCAAATTTTATTTATAAATTTACCTAATTAACTAAATGACCAATGAACTATGCACGCACAAGACAGATTCAAAGCAGTCCAAGTAAAGATTTTTAATGAACTAAAATTTGAGTTGTCATCTATAAAGTTCGTAGTTTGAAACCTAACAAGTTAATTGTCCACTAAGACAAAAACCTTAATATTCTGTGGAAAAATAAATAACAAAATCCAAAGTCCTCATAGTAGAACAGTGACAGTATGTTATAGTCCAAAGTTATTTGACATCAGATGATCTAGGAAAATGTGATCCATTTTTCAAAAGGGAAGATAATTAAAACCAACACTGACATGACTCAGATTTTATAATTAGAAGGCAAGGTATGTTAAGCAGCTCTTATAACTGTGCTATGTAAGGTAAAGAAAAATATGCTTGTAAGAAATATCTGAATAGAAATGCGAACTATGTGAAATGTAGAAATTCTAGAACTAAAACATAATATCTGAAATAAAATATTAACTGGAGGGAATTAATAGCAGAATAAAGATGACAGAGAAAAGAGTGACCAGGAAGATAGATCAGTATAAAATGTTTGACCTGGAGTTCCTGTCGTGGCGCAGTGGAAACAAATCTGACTAGGAACCATGAGGTTGCAGGTTTGATCCCTGGCCTCACTCATTGGGTTAAGATCCTCTTTTGCTGTGAGCTGTGGTGTAGGTTGCAGATGCACCTTGGATCTGGTGTTGCTGTGGCTCTGGCATAGGCTGGGAGCAACAGCTCTGGTTAGACCCCTAGCCTGGGAACCTCCATATGCTGCAGGTGCGGCCTTAAAAAGACAAAAGACAAAAAAGAAAGAAAATGTTTGACCTGAAGAATACAAAAAAAAGAACAATTTAAAAAAGGAAAATTATAGAGTCACCTGTGGGAAAATAACAGAAGATCTAATCTATGTTTAATTGGAGTTAGGCATAAATAAAAGCATGTGACAAAAATATTTGAAGATGGAATAATTAAAATTTTCCAAATTGGGGAAAAACATAAACTAATAGATTAAGAGATTCAACAAATCATAAACAGGAAAAATAAAAAATTCATAGTTAGCATAATATCAACCTGCCTAAAACTAAAGATAAACAGAATATCTTGAAAATAACCAAAGGAAAATATACTCCACATGCAGGGAAACAATCATGAAAAAATTCGGACTTCTTATGAAAAAATATAGGGGCCAGAAGGAAATGAAATAAATATCTTTAAAGTGATAAATGGTGCAGGCAGGGGCAGAAGGGAATCCAAATTTATTTATCAAGTGATAATATTCTTCAAGAATCATGGTAAAGTGAATTTGCATTGTGGCTCAGTGGGTTATGAACCTGACTAATATCCATAAGGATGCAAGTTCAATCTCTGGCCTTGCTCAGTGGGTTAAGGATCTCACATTGCCATGAGCTGTGATGTAGGTCTCAGGCTTGGCTCTGATCCCATGTTGCTGTGTCTGTGGCATAGGCTGGAGATATGCTACATCGCCAATTCAGCCTCTAGCCTGGGAACTTCCATATGCTGCAAGTGAAGCCCTAAAAAGAAAAAAAAATCATTATAAAGACTATGATTCTTTTCATATTTTCATATGAAAGAAAGCAAAGAAAATCTGTTAGCAGCAGACTTATACTATGGAAAATAAACAAAGATGTCAAGCTAAAAGAAAAAAATCCCAGATAGAAATTTGGATCATCAAAAAGAAATGAAGAACAGTAGACGTGTTAAATATCTGCAAAATGTGCAATAATATTTTTCTCTTCTTTAAAATATATAGAGATATTTAAATTAAAATCAAATTATTTTTTGTTCATAATGTATGCAGAACAAATGACATAAATAAGGATGGGAGAAAATGGACTCTCAAAACTGTAAGCTTTCTGTGCTTCTTCACGAAGTGTCACAATATTAACTTTAGGTAGGTTGAAAAAAAAACTTTGTATATTGCAACCCTTAGCACAACCACTAAAACAATAATATGAAAAATTAGAGCTAAACAATACAATAAATATATTAAAATGTAATTCAAAAAATAACAAATAACATAGAAGGGAGGGAAGATACAGATGAACTAAATCAAATCATAGCAATAATTGCATTAAATGATTATGGAATAAGACTCCAAGTAAAAAGCAGAAATTGTTGGAATAGATCAAAGCAGGAAGAGCCAAGTAACTACTGTCAATAAGAGGTGTACTTTAAATGTAAAGACATATAATGAAATTTAGTACTTGGCAAAAGATACGCCCTGAAATAAGCAGCAAATGACTGTTTTGGGTAAAATGATATCATACAATAAAAGTTTCAGGATAAAGATTATTATCAGTGGAAAAAAAGCCTTATCATAATAATAAAGTTGTCAGTTCATCAAGGAGATAGCAATCATAAATTTGTAAATACCTAATAATGGAGCTTCAAAATGTACAAATATAAAATGAACAGAATGAAAATGAGAAATAAATAATTCACCATTGTAGGAGACTTTATCAACCCTCTCTCAACAATTGATGAAAACAGCAACAAAAATTTATAACCACTTAGAGGATCTGAATGAGGCCATTTACCAGGTTGACCTAATTGTTATTTTAGAACACTATACCCTAGAATTGCAGGATATACCTTCTTTTCAAATGCACATGATGCATTCATTGAGATAGAAGCATGTTGGATCTTTAAAACAAGTCTCAATAAATATAAAATAATTGAATTTGTAGAGAGTATGTTTTTTGACCAAAATGTAATTAAATGCAAAATTAATAATAAAATCTAGAGTAATATCAAATATTTTGAAATTAAAAAAAACCTTGTACTTTGGGGTTGGATTCCAGTCTTTTTAGCTCCACACCCACAGCATATGGAGGTCCAAGGCTAGGGTCCAATTGGAGCTGTAGTTTCCAGCCTACATCAGAGCCACAGCAATGTGGGATCCAAGCCAAGTCTTTGACTACACCCCAGCTTACAACAACGCCGGATCCTTAACCCACTGAGCAAGGCCAGGGGTAGAACCCACATCCTCATGGATGCTAATTGTATTTGTTAACTGCTGTGCCATGAGAGGAACACCTAGGATCAGAGATTTCTAAAAGCTTCTCACATGATTCTAATGTACTGCAGATTGGGACCAGGCCAAGGGCCTAATGAAGCATAGGAACTTGAATGGTGGAGGAGAAGGAAAAGGAAAGAAGGATGGCCTTCATTCTTGATGTCAGTGAAATTGACAGTGATGTAAATAATATAATGATGAGATATTCCTAATGATCTCTTCATTCAAAGTTTATGTTTGTATATCTTTTAAAGCAAAGCCCATAGATATTGATGGCCCCTTCCGAGAAATTTCCATTTTTAAATAAAGGAAAGCCTAAAATTATTTCATTTGTCATAAATATTTTTTCCAAAACCTATTATCTCATTTGTCAATATTACATTTTATTTTTACTAAATTTAATTAAGAAACACAAGAATAATACTTATCCTGTTAGGTTAAATAAAATATACAATATTCATTTAAATTACTCTTCATTTCATCAGTGTAAATTAAATGTCTAAAATGTCTATATTAAAAACTCCTGAATGGACGAGAGAAGATGGAAGAGTGGTAGGACGTAAAGCTCACCTACTTCCACAGATACATCAAAAATACATCTGCATGTGCAACAAATCACACACAAAATTTGCTGAACACTAGCAAAAGATCTCAGGATTCTAATAGAGCAAGAAAATCTTCATAAAACCAGGTAAGACAAAAGAAAAATAGAAAATGAGAAAGGAAATGGGGTAGGACCTGCACCCCTAGAGGGAGCTGGAAAGAAGAAAAGCTCCTGCACCATGAGAAGTTCTCCTACCAGTGGGGAGATCAGCCAGGACAGAGGAGAACTTCAGAATCTTGGATGAGAACACATCAATCCATTTGAAGAAATTAAAATGGAAACAGTCCTCCAAAAAAGTGATTGCTACCACCCTGCACTTCCCAGGTATGGGCAGGGGTTTGGAACTGAAACTCAGACTTTGGAGATCAGACTCAGAAAGAGACCTGGGGTTGGCTGAGTGGGGAAAAAACTGAGGTTGGGTACATGAAAAAAGCCTCTGGGGTCTAGGGTGATCACATCTGAGGGTGTAAGCTGAGGAAAACCAGATGAGCTTGGAGGCTAAGTACCATTGTTTGCGGTGCTGGAGGGCAGGGGCAGATTCACCACAATAGCCATGTTCCCTGTATGTACTCTCAGATGGCATGACACCGCCTGTTCCAGTTCCAGCTAGCAACATCTGGGGAACAGCCCCTTCACTTGGGACTACAGAGAGTAGTGCTCCTATGAGTGGCCCAGCAAAAGAAGTGACCAAGAGAACAATGCCTACCACCACAGATGTAAAGAGCTCTCCCACAAACTACCCAGCAAAGGCAGTGACTGCAGGAATGGCACCAACCCCCACAGCTACAGAGAGCTCTCCTGTGAGCGGCCAGCAAAGGAATTGACCATGAGAATGGCCCCCACACCGGTAGCTACAGAGCACACTCCCAAGAGCCTTCTCAGCAAAGGGAAGGACCACAAGAGCAGCTACTGATGTCGCCAGCTACAGGAAACAGTCATGAGAGCTACCTGATAACAGGTGGGGTTGTGGGGGCCACTGCTGCTCCCCCTGCTACAAGAGCAGTCCATGAACCATGAACCACTGCCACCCCCCCTCATGGACAGCAACCATAGCAGCCCCCCAGCTCCAAGAGAGGTAATGTGATACCACTGTTCCTATCATGTGCTCTGGGTACACATGAGCCACAACCACACCTGGGAACTTCAGGACTGGGCCCTAGCTGCTACATCTACACACTTGCTGTCAGGGGGATCATGAACAAGGAAATTTAGACAAACAACAATAACAAAAAGAAAGACAATACGAGATGACAAATAGCTTTCAGACAAAGGAACAAGATAAAAACACAGAAAAACAACTAAATGAAGAGGAGATAGGCAGTTTATCTGAGAAAAGAATTTAGAGTGATGATAGTAAAGATGATGCAAGATATTGGAAAAGAATACAGGCACAGATTGGGAAATTACAAGAAATATTTAACAAAAGAGCTGGAAGATTTAAAGAACAAGCAAACTAATATGAATAACACAGTATCTGAAATGAAAAATACACTAGAAGGAATCAGTAGCAAGACCACATAGGCAGAAGAACAATTAAGTGAGGTAGAAGACAGAGTGGCAGAAACCACTGCCAGAGAAAAGAATAAAGAAAAAAAGAATGAAAAGAATTGAGAGTCTAAGAGACCTCTGGGACAACATTAAATGTACCAACATATACATCATAAGAGTTGGGGAAAGAAAAGGGAGAGAGAACGAACAAGAGCAAAAAATTTTTGAAGTGATTGTAGCCAAAAACTTTCCTAATGTGGCAAAGGAAACACTCACTCAAATTGAGGAAGCACAGAGAATCCCATAAAGGATAAACCCAAGGAGAAACACAGTGAGATACATACGAATCAAACTGACAAATATTAAATACAAAGAAAAAAAAAAGCCACAAGGGAAAAGCAAAAGATAACATATAAGGGAATCCCCATAAGGATAACAGCAGATTTTTCAGCAGAAACTCTGCAAGCTAGAAGGGAGTATCAAGCTATATATAAGATGATGAAAGGGAGCAACCTAGAACCAAGAATACTCCACCCACCAAGACTCTCATTCAGATTTGATAGAGAGATCAAAAGCTTTTCAGACAAGCAAAAACTAATGGAATTCAACACCTCCAAACCAGCTTTATGACAACTACTAAAGTAATATCTCTAGGCAGAAAAGAACAGTCCACAATTAGTAACAAAACTATTACAAATGAGAAAGCTCACTGGTAAAGGCAAATATAATATAAAAGTAGGAAATCACCTGTTGACAAATATGATATCAAAATAGCTTGGCAAGAGAGTACAAATGCAGAACATTGAAAATGCATTTGAAATTAAGAGACTAGCAACCCAAAACAATTCTGTACCTATGTAAATTTCCATAACAAAATCTAATAGGAGTCACAAACCAAAAAAATTACAATAGACAGAAACATTAAAAAATAAAAAGTAAACCAAACACAACACTAGTCAGCAAATCACAAGAGAAGAGAACAAAAGAGGAAGCAAAGAAAAAAAGACCTAAAATAACAAATCCAAAACAATTATGAAAATGGCAATAGGAACATTTATATCTATAATTACTTGGAATGTAAATCGACCAAATGCTCCAACCAAAAGACACTGACTGGTTGAATGGATTAAAAAGCAAGACTTGTATATATACTGTTTACAAGAGACCTACTTCAGACCTAAGGACACATATAGACTGAAAGTGTGGAAATGGAAGAAGGTATTATTTCCAAATGGAAATAAAAAAAGCTGGTGTAGCTATACTCATATCAGAAAAAATAGACTTTAAAATAAAAAAGGTCACAAGAGACAAAGGATGTTACATGATAAATGATAATGATAAAAGGATAAATCCAAGAAGATATAACAATTGTAAATATGTATGCATGCAACATAGGAACACCACAGTATAAGAGGCAACCACTAACAGCTGCAAAAGGAGAAATCAATAGTAATACAATAATAGTGAAGGATTTTAATATCCTACATACCTCAATGGACAGATCATCCAGACAGAAAATCAACATGGAAATACAGGCCTTAAATGACACCCAGAAGAGATAGACTTAACTGATATTTATAGAACATTCCATTCCAAAACAGCAGAATAAATGTTCTTCTCAAGTGCACATGGAACATTAACCAGGATAGATCACATCTTGGGCCATAGGTCAAGCCTCGTTATTTTTTTTTTTGGTGGGGGGGGATTGCACCCATGGCATTTGGAGGTTCCCAGGTTAGGGGTCGAATCAGAGCTGAAACTACTGGCCTATGCCACAGCCACAGCAACACTAGATCCAGGTTGCAACTGCGACCTACACTACAGGTCATGGCAACACTGGATCCTTAACCCGCTGAGTGAGGCCAGGGATCGAACCCACATCCTCATGGATACTAGTCAGGTTTGTTAACTGCTGAGCCATGATGGGAACTCCAAGCCTTGATAAATTTTTAAAAATTGAAGTTATATCAAGCATTTTCTCTAACCACAATTCTATGAGATTAGACTTCAACAACAAGAAAATAACTGCAAAAAACCCCACAAACTCCTGGAAGCTAAACAGTATGCTGCTAAACAACCAATGGATTGTTGAAGAAATCAAAGAGGAAATCAAAAGATACTTAGAGATGAATAACAACAGACATATGACAATCCAAAAACCTATGAAACACAGCAAAGGTAGTTCTTAAAGGGAAGTTAATAGCAATATGGTCTTTCCTCAGGAAACAAAATCTCAAGTAAATAACTTAACTTTACACCTAAAGCAGCTAGAGAAGAAAGAACAGGAAAAAGTTCAGTTAATAGTAGAAAAGAAATCATAAAGGTCAGAGAAGCAATAAATAAAATAGAGACAAAGAAAACAATAGAGAAGATCAATGAAAACAAAAGTTGGTTCTTTGAAAGATCAACAAAATTGATACACCTTTAAGCCAGACTCACTTAGAAAAAGGGAGAAGACTCAAATCAGTAAAATTAGAAATGAAAAAGGAGAAGGTACAACTGACACCTCAAAGGAGAATTTGAGTGAGTATTTACAAAGGATCATAAGAGACTACTGTAAGCAACTATATGCCAATAAAATGGACAATACAGAAGATACAGTCAGATTCTTACAAAGGTACAACCTTCCAAGACTGAACCAAGAAGAAATAGAAAATATAAATAAACCAATCACATGTACTAAAATTGAAACTATGATCAATAAACTTCCAAAGAACAAAAATCCAGGACCTTATGGCTTTACAGTAAAATTCTATCAAACATTCTGGGAAGAGTTAACACCTATCCTTATGAAACTACTCCAGAAAATTGCAGAGGGAGGAACACTTCCAAGCTCTTTCTATGAGGCCACCATCACCCTGATTCCAAAACCAGACAAAGATACCAGCAAAAAAGTAAATTACAGGCCAGTATCACTGATTATTATAGATGCAAAAATCCTCAAGAAAATATTAGCAAACTTAATCCAGCTATATATTAAAAGGACCATATACCACAATCAAATGGGATTTCTCCCATGGATGCCAGGATTCTTCACTTTATGCAAATCAATCAGTGTGGAGTACCACATCTACAAACGGAAAAATGAAAACCATATGATCATCCCAGTAGATGCAGAAAAAGCTTTTGACAAAATTCAACACCTATTTCTGATAAAAATTCTCTGGAGAATATGCATAAAGGGAACCTAACTCAACATAATAAAAGCCATATATGCCAAACCCACAGTTAACATCATTCTCAATGGTGAAAAACTGAAAGCATTCCCGTAAGGTCAGGAACAGTAAAAGGATGACAACTTTCACCACTATTTTTCCAGATAGTTAGGAAGTCTTAGCATTGGCCAGAGAAGAAAAAGAAATAAAAGGAATCAAAATTGTAAAAGAAGGAGTAAAGCTATTACTGTTTGCAGATGACATGATACTATACCTAGAAAATCCTAAAGACCCTACCAAAAAATTGTTAGAGCTCATCAGGGCATTTGGTAAAGTTGCAGGATACAAAATTAATGCACAGAAGTCAATCATATTTACATATAATAATATTGAAAGATCAGAAAGTGAAATTAGGGAAACAAACCCATTTACTGTCACATCAAGTAGAATAAAATACCTAGGAATAGGTCTACCTAAAGAAACAAAAGACCTGTCCTCTGAGAACTATGACACTAATGAAAGAAATCAGATGACACAAACAAATGGTAAGATATACCATGTTCTCAGATTGGAAGAATCAGTAGTGTCAAGTTGATTATACTACCCAAGGCAACCTATAGATTCAGTGCAATCTCTATTAAATGATGTTCTTCACAGAACTAGAATAAAGTATTTTAAAACTTTTTGGAAACACAAAAGACCCCAAATAGCCAAAGCAATATTGAAAAACAAAAACAGAACTGGAGGAATCAGACTTCCTGACTTTAGACTACAAAGTTACAGTAATCAAAACAGTATGGTACTGGCCCAAAAGCAGAAAATATAGATTACCGGAATAGATTAGAAAGCCCAGAAATAAACCCAAACACCTATGATCAACTGATCTATGACAGGGGGCAATAACATATAGTGGAGGAAAGACAATCTTTTCAATAATTACTGCTGAGAAAACTGGAGAGCTACATATAAAAGAATGAAATTATAACATTCTCTAACACCATACACAAAAATAAACTCAGAATGGATTAAAGACCTAAACATAAGACCAGATGCTGTAACTCTCCTGGAGGATAACATAAGCAGAATACTCTTTGATATAAATTGCAGCAATATCTTTTCTGATCCTCCTCCCAGAATAATGAAAACAAAAACAAAAATAAACAAATGGGACCTAATTAAACTAAAAAGCTTTTACACGGTGGACTCACAGAAATGGAAAATTGTCCCATGCTCCTGGATTGGAAAAATTAATATTAAAATGGCCATACTGCCCAAGGCAATCTACAGATTTAATCAAATCATCAATGACATTTTTCACAGAACTAGTACAAACAATCCAGAAATTTATATGGAATAATAAAAGACCCAGTACTATAAAAGCAGGTCTGAGGAGGGAAAAAGAAAAAAAAACAGGAGGCATAACTCTTCCAGACTTTAGGTGACATTACAAAGCTACAGTAAACAGGACAGTGTGGTACTGGTACAAAAACAGACATACTAATCAGTGGAACAGAATAGAGAGCCCAGAAATAAACCCAGACACCTGTGGTCAATTAATCTTTGCCAAAGGAGGAAAGAATATAAATGGTAAAGAGACTCTTTGGCAAGTGGTGCTGGGAAAACTGAACAGCTGCATATAAATTAGTGAAACTAGAACTCACTTTCACACCATACACAACCATCAACTCAAAATGGCTTAAAGACATACATAATACTCCTAGAAGAGAAAGAACATAGGTAAAACATTCCCTGGCATAAACTGTACAAATGTTTTCATAGGTCAGTCTCTCAAAGCAATAGAAATAATAACAAAAATAAACAAAATGGGACCCAATCAACCTTACAAGTTTTTGCACAGCAAAGGAAACAATAAAAAAACAGGAAAAGAAAAGACAACTGACAGAATGGGAGAAAATAGTTGCAAACAATGCAGCTGGCAAAAGTGTAATCTTCAAAATATACAAAAAACTCATACAACTGAACAACTAAAAACCAACCCAATCAAAAATGGGCAGAAGACTGAAACAGACATTTCTTCAAGACATACAGATGTTCAATAGGCACATGAAAAGATGCTCAACGTCAACAATTATTAGGAAATGTACATCAAAACTACAATGAAGTACCACCTCACACTGGTTAGGATGGCCATCATTACTAAGTCTATAAATAACAAATGCTGGAGAGGGTGTGGAGAAAAGGAAACGCTCCTTCACTGTTGGTGGAAATGTAAATTGGTACAATCAGTATGGAGGTACCTCAGAAAACTAAATATAGTACTACCATATGATCCAGCAATCCCACTCCTGGGAATATATCCAGACAAAACTACAATTCAAAAATATACATGCACCCCTGTGTTCCTTGAGCACAACTTACAATAGCCAAGACATGGAAACAACCTAAATATCCATCAACAGATGAAGGGATTAAGAAAAAATGTTACGTATAAACAATGGAGTACTACTCAGCCATGAAAAATAATGAATTGCCTTTTGCCACAACATAGATGCAACTAGAGAGGTAGTCAGAAAGAGAAAGACAAATACCATATGTTATCACGTATATGTGGAATCTAAAATATGACAAAAATGAACATACAGTCAAAACACAAACAGACTCACAAACATGGAGAACAGACTTATGATTGTCAAGGAGGAGAGAGAGAGAGAATGGGAATGGACTGGGAGTTTGGGGTTACTAGATACAAACTATTACATTTAGAATGGAGAGGCAATAAGATCCTACTATACAGCACAGGGAACTCTCGTGATAGAAATCCAGTCTCTTGTGATAGAACATGTTGGAAGATAATATGAGAAAAAAGGTGCATATAGATGTTTGACTTGGTCACTTTGCTGTATAGCAGAAATTTGCATAACAGTTTAAATCAACTATAGTAATTTTTTTTAAATCTCAATTTGCAAAGAAAATGTCCTAGAATTATATATATATATATATATAATATATATATATATTTTACATATATATATATATATAATATATATATATATATAAAACTGTCTACCTAACTAAGATACTCAGTAGAGAGACTAGAGAGACTCCCCTTGGTGGCTTGATGAGTATGCTGCCATGATGGGAAGCCCACATGGCAAGGAACTGTGATGACCTTTAAGAACTGTGGGTGGCCTCTAGCTACTGGCAAAATTCCTGAAGCTCTCAATTCAACAACCACAAAAATTGATAACTTCCAATAGCCACAGGAATTTGGAAGACAACTCTGAACTACTGCTGAGAAATCAACAATAGTCAACACCTAGAGTGGAACTTCATGAGACACTAATAAAAGAACTCCGTAAAACTATGCTCAAAATCCCAATTCACCGAAACAGAAAATAAGTGCCTTGTCACAGACATAAAAATTATAATTAAAATTAAAACATTTCCAAATAATCCATTGGTCAAATAATTAATTGAAATGAAAATTATAAAGCATATTGAATACAAGGATAACAAAAAAAACCCTACAACCTATCAAAAACTGAGGCATGCAGCTATAACAGTGATTGGAGAAATTTATAACTCTAAATGCTTTTATTAGTAAAGAAGACAGATCTAAAACCAAAAATGTAAGCCTCCACCTTAAGATAGAAAAAGCAAGCATAATAAACCAAAGTAAAAGGAAAGAAATAAGAATTAGAGAAAAAAATTAGAATAGAAAAAAAAATAACAAAATCCAAAAATTGATGATTTGAGATCTGCAAAATTGATACACTCCTACCTAGACTAATCAAGGTAAAAAGACAGAAAATAGATTCCCAGATAAATAATAAACAAGGACTATCACAGTAGATTCTATAGAAATTAGAAAACAAGAGTAGTATATTTATGCCAACAAATTTGACAACTTAGATGAATGAGGCAAACTATCTAAAAAATCCAGCTTATCAAAATTGAAGAAAACATGAAACAGAAAATGTGATTATCCATATATCTATTAAGGAGATTGAATTTCTCCTACAAAGAATATTCCATTCTTTGGTGCTTTAAATGTTGAGTTCTATCCAACATTTAACAAAGAAGTATTTCCAATTTTATGCAAACACTACCAAATAAATGTTTTAAGAAAAAAGTGACGAGGAAACATTATAAGAAAAAAAGTTTTTAACCAGTACTCCCTCATGAATGGATGCAAAAACACGTAGCAAAATAATAGAAAATTCATTCTAGTAACATATGAAAGGAGAATGCATCATGAAGTAGAGTTTATTTGGGGAATGCAGTTCTTTTAATATTCATCAGTTTACCATGTTAATATATTAAAAAGAGAAAAAAAGACATGATTACTCCAATGATGCAGGAAGAATGACAGAACTTAACATATATTCATGATGAAAACTCTTCAAGTGCTGAAGGGGAGATTCCTCAAATGATATTTAAAAAGAAAAAAATATGAAAAAAACCTTACTGCTAACCTCATACTTAATGGCAAAAGATTGAATGCTTTCTTCTTAAGTTTGGTAGTAATGCAAAAATTCCTGCCCTCGGCACTTATATTTGACATGGTATTAGAAGTCCTAATAATTGCAATATGACAATAAAATTAAAGTCATAAAGATTAGAAAAAAGTTTAATGCTGCCATATAAAATTTTTCATAGAAATAGAATCTTGCAGTATTTATTCTTAGTATAAGGCTTCTGTGATATTTTTCTTAACATTTTGAGATTCATTCATGTGATATATGTACGAGTAACTTGTTCCTTTTTATTGTTGAGAAATATTTCATCAAATGAATACCTGCAGTTTGTTCATTCATTATCCTATTAATGAATGCATTATCTATTTCCAGATTTTTGGCTATCATGTATAAAGTTGATACAGACATTTTTGCATACATCTTTTTGTGAAAGTATATTTTTGTTGCATTTTTTTGTGAGTGGACCTTCTGGGTTATAGGTTAATGTGTTTGATTTTATATGAAACCTTTTTTCAAAATTCATTGTGGCATTTTATTGTTGAAGTGTATGAGATTTCTATTTGCTCCAAAATCTCACCAGCCTTTGGAGTTGTCACACTTTTTAATTTGTAGCCATTCTCATGGATTTGTAAGGGTACCTCATTGTAGTTTGAATTTGTTTTTTTTTTTTTTTCTTAAAGAATAATGATGTAGAGCACTTTTTCATGTGTTTATTGACCATTTGTTTATCTTCTTTGGTGAAGTGCCAACAGACTTTTCTATAGAAACTGATGAACTGATTGTGCAAATACTAAATACCTAAATTTCCAAAGCAACCTTGAAAATGTAAATAATATGTTATAATGTAGTGTAACATAACTTAGTGATAAATGTAAATAATATATGGTGGCAAACAATTGGAAAATTTGTCTCTGGATGGGTGAAGGTACAGAATGAATAGGAAAAGACATGAGCAAACATTCTGGAAAATGGTAATGTTCTAGAACTTAATAGGTGTTTGAGTTATATAGGTACATACAGTAGTCAAAACTCAGCAAATGTACACTGAGATTTGTGCATTTTGTTGTAAATAAATTTTACTATGGAAGAAAAATATACTATAGATAATGATAATATGTACTGAAGTGTTTGATGGAAAGTATAATGATACCTGCAGTTTACTTTGAAATGAACCAAATATAAGATGCCTTAATGGTTGGCAAATATAAGATCAACACATGCTATAGCTTGTATCAAAACATCAATAATAGAATCTACATGGCGGGTATAGTGATGAATACTGAATATTTATAAAAGTCTTCCAACATTGCTGTAGATGTCACACTTTTCATAATGTAATTTGTGAAACAAAGAGGACAGAAAATGGAATAATATTTTTGAAGTATTTCAAATAAAAATAGAAATAAAATATTAATTTGACACAGGTCTCTGAAAATTGAACAACATAGAATAATTCATTTTCCTTTACTGCTAGGTAAATAAGGCGGTTTTTCTTTATTAAATGGAGAATTGCTTCAAGGAAATATTTTTTCTTCTTAATTTCTCCTAATTGAAGCATTTTCTTAAATAGATTTAATTCCAAAATGGCTTTTGATACAAAATGACACATATGTTGTGATCTGTGGTCCTACAGTGTGCATGTTAAAATATTTTCAGAATATCTCCATATGCCAATAGAATCTGTACTGGTATTCCTTTTTTTATAACTGATAATATTTACTCTCTTTTCTTTTTAAGTCTTTCTTGGATTTAGCAATTTGTTAATCTTCTCAAATAATCAAATATTTTCTTTTTTGTACTTTTGAATATATGCTTGCTTTTTATTTCATCAATTTATACTTTCATCATTCATTATTATTTTCTTCTTTTTTAAAATTTTTTTGTGGAAGGTAATTATTTTCCCAGTTTCTGGTATGTAAGCAAATGTAATTTATTTTGGGCATTTATTTTTTTCTTTTATCTGCATTTAGGTCTACAAGCTCCTCTAAGCTGTATCCCTCAGGTTCTGATGTCATATTTAATTTCATTCAGCTCAGAATATTGCCTAATGGGTTATTTAAAAGTATATTGCTTGATTTTCAAATCTTCCACTGTGGTCAGTGCAGTTATTTTATTTTAGGACTTCAAAAATTATTGAGAAATATTTTATTGCTCAGCCCTTTTTTTTAAACCGTAGGTATTTAGTTCAACACTATCAAAAGTTAAATACTATTTTAATACCTATGCTACACAATATAAAGTTCTCAGAATGTTTTAAAGTTGATCAAGGTATATTTGCATGGTATTTTTTTTTATTATTTTAGTTTTATTTTTTACCCCACATATCAGAGATTATTCTTGTTTTATATTAGTTATATATTAACCATTTTATTTGGTCATCATTTATTTCTGGGCTTTTACTTCTTTCTGAATTTAGATTCTTTAAAATTCTTTTAAAACAAGTAATTGGCAGTGAAGCCTTTGTTTTTTTATTCATCTGAAGCTGTAACATCTGGACCACTTTGGAGCAAACATTCCTTATACAGAACACAAGAAGCACTAACAAGTTTGATGTTTGATTTGATTATAGTTAGAAACTCTATCAAAAGTTTATCTAAAGGCACCACTGAATAAAAGCATGGACAGAAGAATGTGTGAGAAATCATTTACAATACATGCGTCCAACAGTAAACTAATATTCAAAGTATATTCTTAAAAGAGGAAAATGCCTGGAAGTCAGGAAATAAGACACTTTCTCAAAAGACCCACTAGTACTTTCCAAAAGAAGAGTAAAAATTAAAAAAGAAATTTAACAGTTATTGATTGTGGTGATATTCGTAGTAATAAAATATTGTAAACAATCCAAATGTCCATCAGTGGAGAACTGGCTGGATAAACTATAGAACATACAAAGAGTAATATTTATATACTACAGTAAAAAATAATGAGGTCTTTATTCCCTGACAAGTCATATCTTCAGAGTGTATTATTAAGTGAAAAAAAAAAATAGGTGCAGAACAATTTAAAGAGTATGCCACCTTTTATGAAAGAAAGTGAGGAAATGCAGTTTTCTATATGAATGTGTTTATGTTGCTTGTATTTGCAAAAGGATTTGCTAGTGGGAAAACCCAAAACTGTAACAGTTACCTGTAAGGGCAAGAGGGAGTAGTAGTGAAGATTACTCTCAACATACCTTGCTGTATAATTCTATTTTGGAATTTAGAAAATGTTGACACCTTCTAAAAATAATATGAACAAAAGAGAATAGAAAATCCTGAAAACTTGAAAACAAATGGAAATAAGTGAACCTAACCATCTATCAGAATGATGCCACAACCACACAGAGAGAAGAATAATTTTGTATGATTTGGGAACATGGTATTTTGATTGCAGATCCTTAATTCTATGAACTAATGGAACTAAAGAAATCTCACTTCACTAGTTTTGATATAGTTTTATATGTAGTAAGAGCAAGTTAATAAGTGGTTAATGCTAAAAATGTTAAAAAAACAAAGATTTTTTTAAGATATTGAAAAGAGTCCAAATGTCCGTCAATAGAAAACTGAATAAATAAATAAAAATTTATTATAAATAAATTTATAAATTTATTTCTGATTAATTATAACTATATAATAAAATATGGATGATTTTTAAAATATATTATTGAATTAATAAAAACTTGTCTCAAAAAATGTATACAATAAAATGCCATTTTTATAAAACCTGAAAAAAAATTAAAATCAAATATTTATAGGCAAGCTCTGAGATGGCCGCCATTGAGCTTTTCCTCCTGATGTTCATGCTCCTGTAATATCCTGTGAACGTGGGCTGAAATTACTGACCTGTGTAGAGTAAATAGGATATAGCCGAGGTGATAGGATTTCTGTCGTGAGCACCAACAAACTATGGCTTATGTCTTGGGTGATTTCTCATATTTTCTCAGCTGCTTGCTGTTATGTGTTACCTTGTCTTCTATGCAAAAAAACTCAAGTCCTAATCCTCAGTATTTCAGAATGTGGCTTGTCTAAGAAATAGGGTCATTGCAGATATAATTAGTTGAGATGATCATACTGGAGTAGGTTGAGCCCCTAACCCAATGTAACTGGTATCCTTACAAAGACGATCATGTGAAAACAGAGAACGCCATGTGATGGTGAAGGCAGAGACTGCAGTCTTGCAGCTGCAAGCCCAGGAGCACCAGAGCTTGACAGACAGCAAACCCCCAGAAGCCAGGAGGAAGGAAGGAAGGATTCCTCTTGAGGTTAGGGAAAGCATAGCCCTTCTGACACCTTGCTCTTGGACTTCTAGCTTCCAGAATTATGAGAGAATACGTGCCAGTTTGTGGCATTTTGTTATAGCAGCCCCAGGAAACAAGTATGCTTACTTTGATTTCTGACCCACAGATACAGAGGTAATGAGGGGCTGCTATTTTAAGCTGCTGAGTTTTAGGATAGTTTGTTTTTCAGCAATAGATAACTGTACACATGTCATTTTAGACTATGTAAATATGTGATAAGTCTAAGAAGATTAAACTTGGGAATGGGTGGCACCTGGGCTGTTGTGAGAAAAAAGCAGCTGGAAACACATAAAATTCCTCATAGCACAAATAGTCTGACCTGTACATTACCACTGAGATGAGTATACCTCACGCACTGTGTCCCTGCATCAGTTGCTCTGTGAACAGTCCTGGGGGAAAAAAGGGCTTCCAGTGAGCCAGGTTAAATCATTTTCCCACCACTGGCTATATCAGAGAATCAGCAGAAAAAATCTTGGCCTTTGGATTTCCAAGGGGAATGAGTGGGTTGTATCTGGATTTACCATTACATAAAAACTATTTAAATTTGGGGTTGGGTAGTTACCCCCAAAGAAACTGAAATGTATTAGCATGGGGCAAAGATTTCAGGGACCCTTAATCCAACATATAAATGTCTCCTAAAAGAAAGTGAAGAAATAACAAAAATGAATTATATCATGAGAGATGAGAAAATCAACACTGTCAAAATAAAACAAGGAGGCAGTTTCTCAGTGAACTGACAACCCACATTAGATGGGCCTGCTTGGAATTCTTCCTCAAATTCTTTTCACTGGAATTCTAGGTGTGGCAGTTCATCAAGTTCAAGTCTAAAGGGAGAGAAATGGCAAAAGCAAAGCTTAACTCAAACCACCCTGTGAACTCTTCTTAAAAAAAAAAAAAATCTTAAAATGTTTTTGTTTGATTACTAGAAAATTTTATTGAAGCTTATTTTTAATCTTTCCCCCACACACACACAGAGGCAAAATTGATTGCACACACAGCATTGAACAAAAAAGTAATCAGACTGGTAATGCACGCACCACTCCCATCTTAATAAAAGTGTACTCAGACACATTGTATATCATGTTTTCATTCCATTTTGCAGAGAGAAGATAGTATACATCACGATTGTGCGCTCCGTATTACAGGAAAGTGAATCTTCTCCTGTCTTTAATAATTACCACTTTAAAGTTTGGGCTTTTGTTCCTCAATTTGGGGGGGGGTGCATATATGTGTTTGCTTTTTGTAAGAATTAAAGAGCTAACCAATTAGCAATTAAATAATAGAGAAAAGAGAAGAATATGGTTAAGCCATTCTCATAAAACATATTACTGGTTGCTTTTCTCAAGTTAAATCACACTAATGAACCACAAGCCACATGCCCCCTTATAAATTCCTGACTCATCAGAGAAAATGGCATTCTAAAGAAATACCATGCACTCCACATTGGTATGTTCCACAGGCAGCTGCTGCCTTGCAATTCCGTAACTGCCTGATGCTAATATCCTAAACCAGCCTTTAAAGGCTTCTTTGCTTGCTTATCAGCTGCCCACCTCAGGGAAAGGGCTGCGTCCAGCACCCTGGCAGCGCAAGGTGATTTGTCAGCTCCAGCCAGTGCCGCATTCCAGCGTGCTCTGCCTCAGTCTGTGCACACACATTGTTCCTTCTGAGTGCTTCACTCTGAGTCTTCGATCCCTTGAAGGTTACTGTGGTTCAGATTGTTACCAAAGTACTCAGGGAATGAACACAACCTTCTGGAATTGCAGATATCTGGCAGAATTAACACACCCCAGAAAACTGCTTACTGAAGTGCTGTGAGACAAAATCCATAGTGGGAGTATGTAGCTGAAGAGGGATATTAGTTCTGAGCCTTTATTCATTAGGACTCTCCTTTTTAACCTACTCTACTAAAATACAGATGTTAAAAAATAGTGAAATATTCACTGCTTTCTGTATTTTGCGGGCTTGTCATCCGTAAGATGTTTGAAGAAATTCCAAACCCTATGAAGCAATCCAAAGTAGAGAATGCATGGAGGAATATGTTCAAGGAACATATTTCAAGGACAAAAACCTCACATAAATCTTTTAAACTTTTAGAAACTGGATGAATTGCTACTCAGCTTAGCTGAACAGAGGAATTGTTGTTCAGTATTTTTGAAGAAGACAGAGTAATACCCATTGTTTTGTTCTTGTCTCAGATATAGCGGTCTCTTTAAAATCAGCGTACCCCCAAACAAACAAAAAGGTATTGCTTTCCTGTGCCCACAAAACTTTTGGTCCTATTAACTTACTATCTCAATTATGGAATCAACATCCCTTCGGTCATCCAAACTGGAAATCTCAAATCTAGAAAGTCAACAGAAATTAAAAAAAAAGAAAATTCTCCATCTACCTATCAAGTTTTATTAATTCTATCCTCTTTCTCCATTTGTCACTGTCAGGGCTTTCATTCAGGCCCTTCTCATGTTTCCTAAATTGTAGAAATACCTCCACCACCCCCAAAAAAAGGATTATTTTGCTTCCAGTCTCTGCTCTCTTCAAAATTCATCCTCTACACTGCTTTGAGGTACTTCTGAAGCAGAGGAGTAAACCATCCATTCCCAGCTTGAGTATTTTACCATGGCAGTCATATCTCTTCATTCTCCAGCTCCAGGCTACCTTCCCAGGAGTGGATCCTGCTCATCTACGCACCAGAAGCATTTCACTAGGACTGTTCTTCATCCTTTCCTGAATGTGCTGCTTGTTCTGAAGCTCTTCTGCTTCTGTCTTGCATCAGGAAGTGTCCCATCAATAAGAGAAACAGGGTGAGTTTAATATAAAGAATTATCAACTATCACAGGGGATTTCAGTGATGAAGAATTGGCTAGGAAAATGTAAAGTGAACTCAAAATGGCATAGGAATAGTAGCTATAAAAAGCAGTCATCCCCTCCAGGGCTGAGATATAGCATACAAGCAACAAGCCCCTGCTCCCAAGGCTGAGATCTAGACCTCACTGGAAAGGACATGGCCATGGCTCATTGAAGATGGAGGTCACGGGAGGAACTTGCTGGAAATTCACTGTCTGGAACTTACCAGGGAAACCATTCATGTGGAGGTGTCTCATCAGGGACTCTTTGCTGTAAAATAACCCATAGGGGTTGATGGGGGCAGGTCCTGGCTTCTGAGTGTTGCCACCTGTGGTTCACTGCAGGAGCTAGGTGCTGGGGGAGCTGCCTGCACTACAAGAGCCAAAAGCTGAAAAAGCCACAAGAGCACCTGCTCAGCAAGCATGCTGAAATGAGGAAGCCAAACCCTTTACCTCTTACAATGTCTCCAGTGTCTCCCCAGTACATACCACTGATAAAACTTAGCATCAAACAATTAGCAAAGAGGTCATCTGCATTGTTGGAGGCAGTGAAGGAAGGGTGAGTTTGGACCCAGAAGGCTACTTGATAACTGGAACACCCCTGTACTTTTTCCTCAGCTTGGAAAGCCCTTCTCTTATGGTCCAATTCAGATGTTACCTCCTCTCTAAAGCCTTTTCTCACCATCACAAATAATTCCTTGGAATGTTGTTCATGTCATTATTAAAAACATCTTTCCAGGAGAACCCGTTGTGGCTGAGAGTAAATGAATCTGAGTAGCATCCACGAGGATGCAGGTTCAATCCCTGGCTTTGCTCAGTGAGTTAAGGATCCAGCGTTGCCTCGAGTTATGGTGTAGGTCACAGATGTAGCTTGGATCTCATGTTGCTGTGGCTGTGGGGTAGGCCGTCAGCTACAGCTCCAATTAAACCCCTAGCCTGGGAACCTCCATATGCTGCGGTTGCAGGCCTAAAAAGAAAAAAAAAAATCTTTCTGCATCATCATTTATTTCCATGACTCTTTTATACCATTTATTTATTTCTGCGATAAGTTCAAGAATCAGAATCATGATTTATGCATTTTGCCCCTAAAATCAGACCTGAAATCTGAGCAAACCATCAACTTCAGAGTACAAAAGAAAGTGAAGAAACTAGAAACTGCCAGACAATAAAAATTCTTTTGGTTGTATCCATTATTTCTTTTAACTTATTTGGGCCCATAGATCCCACATACTTTTATCCTTTATCAGCCAAAGCTTGCAAAGATCAAGTAACTTGTCAAGCACTGTATAACTTGTCAGTGGCAAAGCAAAGACTACAACCCAACTGATGGGTATAACTTTAATTTTAGAGCTTTCTCCACCCTTTCATACAGATTATTGCTAGGAAATATAATTCATACATTATTTTATGTTTAAATTTTTATTTTTCCATCATTGGTAGTTTAGTCACCAGATTTTTATCAATAACTTATTTATCTTCTTGGTATCCAAAATGGGATCAATGAAAAAAGAAAACATGTAGATTAATATCTTCATATATGCTATGCTTTCTTCTACATATTGGCTCATCGCTTTTTCTTCTTTTTATAATTTCCTTCCCAACCTTTTCATTTGTCTTAAAATTCTCAATATTTAGGTGGATAAACAATAAGATCCTCCTCTATAGCATAGGGAATTATGTCCAATTTCTTGGGATAGACAGACCATGGTGCAGAATAATAATTTAAAGAATATATATATATATGCCTGAATCACTTACTGTGCAGTGGAAGTTGGTACAACATTGTAAGTCAGCTATGTTTAATAAAAAAATAAAGGAGTTCCCATTGTGGCTCAGCGGGTTAAGAACCTGACATAGTCTTCATGAAGACCCAGGTTTGATCCCTAGCCTCACTCAGTGGATTAAGGATCCAGCATTGCCACAAACTGGCATAGGTTGTAGATGCAGTTTGGATCTGGTATTGCTGTGCTGTGGCATAGGCTGGCAACTGCAGCTGCGATTCGACCCCTAGCCCAGGAACTTCCATATGCCACAGGTTGCAGCCCTAAAAGAAAAAGAAAAAATTCAATAAAAATAAATAAATTTTTAAAAGACTCTCTATAATTGTAATAATCGAGGCACATTAGTTTAATGAAAGGAAATGGGATCCTGCAAGGCACTGAAAATAGAATCTGGAAAATCATAAAGAAACATAGCCGCAGCTCGCTCGCTCGCTCGCTCTCTCTCTCTCTCCTTACACCCCCACCCCCCAATCTATGCCTCTTACATATTCTTCACTCTTCTCCTTACACCTAGAACAGCCTTTTCTGCCTCTCTGTGCTCAAGACAAAATGGTAATATAGTCATCTTAGGGTCTAAGTGAACATGTTCTAATAGGTCCAGCACCTGCCATTAACTGCCAGGAGTTTTTAAGTCTCAATAACAAATCTCAGGCAAGGAAAACTTGATTGACCGTCTTGGATCAGGATATCAATTCAAATCCAATCAACTGTGGTTGGTGGGCTAAAGCCGAGATCTATTTTGTTTTATTTTGTTTTCCCTTAATAAGTGTCTTGACTGACCTTAAAGTGAGGAAATCAGTTTAACAGAAAGAGGCTATGAGCTAAGTCAGAAACTTCAAAATTTACTATGTCCTACTATGAAAATCTTATATAGCGTTCAGGCCCAGTTTAAATGCACCTCATAGGCCAGTCTTGCCCAGATCTGTGAAACAAATTTAGTTACTCCTTCTGAGTGTTGTGCTTCTGTCATACAACTCATTTTATTCTGCCAATTATTATATACTTTTGCTTAAATATCTGCCTTTTCCAACCATGTGATTCATCTTTGTGTCTTCTATAGAACTTAGACTGATACTATTAGATATTTGTGTGACATAGTATACATGGCACACTGAAAGACCTAATACAGAAAGCCTTTCTTCCTTTGACTTAATTTCTTGGGTCTCTGAACATTGGTGATGCACTCATTTATTATTTCAGCATTTTTTTTTATTGAGCATGTATTATATTTTAGGCACTGTGGTTGACACCATATGCTTAGTGATGAGCAGAACAGACTGCCCATGTGAATCTCTATTGTAGAATTAAGTAATCAAGCAAGTAAATATAAAGTTATAGATTATGATTAGTGCTATCAAGAAAATACAGGGCACCACATCAGTATAATTAGGGGAACTGATATAAGCTGAATGGTCAGAGGATTCTTCCCTGATAATCTGTCATTTCTGATGTAAAGGGTGACCGGAAGTCTGCCAGGTGGATAGTGGTAGTGAGAGAAAGGGGGACATTTTGCCAGGGAAAGGACAATATGTGTGAAGGCCCCAAAGTAGGAAGGAATTTAAAGCATCTCAAGAATGACAGAAGGTCAGTATGCCTGCAAAGTAATCAGCAATCAGGTGAAAGGCTTTGGAGAAGTATACCAAAATCAGCTTTTCAGGACAATGCTTGGCGTTTGACCCTGAAAGAAATGGAGTGCTGCTGAGGTGCTTTAAACAGGGCAGGATCATTATTCAAATTTGAATTCTTAAAAGAGCACTCTAAATTCAGATTACAAAATAGATTAGAAAGAGAAGACACTGGAGTTCCCTTTGTGGCGCAGCAGAGCAAATCCGACTAGGAACTATGAGGATGTGGCTTCGATCCCTGGCCCTGCTCAGTGGATTAAGGATCCAGCATTGCTGTGAGCTGTGGTGTAGGTTGCAGACACAGCTCAGATCCTGTGTTGCTGTGGCTGTGGTGTAGGCCAGCAGCTGTAGCTCTGATTCGACCCCTAGCCTGGGAATCTCCATATGCCATGGGTGCGGCCCTAAAAAGCAAAAAAAAAAAAAAAGAGAGAGAGAGAGAGAGAAGACATTGCACAAATAGAAGCAAGATGTAAGAAGTTCTATAAGAGGTGGCAAATACATTTAAACTCTGAAGAGATCCTTCTCTACTTACACTGATAAATTTCTTTTTGCCTTCACGTTCAGGTCTGTTACTCTCAATGACTTTCTTTTTACCTCCTCTCTAGCTGAGCCATGGATTCCTCTTTGTGACATCCCCATCTCTCTTTTCCACCTCTCCTAAGCCAACCCTCTGTCCTCTTAAATGTCAGCTCCTGTATTTCTCTCTTAGCTTTGTAATTTCAGTCAACCTCAATTTAGTCAAAAAATTTTTATTGATTCATGTGCTTTTATGAATTGTGACAGATTTGAAGTATGAGTGGCCATTAGAATTATTTAGGAATTTTTTCAAAATAAAGATTTCTTAGCTCTGCTCCAAAAAATTCCCAATCACCAAGAGTACGGTGGTCTTAGACATTTATATTTTTGAATAGTTCCCCTGAACAAAACTGACGATCATCCATATTTGAGAATCTCTGTTTTTAGAGTATTATTAAATTCATATTATAATAACTTGGTTCTAAAAATCTTCTACCATCTCTTAGGTTTCCAGAGGCTACTTAAGAGGCATGTTGGAAATTCAGCCTTAGAAATCATAAGCCAGACATTTGCCAATTATTTATCTAAGGCTGGCAACATTCTTTTCCCCAGTGACAGTAACTCACCAGTTATATACCTACCTGTCCTCAATGATAGAGAAGTACATCTTAGAACTAAAATTTCATGGTGGATTTTTCCAGATCCTTTAGCCACATTTTATTAATATTTGAAACTAGCTGCACATAATCCTAGTAGTAGCAATAAACATTTTGATGCTATGTCATATTAGGAAAAAAATTGCTTGATTTTCATTACTCACTTAAAAGGTTAAGACATCAGGTCATGTGAGAAAAATGAAAACCATAAGCTTATGTGATCTGCCTACAAGCAAAAACAAGAGCAAATTCAAAAACTCTGAGCTCCCAAATTTCCAGTCCTCTTATTTCTTGCCCAGAAACACTACCTCCCACACTGCACATGTTGTAAACTTTATGTGGCCCATCTGTTAAGGAGTTTGTTTTCCAAATTTGCAAGGGCTTGGCACTTCTGGACCAAGTATCAAAACTGAGTGTGACGTAGATTTTTACCTTTTTAATAATTTAGAAATTGCAAGGACACTGGTGTCGGCAATGTCTGAGAAACAGAGGAAGTAACCCTTACATGCAGAAGCAGTAGAGAAAGGGTTAAACATCTTGACTTAGGCAAAGGTATACTTAATACCCACCATGATGACAGCAGTAGCAATACTAAGGGTGTATTGAGTTTCCAGGTTCAGTTGTGGGCTGAATGTGGGCACAGTTTGGCATTTGAAATTAGGCAGATCCAGACCATGATGTTTCCTCACAGTTAATGCAGAGACCATAGATAATAATTATGTTGCTGAGCCTACAGAGAATCTTTACGACTGATCCTCTATTAAACTGGCAAAACAAGAGGGTAATGTCTCCAGCACTAACAAGTTGGCAGGGAAGTAGCTGGCAGCTCCTCCCACTAATGTTCCATCTGTGCGAACCTTCAGTATGATCCAGGAGATTGTTTCCCCACACAGGTTGTGCCTGCAGTATAATCAAGAGAGAGCGAGACCCACTGGAGATATCTTTATTGTTTTTGCAAGTCACTGCCATTGGAGGGGGAGCCTGCATGGCATTGAGCATTAATGCTATTATGTCATTCTAAGGAGAACTATTTCTATGCAGGCATGTCGACAGGAAAATAACTGTTTCTAAGTGCTGGCTTATCCCAGTGACATAAAAGTCATAGAACAAGAAGAACGGTTTCTAACCAAGATTCATTTTAGAAAAGCCTTTTGTTTCTTTTCATGGAAGCTTGGGAAACCGCTTTTGTTTAAAAATATCTTTTCTGTTGATTGCTAACACAGTCCACGGTACCTTCCCAGCCTTGACTCTCCTCCAATATCCTGGTTCGGTTGGTTGGCTCAGACTTTGCTCCAGAAGCACAGAGGGGAAGGAAGAAAGGCTTGTGAATTCAGAAGGAGTGCACAGACCAGCTGAGGCAAATCCTAACTTCCATCCATGTCATGGTGTCTGTCATCAGTCATTTCCAGTGCCACCCAGGAAATACTCCCTGGATATTCTAGGCAGAAGTAGTATCTGCCTCCTCTGCATACCTAAGCATTCATTTGATATTTAACATGTGCTGTCTGGTTTTAGAAATATTGCACTGCATGGCTTATTTTTCCTTTTATATGATCCACAGTGCCTAGAATAGGGCTTTATTTAATACGCTTTGCATCATGACAAAATAAATGCATCTTAAGCTGTCCTCATTGAAGGCCATACACAGGGAAATATCATCAGGTTACTCACCAAGGAGGCAGATCTCTGATGCCTCACCTCATCCTGAGGGATGGACACTATGGAATAATAGGTAGTAATAGCTAACACTTTGATGCTTTGATGTGCTGCCCTGGTTCTCAGCACTTGATGTATTTTACCCATTTAATTCTCACAACAGGAAGTAGCTGTTGTTATTATTTTCATTTTACAGGTGAAAAAACTAAGGCCCCAAAGAGTAGAACTTTTTTTAGAATCTTACATCTAATAAGTGGGGATATTGACAAATGAATCTGAGTGATCTGTCTTCAAAGCTGAAGTTCTGAAACACCACGTGTACTGCTTCTGGATGGGAGTCATAAATGTCCACTGCTATAGTATTTTTGCAGCATCTCAGACTCTGTGCCTGACGAAAATTTAGAGGTGGCAACAGTTTTAATTACCAGTTTCTTGTGTATTCTTGTGTGTTCTTCTTCATGGAATTCACTTTGAGTACATCTTAGGAGTTTGAAGAAGTCCAAGAAGTTAACTTCCTTCCGTCTTCTCTAGTTAATTCATACCCATACTCCCACCCTACATTTGTTCACTTCCTTCCTATTTTTCCAAACAGGGCAGAGATAAAAAAATATAAAATAATAATGCCACCAGAGACATTACCAAAGATACAGGCATTTTCCCCACTCTGGAAGGCTGCATCATAACCTGATTCATCTAGCAACTCCTGTTTTCCAATCACAGTTTCAGTGGAGTGTTTCTTTACCTGTAGGCAGCTTAGGCACCTCCCACAGTTCTCTGTTCATAGCTACATCATAGTGATTATCTTTTTAGAACACTGTTGTTTATTTGCACTTAAATCTCCCCTCCTAAGCTGTAAATTCCCTGAGAATAAGGACTGGGTCTTTTATTTATTTAATATTCCTGGCTCTGTGCATTGTAGCAGACACTTAAAATGGATGTTCTGAAAGAATTAATGAATTCAATACAAAGCCTTCATTTTATACAGGAGGAAACTGCAGTGCAGGTGGAAATGTGAAGTGAATGCTCATGATCGCATAACTACTCAATGGAAAAGCTGACCTCAGGTCGGCTGCACTTTCCATGATGAATGCCAGCTTGTCCTCCCCAGCCCAAATCAAAACTGACCTCCTTAACACCTGAAAACAATAGGCCAGGACTAAATAGCTATCTCCTTTGAATCTTATAATGCTTATAATCTATAACACTCCCTTAGCTCTTCTGTAACTGCCCTGTGTTTTAACCTAAGTGTTCATATGTGTATTTTACTTCTCTCTGCCTGGAGTATAATTATTTGAAAGTTAGGAATGTACCCATCTTGTTTTTTCTTTTTACAATGCTTTGATTATTTGGGAGTTTGCGCTTGGAAAAATTAGGAATTGATCATCTTGTCCATTCTCACCGCTTCCATCATCACCTCTAATTTTAGTCCCAGGCACATGGTCAAGTGTCAGAATTTTGTTTCCAACTATTTGCGTAGTCCTCCATCTCTCTGTCTCTCCTAGAATCTTCTAAACATTCCTCTGGACCCCTATCAAATGTTATAAAATAAAAATCAGAGCACTCTGAGGTTGGGTTCAGTAGGCTTATTGTTTTCCCTTGGAATATCTCTGTGGAATGGTAGGGGATAATTATCCTGGATAAAGATCTTTTTTGTTGAGCAAGTTGGAGACTCTTCAACATATCTTGAGAGCGGGAGTCTGGAAGTGCAGGAAGCTCTCAGGGCCTGAAGAAGCCAGATCACAAAAGCTGTCAAAAAGCAAAGCAGTTACTTTGCCAGTTTCCCATTCTCATCATTCTCTCTCCCTCTCTCCTCCTCTCTCAATCTGTCTCTCTCTCTCTGTCTCCTCCCCACCCCCGCCCCCGGCCTTTATTGCAAGGAACATGTGGTCTTTCTTCTGCATGGCTGCTTTATCATTTTCTGTCTCCAGGTCTGTTGTCTTTGCTTGTCTATGTGTACAGAACAGTTGTCCTATACCTCCCAAGTTCACTCATTCAGGTAACAGGAATCTCTGAATCCCAGTTCCCAGAACCTGAAAGAGTCACTAAGATTGCACCAACTTGGGTCAGTGTCTGTATGTGGTCTATTCAACTATGGCTCAGAAGTCATGGTCATTTGGAATACACATGAGTTTATGCCATCTGATATGGCCTCTGCTAGACACACTATGGAGAAATGAGATGAGAAAAGTGGAAACCTAACTTTCAAAAACTTAATAATAAACTTCAGAACAAGAATTAGACTTGTGGTTGCCGGTGGGGGAGAGAGAGTGGGATGGATTGGAAGCTTGAGATTAATACATGCAGACGGTTGCCTTTGGAATGGATTGGCAATGGGATCCTGCTGTGTTGCACTGGAAACTATGTCTAGTCACTTATGATGGAGCATGAGAATGTGAGGAAAAAGAATGTATACATGTATGTGTAACTGGGTCACCTTGCTGTACAGTAGGAAAAAAAATGATGTATTGGGGAAATAAAAAGAAAAAAAAAAGAATAAAGCTATTTTTAAATGATATTTATTAGCTTTCCTGAAATCAAAGAAGACAGCAAGTGTTACCATTATTTGGTCAGGAAGATGGGAGGAATAGCTGTCATTATCTTCCACAGTATTTTACCATTACTTACATCTCAAAGATTCTATCCTTTCTTCTATCCAAAACTAACTCCTTCACTTAGAATGGGGAAAATAGGGAGGAGACGTAGAACCTCTTCATGCTCCCTATAACACCTAAAATGTGGCCGCCTATGAGATGGCCTCCAGCTTCTAGGGCTCAACATGATTGCTGTCTCTCTAAGTATCATACCAACATCCCAAGCGAATAGGTAAATCAAGAGAATAATGGAGTTCCCATCGTGGCGCAGTGGTTAACGAATCCGACTAGGAACCATGAGGTTGCGGGTTCGATCCCTGCCCTTGCTCAGTGGGTTAACGATCCGGCGTTGCCGTGAGCTGTGGTGTAGGTTGCAGACACGGCTCGGATACTGCGTTGCTGTGGCTCTGGTGTAGGCCGGCAGCTACAGCTCCGATTAGACCCCTAGCCTGGGAACCTCCATATGCCGCAGGAGCGGCCCAAGAAATAGCAAAAAAAGACAAAAAAAAAAGAGAATAAGAAAGTACTGCTACCTCTCCTTTAAGAATACTTACCAGAGGCTCCATTGACAATTTCTTTCATTGGTCAGATCTAGTCAAATGATCACACCGAGAAGCAAAAAGGATCAGAATATATAATCCCTTAACTGAACAATTCCAAGTAAGAATCAGGAATCCATTCATCTAAAAAAAATGACAGAATGATATTGTATAGCTCATTAACAGTCTCTGCTATAACCTTTAGTTGCTACCCTCGATCTATTTCATTTGTCCACAGCTTTTTAAAAAAATTTTTTAAATTTTTTTAGAATTTTTCGTTATTTCTCCAATACTATTTTTTTTTCTACTGTACAGCATGGTGACCCAGTTTACACATACATGTATACATTCTATTTTCTCACATTATCATGCTCCATCATAAGTGACTAGACATAGTTCCCAATGCTACACAGCAGGATCTCATTGCAAATCCATTCCAAGGGCAATAGTTTGCCATAGCTTTTGATTCTAACATTTTTTCCTGCGTCTTTTAGATCTTACCCAACCCTTGATTATTGATATGGAACTATGCTTATTGCTTACATGACTTCCTTTCTGTTTACTTTTCTCTTTTATTTTCCTCAATTGCTCAATTTCTTCCTACCCTCTAAGATATGTATCCAAGGGTTGTCTTTTCCTCTTGGTACCTGCTTTCATCCACTCATACCATTTTACCAATCAACCCTTTTTTTTTTTTTTTTAAGAGCTGTACCCACAGTATATTGAAGTTCCCAGGCTAGGGGTCTAATCAGAGCTATAGCTGCTGGCCACAGCCACAGCCACAGCAATGTGGGATCCAAGCCACATCTGCAACCTACACCACAGCTCTTGGAAATGCTGAATCCTTCGTCCACTGAGCAAGGACAGGAATTGAACTTGCATCCTTTTGGTTACTAGTCAGATACTAGTCAGTTGTGGTTACTGCACCACAGCTGTAACTCCCAATCAAGAGTATTTTCTAGTTATCTCTTTCATCTTCCAGCAACATATTTTAGACCACATGCCGGTCATTTTTAACTGACTCTACCACCAATTAAAAACGACATCTCCAAAAATCTAGTGACATCTAAGAACACAATTCAAAATGCAATTCCCCTCATCAGGTATGCTCACTTATTACACACCTTCATTATTCCCTGAAATTATTCATAAGGCACACAATTGTAAATGTTTTACTTGTCTTAACTGTACAATGATTTGTTCAATGTTTGTGCTTCCTACTAGCTACTAGATCTTGAGGACAAGAAAGATACCTGTCCTATCATTTGCACTGCATCTCCAGTGATTCACATAGTAGTCATTCAGAATAACAAAGCAAATGAATGGACAAATGAATGACTGAATAAAAATGTCATTTAGTTCACTTCCCAAAGTCTTCATGGAGTGACATTTCCTTGGTCTGCAGTGTATTCCCTGATTTTTTTTTTTTTTTTTTGCTTTTTAGGGCTGCACCCACAGCGTATGGAGGTTCCCAGTCTAGGGGTCAAATCAGAACTGCAGCTGCCAGCCTACACCACAGCCACAGCAACACAGGATCTGAGCTGCGTCTGTGACGTATACCACAGCTTACGACAATGCCAGATCCTTAACCCACTGACCAAACACAGGGATCAAACCTGTGTCCTCATGGATGCTGGTCAGAGTCATTAACTGCTGAGCCAAAACAGGAACTCCGTATTCCCTGATTTTTTAAACAGACTACACATGAGTTTGTGCTCCCAGGAGGAATCAACTCCCTTCTTTACCATCTTCATACACCAAATGATTTTCAAAGACAGATACAAATACCATAAGTATATGAAAGAGTTGTATCAGCAAGTCAAGGGCTAAGAGACTGACATGAGAAGTTAAATTACATTCAGAGAGTTGCTAGATGACCACAGAATCCGAACAAAAGGGTATAGTCATGATTCAGTGTTTAGTGTATCCAGGCCCAAGTATGCTAATATATCCTTCTTCATAATAGGGATGATTTTAATATGGGGCCACAATACTTGAAATATGTTGACTTAGACTTCTTCTTCCTTGCACAGTCCTTAGAAATAAGAGATTTGAGTTTGGAAAGAAAAAAAAGGAAATATCCTTATCTACCTTTGAGGACTGTTATAGGTATTAATAAAATAGTTGTATAAAATATTTAGCACACTTTCTCACATTATAAGCACAATTGGAAGTTATTGTACCCCTTTCCAGGCTTCCATGATGGTCAGTCTCTTTTTTCATTAACCTATTTCTTTAGATAAAGTTATATCTCAATCCAATCAGTCAGGGACTCCATTTTTTTATATCTCTATTCTGATACATTGTATATTGAAATAGTTTAAGAGGCTCTTGTTATCTATAACTCAGATATCTCCAGGCCTCATCTACTTATTAAACAAAAAAAGTTACATTAATAATAATAAGAGGAGTTCCTCTTTGCCACAGCAGGTAAAGGGCCCAGCATTGTCAGTGCTGCATCTCGGGTCGCTGCTATGGCACAGATTCCATCCTTGGCCCAGGAACTTCTGCAGCGAAAAAGAAAAAAGCTATAATAGTAATAATAATTTACATTTCCTAGTTCCTGTCCCCATCCACTAATGAAAACCCTCCATCTCTCAAAAGATCTCCCTCTACTCACCCAAATATTCTGAGAGTCCCCAGGGCCAGTCTCACATGTACTGAGTCCATATTTCTGCTGTAATGAATATTTTTTTTTGTTTTTATCTCTCCTCTTCCTACTTCTGTTTATTTATGACCTTAGTTTACCCTCTCAATAGCTGACTTAGCCCAGGAACAAGACTGAATAAAAAACCCCATCACATCCTCCATTTCTCTTTTTCAAGTGCACTTTCACCAGCATCTCCTTCCTCTTCAGCCAAAACCCCCCAAAGCTCGTATCAGCATTTGCCTATGGACCTCAGATGGGCAGAGAACAGAGTCCCTGGCCCTGTAATCCCAACCCCTGCTTAGAGTCATTCAGGAAATCCTCTTGGTTTATTTTTATTATTTTGAAGATGTTGAAGAGTCCTACAGCAATGCTATTCCTATCTACCTATAATTTCAAGTAACTTTTCATTCTGTGGCCAAATTTCTGGTAATGGCACCTGGCTCAAAAAAACTCAGAGTAATCTCATGTCTTCTTTTTTGTTTCTCATAACCAATTCTTATTACTGCGGATTTTACCTCCATAATCTCTCTTGTTTTTATCTCCTTCGTTAATATCACAGCTGCCCTCTAGAGTGAGCCGTTAATTACTCTTGCCTGGATTGTTGAAAAGTCCTCCTAATTTGTCTCTTTGCCTCTCCCCTTCTCTTCCATCTACCCAACAATTTTCTGATCTATAGATTTTGAACAGTGGACTAAATCTTGCAGCTCTAAAAGCCATTGAGTCCATGAAAATCAAGTTGAACTGTCAAGACATTTTTCCTACAGTTTATATCACTGTTTCCTTCCGTCTTAGGTAAATCTGATGAACTAGGTCAGTTTTTTCCAGTTCAAGTTAAAAACATATTGTTAGAAGCCAAGCTATACTGCTTTTTGAAAACCGAAAGTAAATGTCCCAGATTTCAGATGTAGAAGTTACAGAGATGTACACCAAAGGGGCTGCTTTCTATAAGAGTGCTTTTATCTTAAATAGAAGAAAGTTAAATCTAATAAGTAGTTGGAATTACCCATAGCCAATTATGGGCAATGGCCATAGTATAAAAGCAAAAGTAATATTCATGGTACATTCCTCCTAAGTATAAACCCTACAAGAGCAAGATAGTGTCTGACCCATAGTTCACACTCCATAATTATTTATTGAATAGATAAATGAGTGGATGTCTTTCCAAAGTGGAAATCCAATTCTTGATGATACTTATAAATGGAAAGCTTCTTGAGAGCAAGGGTAGTATCCTGCCTATCTTTATATACCCATCAAAGACTTGGTGAAGTGTTTTGAACAGATGAAGCATTTAAAAGGATTGAAGCTCTTAATTTTTCAAAAATTTATAGGTGCATTCATGTATATCAGCAAAGGAAGTAATGCTCTCTGCATGGCAATACATAATGGAATCTGGAAATGGACAAAGAAGCCATAGAAGAATTTGGAAAGCCTTTAAGGTAAGGACTTCTCAACACATTACTTTACAGCCTGGCCAGAAAATGTTTAAATGTGTGAAGTCACTTAGGGAAAAGCAAACAGTCCCTCTCTGAAGGAATTCCCATTAAGAAGGGAGGTAGTATCAACTTCCAAGCTTTGTCCATGCTGTCTTCAGACTTTTCACTCCCCATTGCTAAACTTTGGAAGAAGGAAAAGTAGCCCTTCCTTCTCTCAAAGAGAATAGGAAGATTGCTGGTGAAAAGATGTTTGCCAGAATTGCAGTCAGATAGCAAGGTATTCACTAACAGCCTTGAGGAAGTTCATACACATTCCAGAGCTCAAATGCCATATCTATCAAATGGGTTGATAATACCAGCCCTAGTTTCCAAAAACCACTGTTTAGACAACAAAAGATGATCCTGAATGTTGAAGTGCTTTTAAAAAAAAAGAAATGGATAAAGATGTTGTATATATTGGAATATTACTCAGCCATAAAAAATGAAATTTTGCCATTTGCCACAAGAGGGATAGATCTGAAGGGTATTACGCCTGGTGTAATAAGTCAGAAAAAGACAAATATTATATGTTTTCACTTATATATGGAACCTATAAAATAAAACAAATGAATGAGTATAACTAAACAGAAACCAACTCATAGATACAGAAAATAAACTGGTGGTTACCAGCGAGGAGAGGAAAGAAGGGAAAGACAAAATGAGTAAAGAAGATTAAGAGTACGGACTATGAGGTATAAAGTGAATAAGTTACAAGGATATAATGCACAATATAGGGAATATCGCCAATATTTTGTAATAACTTTATATGGAGTATAATCTAAAAATATTCGAATCATTGTGTTATATATCTGAAACTAATATAATATTGTAAGTAAACCATATTCAACTTAAAGAAACATGAAATAAGATACATGTTAGGTGTTGTTATTGCTGTTTCTACTTTTATTATTGTTTTATATCTTGGAACTCTAGTTTGAACTATGAGGATACCTGTATATCAGTAATAACCTTAATATACATCCCTACGTGTTGCTTCTCAATATGGTCACAAAGAATGCTGTAATACTGAAAATTTCTAAACAAATATTCGGTTTGGGACACACTACATCCACACAATTCCAGGTACAAAGCCAAAAGCATCTCAAGGCAGCAGAGATAATTCAAACTGTTTTAATGAAGAAAGAAAGAAATATTGAAAAAGACCATTGGTATTACATAGGAGGAAAAAAATGAGAAGACAGAAATGAGTTGCACATCTAGGATACTGGATATTCCCAATTATATTAAATATAAAAAAAATTCCAACCTTATTTTCCCTTGATTATCCTACATAAAATAATATAGCACTCTGATTTTATTATTAAAAAAACACTTGACCCCACTATTCCAAGACTGATCTCTTAGTTCATCTGGGGCTTTTTAAAATTGCGATTCTTTATCTCTACCAGTGTTTTACCTCTGTCCTTTTATGTTTGGTGGTTTCACTATTTCACAAAGAGTTCAAAGTTTTATTGTCTTCAATTTCTTGTTTAAATGTTTTTCTTCATGCTGTCTTATCTTTGTATCAATTTTCTATTTTCTCTTATTATGCATCATTTTTAATTTCCACTGCTTTTGATCTGCTCTTTACTTCTCTCCATCTCATTTACAGACTATTCTGGTGTGTCTGCCTTCTATTGATTTCTTCTGTTTTTTCCCCTTTTCTCTATCCCAATTCTACCCATCTGTCTTATTTATTATTATTAAAAAAAAAATATGGGTGGGTAGCCTTAAAATACTACAGGAACAATTTGTTACTACGATATTTAGAGGGAAAAAAAGCCGCAGCAAACGTTTATTCTAATGAATATGTTTCTCTGAGTGTGTGTTGTGGTGGGGGCGGGGGGCGGGTGGGGTAGGGACTGTGGGGGGCAGATAGTTGACTCAAGTCACTAGGTGGCAGTAGTACAGATCTGATTCTCATCCGATGTCTGTGCCCCTTTCTCTTCTTTCTTAATGTTTATGTACTATATGTGGATTTTTTCTTCAAAAATTCATTTAGTTCTTTCCAGCATCTACTTTTAAAATCTAGACATGTCATATCACTTCTCAAAAAATAACATATTCTAACATTTAAAGGTTTATAATTGCTGATTTAAGGCTGAACTGGGAAGAAAATAGTTTGGTTGATTGGCTTTATTTGCATGGGAAAATAATAAGGAAATATGAAGAACTTAATATGTAAGTGTGATAATGCATAAAATTCCAAATACCAATTCAAATCTTTAGTTTTTGCAGTAGAATGTATTATGAGCATTTCATATAGACATACCTTCCAGGATCTCCAAGTCTTAATTAAGATAATTTGAATAATCCGTTTGTGTTCTATTGACTATGTAATGCACACCTGCTGCTTTTTTTCTACCCTGTGCCCTTTCCTTTGACAGCCTGATCTTGCTCTATGCATTTACTAGCTAGGAGACTTTAGACACATTAGAAAACTTCATAGTGCTTCAGTTTCCCCCATCTGTAAAATGGTGGAGTTAACTATAAAGTTGAAATGACTTAATGTGAAACATCTAAAACAGTAACTGGCATATAGTAATTTTTTAATGATACCTATTACTTGTTCCAGATTTCCTTAGACCACTTATATTTATTTTTAAGCATTACTTTGGAGGATAAAGATTAAATGGAAACTCTTCTCCTGTAACTTATAAATAAAGCGCAGATAAGTAATCAGATGATTACAGTACCGAATGGTAAGAGATGGGGAGGAATAACACAGAACTCTATAGGATAAAATAGGATCATGTGACTTAGTATTGGGTATGGGAAGGAGAGAGGGAACTCCTCCGGATACGTCGGTTGAAACCCAAGAATGAGAAATTTTGACTGGATGAATCTTTGAGAAGAGTAGGTTGAGAAAAGCATTTCTGGGAAAAGAATGAGCATATGCTCTTCCTGCAGGTGTGACTAAGAAGGTAACACCAGCTTTACTCAAGAATAGGACCATGTTTTTCATAATACTCCCAGGGATCTGTGAATAATTCATTCTGAATTTTCTATAAAGCAGAAGAAAAGAAGTCATTTCAAGAGCCAAGAAGAAACTATTATATAGCCTGGCCTACTGAAGTGTGACTGTAAAATAATGAAACAGATTTTTAAACAAAATGTGGCATGAATCTTTTCTCAGATAATAAGCTGATCTCCTCCCTATAAAATGCTACTAAATTTGAATAAGGAATGCATTCGTGAATGATTAAATTTTCTAGGAGTGGCGATAGGTTTATACTGAGTCATCAGTTATTCTGTCCTTTAGGACAGTTGTGTGAATTTGCACGGTCTGGAGCTGGGCAAAAGTGCAGCCACTGAACATAAGCACAATAAAAGTCTGGATGATGATGATTTTTTACAATCAACTGACTTTAGGTTTTACTCACTGAAATGAGACCACTAAGAATGAGAGTTGGAGCAAATGAGTTCCCCATAACTTGTAGTCCATGAAGATGTAGTCCTGATTTCCCAAATGGACAAAACAAACTTCCTATAGCATGAAGAACCTGAGCTGGCCATCCCCGTTTTTAAAAGCATCGGAAGAAATATGGAGCAACAGAAGTGAATTTAACCATCCAGAAACTGAGCTATAAAACCATCTACATATCCTTGCAGGAAACATATATTTCTGCAAGGCAGAGAACTGTGGATACTTTGCGTGATGAAATACGTAAGAAAAGCCCCGTGGGTCTGTGTGTGGATGCAAAGTGATTACATCGAGCACTTACCGTAATTGCTTTCTACCATTTAGTCAAGTCAAGTAGTGATTAAAACAGCAGCCAGGCCACATGGGTGGGGAAAGAGGTCAAGCGTATTCCTAGCTCTGCATCTGTCCTGCCAGTCTTTAGCTTTTCTCAGGTTTCTGCTTATATGTATCTCCCTTTGTCTATTAAAACTATCAGCCTTGAAATTAGCAGAATTCCTGTTTCCCTGTCTCAGGGAGTCTCTCAGGACCCAGATTAGGGATTATGGATCGTCAGGGGCCCTAGGTAACTTCCTTCCTGATATTAAGCAGTAAAGGGCTTCAGGTAATTGTGGGTGGCTTGAGATGAATTTGACAGTAATAGTTCCCCAGGCCCTGGCTACTAGTAGATATATATGTAGCTCCCATAAATCACTTCACATCCTGAAGGTTATCTATCTGCAACCACTTAAGAATTTCCCCTCTATAAAAAAAAAAAAAATGTCACCAACCAAGGGCCCCATCTTCCCATCTTTCACTTCTACTGAGCAGTGTGTGCCACCTTGTTTCAGGAATTCTCTGGAAAGGAGAGTGTGTGTCTAGCAATGCTACTCGTTTTTTTTTTTAGATTTCCCCATCTAACAATGTGCCGTCGCAGAGTCACAAGACTGGTGCAGTTAGCAGAGATGTCCTCTCCTGTCATAAACCTGATCATAGTTTCTGTACTTCAAAGAGAAACTGATGGACACAATGATTCCTTTTAATTCCCCTTCATTTTTACTTCTGACTTGTTGTAATACCACATGCTTTTAGTATTCTATCCCTGAAAGCTCACACACAACATTAAATATTCCATAATGCCTCCCAGCAGCACATTGATACATATAATATATTACCTCATTCATTTTTCCATCCTTATCCATTCTACCATTACTATTTAATTATACTCATTATTTATTTATTTATTTATTTATTTATTTATTTTTATTTTTCTTTTTTTAGGGCCATACCCGTGGCATATGGAAGTTCCCAGGCTAGGGGTCCAATTGGAGCTACAGCTTCCGGCCTACGCCACAGCCCAGCAATTCAGGATCTGAGCCGCGTCTGTGACCTACGCCACAGCTCATGGCAACACCAGATCCTTAGCCCACTGAGCGAGGCCAGGAATCAAACCCACAACCTCATGGTTCCTAGTCTCAGATTCGTTTCCACTGCGCTACGATGGGAACTCCAAATTATACTCATTATTTAAAACAAATCCATTCAGCCATTCCTTGTCTTCTTCCCACTTGTGTTACTGACCTTGAGATGCATGGTTATGGTTCCTTTTGCTATAAGGTTCCACTCAGCTTGGCTTTTAACTTATTTTTTCTGGACCAAATTTTTTGACCTTCCATGGCTAACTAGGTAGCTTCTTTAATGATCTCTCTTCCTTTTCATCCTCCCAATCCAATCCCTTATTATCTAAAAACACTTAGGCATGTTCCCATCCACTGCAGCTATACACCAAGGCCTTTGAAAACTTGTCCACTTTGGAAAGGAATCAAGGAAAACTCCAAACAGTAGAGTACATTAAAAGAAACATTTTTTTGTCTTTTTTTTTTTTTTTTTTTTTTTTTGCTATTTCTTGGGCTGCTCCCTCGGCATATGGAGGTTCCCAGGCTAGGGGTTGAATCGGAGCTGCAGCCACCGGCCTACACCAGAGCCACAGCAACTCGGGATCTGAGCCGCGTCTGCAGTCTACACCACAGCTCATGGCAACGCCAGATCATTAACCCACCGAGCAAGGGCAGGGACCGAACCCTCAACCTCATGGTTCCTAGTCAGATTCGTTAACCACTGCGCCATGACGGGAACTCCCTAAAAGAAACATTTTAAATATATATCAAGTGAGATTATTTTATGGTGTAATCTAAACATTTCTAAAGCATCAGATACTGGATTTGGGATGTGGTAATTCAAAAATAAATGGCTAAGGGTAATGTGGTAATGTGTATTTGCTGTGTGTGTGTGTGAGTGTGTGAAGCTGCACATTGGGTATGAAACGCTAACCTATCTGCACCTAATATGTTGGAGAAGTTTTTCAATGGTAGGCAATTCACTATCTACAACTTACTCCTCTGCCTGGGAAGTCATTGTCCATTCTCAAGCAATCTATTGCCCTTTAATAGCAATTCCATTCCAATGGAGGTTTGAACTTAGGTACTAGACCTTTTTGTTCCACTCTAGGTTGTCAGAAATAGTACATTTAACAATCACGGAGTTCCCGTTGTGGCACAGTGGTGAACGAATCTGACTAGGAACCATGAGATTTCGGGTTCGGTCCCTGGCCTCGCTCAGTGGGTTAAGGATCCTGCGTTGCCATGAGCTGTGGTGTAGGTCGCAGATGCGGCTCAGATCCCAGGTTGCTGTGGCTCTGGTGTAGGCTGGCGGCTACAGCTCCAATTAGACCGCTAGCCTGGGTACCTCCATATGCCACGGGAGCAGCCCTAGAAAAGGCAAAAAGACAAAAAAAAAAATCACGATTTTTGCCTTCATCCCCTTTCCTCATGACATGTATGAACATGAGACTTTTAGTATGACTCATCAAATTTCAAATACAGCATCCTAATAAATTATAGTTTTTCCTCATCAGAACATAAATCTGTATGTAAATGCCTCTGAGACAGGCCAAAGACAATGAAAATGACCGTTGAATCACCCTGGGCTCTAAAGGAAACTTGTCTTTGTACTTACTGAGAATTACACCATACTTCCTTAATATTTTCAGTAATATATTCATACATATTTCATTAAATTGTAACACTTCAGCTTTTATTCCAGCTCCTGAGTTAACTGAGATAAAAAACTGTCATTAATCCCCAACCAGCAGAGACTGTTTCAGGCAGAAACTCCAGGACAAATATAGTCTTCAACTGGTCTCTGTGTTTCCTGGTAGAAAAGGGTACACAAGAAGAATCACCAAGCATCAGATGCAGAGACAGCTTCCAGGAAGCCAACTGTGTTCCAGAGGAGACCTGAACCGGGCAGCTCTTCTGGGATTGAATTCCCAGAGTCACTCCGGTCATTTTCCTCCTTGCCCAACCTCCTCTTCACCCTCTCAGTCAGCCTCGAGGAGTCTAAAACCTGACCAAGCAGTTCCAGTCAGAACAAGCTCACCCTTTAGCGATGGGAGGAGAAACTAGCTTCTCTGGGCCCCCACCTCACCCTACGGCATTTGCCTGGCAGCGAAGTTTCTAAGAATAGCTATTTTTTGTGGTTTTCTGAATCCCCACTCCCTAGGGAAACCAGGGAGTATAAACTTTTTTGGTTCTGAGGTTCCAGCATCAGCAAAATGTTTACCTTGAGTCTCAGCCAGTATCTTATTTTATCCAAATACATTCCCAAATCTCAATGTGCATAAACCAAAATGCCCACTAGACAGATCAGTATGTTTCTACTCCATAACATTAATGGCAACAGAAATAATTATAAGGATGCTAAGTTGACCTCTAGAAAGAGCATTTGGTTGAGGGACAGAGAGGACAAGTTAAAACAGGAAGCCAGTGTCTCTTCCTCGTGTGTGTCTGTGTGTGTGTGTGTGTGTGTGTGTGTGTGTGTGTGTGGTGGGGGAGGGGGCGGAGAAAGAGAAAGAGAGAAATCTCCCTCTGGATCCCTCTTAGAAAAATACCTGGGATAGCATTTATGGCCCGCTTGGATGATGCTGAGTCACAGTTGATGTTAATTGTTAGCGAAGGGAGTTATTTGAACACACTTCTTTGACTAACGGAGAAATTTGAGAAAGAAACAGAGCATCTATATTTCCTTAGTAATGGAAAATGAAAAGCAGGGCAAGGCACTAAGCAAAAAAATCATAGTATCATTCAACCCCCAACATGTAAATAATCTTTTTGAGGAAATTGTTTTCACCACTTGAGCCAAAATTAGAATTACAAATGGAACACTTAGGAAGGTCTCTATAAACTTGGAGTGCAAATACATCGTGTACCTTTTAGTTCCGATTAACCAACGTAAGCGTTCACCTGTTGTATTGACAAAAAGGGCACTAGAAAACCAGCATCGTATAGCAGGAAAAAGCACAGACTCTGGAGCCGAATTGGTTCCATATCCTCCTCAGCTGTTTGTGTGATCTGAAGAAGCGTAGAAGGATTAGGTAATGTTCCCACGATCACACAGTCACAGTCAAGACGGCCTGGCCCAGTTTCCAAAGCCAAGCAGTCACAGCAAGGGGTCTGATTGATTTTACTTCTACTCACGCTTTTTTTTGTTGTGGCCCCACAGGACAACTTTGGACAAGTAGCCCTATGAACTGGACAGATAAGGCTATTGACAAGGAGTGCTATTAGAATGATAGATAAGACAAACCCTCACAGATCCAGGTCTCTAAACGGGCCACTGTGGATACTTGACAGAATGACTCTCATAGAAAGGATGTATTAATTTCCCGCGGATGCTATAACCAATTACCACAAACTTGGTGGCTGAAAACAAAAGAACCTTATTTTCTCACAGTTCTGGAGGCCAGAAGTCTGAAGCCAATTTCACTGCACAGAAATCACAGAATCTCTAAGGGAGAATCCATGTCTCGTTTTTTCCAGCTTCTGGTGGCTGCCAATATTTTAGCTTGTGGCCGTTTTACTCCAACATCTGCTTCTGGGGTCATATTGTCTCTTCCGTGTGTGTGTGTGTGTGTGTGTGTGTGTGTGTGTGTGTGTGTGTGTGTGTGTGTGTGTGTGTGTGTGGTGGGGGAGGGGGCGGAGAAAGAGAAAGAGAGAAATCTCCCTCTGGATCCCTCTTAGAAAAATACCTGGGATAGCATTTATGGCCCACTTGGATGATGCAAAATAATCTCCCCATCTCAGGATCCCCTCAAAACACAGAAGGCAGAAAATCATTATCCACTTCCCCAACAATAGACCTGCCTGCCTATCTTTATTGATTGTAGATACAATATTTACATTCTAGGGAAAATCTACTTCTCTCTACATTTCTGTCTTGGGAAAATGAGATTTTCCAATGCCTCAGAAATTACTAACCCATCCAAAGATATCTAAGGTGACTCTTTAGCTTTTCACTCCCAAAACAAAGCAGGTAAAAAACAACTTTGTGCAATGCCAAAATGAATGAATGAATGGATAGACAGATAAATAAGTTATGATCTGTGCTCTGAAGGGGGTGTGAACATCAGAGTAGACTAAGGAAATTACTCTTACTTTCACTCTGACCTATTTTAAGGTAACTTTCCTCTTGCTTGCCATTGCAATCTACAAAAGTTTAGTCCCCTTCCTTCAGAGTCAGTATTCTTCTTGGCTTGTCCATTCAGTTGTTATTATGGTCGATGTGCAGGGTTGTTAAGGAGAGAACCCAGAAGGCTCATCATTTTCCTACCTGTGTAGCCATGGACTGGTTACAAAACTCCTCTCCTTCCGTCCTTGTTTCTGATATGTACAATAAAAGCATCTTCACATTATAGATTATGAAGATTAAATAAATAGTTTAGCGTGGTCTCTGATGCATACTAAGCAAAAAATAAACATTAGCTCTTACTGTCCTCTTTCCCCTCCTTGTTCCTTCCGTCTAGAGATCTCACATTCCCTCATTCCTGCTCATTCACAGAAGGCTTTGGCACATGGCTCTCAGGCAGCCTTTCTACTTCAAGGCCTGGAGTCATCACAGATGACTCTGACATCCTCAGGGGCCTCATTTCCAAGCCCTTGATCTCCAGGGGTGTATTTATATTGAACTAATAAAGTTGAAGCTTTGGGGTCACCTGTCATTTGCATATGTCCTGTCCAAGACCTTAGGATCCACTTTGTCATTTGTATTTGTAATTTGTTTTCTGTTTTTTAAAGAGGATCATCCCTCAATGGTGTAACCTCCAGACCCCACAAGACCTCAGTCCATCCCTGTTTCTTTTCAGTGATTTTTCTGTAACCTAACCACATTCTCCAGTGGCCACTCTGGAAATCAGCAGCAGCCTCGCCTATGCCTGCATTGAAATCACCTAACCTTGATCACAGTACCCTAGTTCTTCTAGCTTTCTCTCTGGAGTTCCCATAAAATCGGTTTTTTGACTCCATAATCATTTTGATCTCCATAAATTAATATTTAACTTTTCTAGAAATTGCATATATTATGTGCTTTTGTATCTTTTAATGTACAGATAATTTGAAAGCTCAGTTATTGTCTATCATATGTAATATGCCCTAAAATATTTCAGTCATGAAAATTGAGCCCTTGCACTAAAAAAATTGAGGAAACTTGCACTGGAATTACTAGTAAAGTCAAGATACAAACCAAGGAGTCATTTTTTAAAAATTATTTTTATTGTTTTGCTTTTTAGGGCCACATTCGAGGCATATGGAAGTTCCCAGGCTAGGGGTCAAATTTGAGCTGCACCTGCTGGCCTACACCACAGCCATAGCCGTGCAGGATCTGAGTCAAGTCTGTGACCTACACCTCGGCTTGTGGTGATGCCAGATCCCCAACCACCAAGCGAGGCCAGGGTAGGAACCCACATCCTCATGGATACTAGTCGGATTTGTTTCCATTGCACCACAATAGGAACCCTCAAGGAGTCATTTTGAACTGGATATCATCAACTTCAAATGTCTCTACCTATATATCAGGAATTTTCCTTGCCATGTTGGTGGTCTGCAAAGACATTTTCACAGTAAAATGATGTTCAAGGCCCTCCATGTCCACAAAAAAATTACCCAGTGTCACTTACACTGAACTCTGCCTCAGAAAGGCAAAAAGATAACTTGTATTTTTATACATTCTTGTTTTAAGTGCAAACTTAACATTTCAGAATCTTAATCCTCAACAATCTAAATTCGGGGTTTCCCACTGTGGCACAGTGGGTTAAGGATCCAGGATTGTCTGTGTGATAGTGTGGCTTTGATTCCCAACACAGTGCAATGGATTAAGAATTCAGTCTTGCTACAGCTCTGGTGGCGTAGGTTTCAGCTGCAGCTCAGATTCAGTCCCTGGCCAGGGAACTTCCATAAAAAAGAAAAAAAAAAAAAAAGAATCTGGCAAAAAGACATTAAAAAAAAATCTAAATTCAAATGTTAATGAGGGAAATCAAAAGTGACTGACGTTTAATGAGTGTCAAAGATTTATCTGTTTATTTGATTGTTCTAGAATGTGGTAATGAAGAGGTAGTACAGTGTTAGCATATAAGAATTCAAACTGCTGGCTTTTAATTTCTGAACTGCCAATCACCAGCCGTGACCATAGTCAAAGTAACCAAACTTTGCTTTAGTTTGTAAAGAAGGATATTGTAGTAACTATATAATAAAAATGTTATGAAGATTAATAAGTTAAAATGTGGAATCGTACCTAATTCATCAGAAGCATTCCATAAGTGTTAGCTGTTTTTATCGTCATATGTCATTTCAATGAGCAGGCTATTTGTCAGAGTATAGGAATATTTCTAATCATACTAAAATTTTGTGTAGGATTTTACTATGATCATGTTTTTATTTTAGACTTAACTTTCAATGTAGATAGGATTTTTTCCTGAAAAAAATGTATATGGAGGGAGAGAGAACCTTATGGTCATGATGTCTGAACTTTAGTGATGGAACTGATAGAATAGAAGTCCTAATTAGTTGTCTTTAAAATATGCATTTTCACATGGGATATAAGCTGAAGACTAAGACTAAGAGTATATTCAGTACTGTGTGTCTTCCCTAGAAGAGTATATTTGGAGGAAATATTTCCTCATCAAACATTTATTAAGGATGACACAATGATAATACTTAGTATAAAAATACTAATAAAAATTTGTACCCTTGTGAATTTATAAGCTAGTAAGAGATGAAGATGGCTAAAAATACCTTTATTACACTGTGAAAAGTGTGTGATTGACCAATTAAGGTTTTAGAGTATTTAAGCTTTAAGTTCCTCTCAATTACAAATAAGCCATGTTATCCATATTAAACAGTTTGACTGCTTGTTTTCATGATTATCTTAATTTTAGATTATTTGTTTACTAATTAATTTATCTTTTCTGCCATCACTAGCTGAGACCAAGCAAATGTGTTCCACTCTGTTCCCCTGATTAAATTTTAGTGTCAAAAAAGGTTAGTATACTGGTTAATTTGCTCCTTTAAAGAAATTAAATATGGAAGGATTCAATATTACTCAGTCTAGGTACATAATCCAGAGTCCCCTTAGACAGGGCATATTGAAGCCCCGCTGTCCTCCTTGCCAAATCAGTGCCCAGGAAGAGAAGAAATCCCAGCAGAGGATTGGTATGAATTTAAATCAGATAAACAGCAAATTCTGCACCCAAGATAGGGCTTGCCTTTCAGTCAGTCAAGGCACAGTGTCTTGCATTTGGACACTCAAAGCAGAAAGCCAGAGAACTATAGTTAGGCCTTTGAAGTATGCTGATAAAGTAAAAGTGTCTCTTCTGAGTCATTTCTCTGTGCTGTGTCAAGAAATTGAGGATGTTTCCCAAGGTACTAAACGATGTGCAAATTACTCCCTCATCCACTAGGTGTGGGTACAGTGCTGTATGGCTGATGCATCACTGGGTGAGGCTGGGTTCTGATGCAGCATAAGCAAAGTTCCAGCAATGCAAGTGCTTGGAGTGGACCAGGTCAGGGTCACTAGCGCTCAGTAGCGGCTCTCTACTTACCAAGGGCAGAAATCAAAACAACTGATAGAATGCAGGCGTTGGGGATGGGAGGGTGGGAGTGTGGGAGAAGGACGTAGCGATCTGCCCTTTATAGTCACAGAGGGTCGAGAAGAGAAATGTATGTGAAGTGAATTATACGTCTCAGCCTCCTTCGCTCTTACGTGGAGTGAAGAGACGGCGTTGTCACACAGCCGCCTGAGGCTAATCCTCCACACTCCTACAGTCTTCCCAGTCTACTGCCTGAGTACCTTCGAAGCCAGGATTTAAAACCCTAAAAATAGAAGCAGGATTACTGGTTGCAAACTGCTGAAGAATGAGCGGGGAGGGGGAAGGATGTACGGTGGCATGAGGACCGGTGAATTGGGAGGGACAATGTCAGTTTTTAAGAGAAATAGTAAACTCCCATTTAGGGCAGTCTTTAATAAATCTGACTTCTCTTTTCCTGTCTGAGATTTGTGTGGCTTTTCATAATTAGAAATTACATCCAGTCAATTTGAGTCTTTATTTATAAAATGTCCAATTCTCTTCCACCAATTGAATTCATCTCTTCATCACGACTAAGCTGGCTTAGGATATCCATCCACCAATTCTGCTGGCTCATTTCTTGCCTGGGTTTTCTGGTTGACAGTCCTACTCTGTCCACACTTCTAGGATTGCACGCACCATCAAGAGGGGTAATCACTGCCCTGGAGACAGGGTCTGGCAAAGCACCACATGCTGGTTGAGCAAGCAAGCCTTATAAAATAAACACTTCTATAAATCTAGGCCTTCCAGGTTAACGCAAAACAAAGGCTAATAAATATATTTTAATAATTACATTTGATACTAGATTCGGAATTGAGAGTGGATGAAACTTTCATGGGTACCTGAGGTCTGAGGACTATTAACAAATATTTATTTCCATACTCCTGTCAATTACTATTAGAATGTTACTTCATCATCCTGATGAACTCAAGTGTGGCCATGTGGCTTTTCTTTGGCCAGTGAACGGATGTTATGAATGTCATTTCTAATCAGAAGCTTTAAGAGACACCTAGCATATTGTCACAAGCTCTAGTGCCTCTCCCACAATAAATGGCAGTATTTCAGAGGAGAGGCTGAGTCACCAAGAAAGGACAACGATGTGGGAACAAAGACCACAGTCAACTCTCAGTGTATAGCTATAAACCTTTGTTTTAAGTGAGTGATATTTGAGGGTTGCTTTTTACTGCAACATAACCTAGCTGTCCCAATTGATTAATATTATCCAATGCTGGGTTACTAAGTTGTTAAATATCATGGTCTTCTACTTTTAGATGTATCTTCTAGGGAGTCTTATTTTCATTGAATGTCTTCAAAGTAATTTTGCACATCTTAAAAGCAGTCAAAGGAGATGAAAGTTAAGTCTAAACCTAGTGAAATCCTGGTAGAGTAAGAAATAGAACTCAAAGCTCCAACTCTTCTCTAGCTTCTAGTATATGCATATTTTCATAGCAAAAAGATTTTGCCAACAAAATTAAGCACATTTTCCCCTCCATTTCTTCACTAGGTCAAAAGAAAATTCGGTACACATCAAGTGTTAGAAAATAAAGTTTACTCTTAGTTCATCAACAGTAGCCTAAAGATAAATAAACAAAGATAAATAAAACACAAATATTTTTGAAAACAGAAAAGGCATATACACAGAGATTTCCGGCTCCACCTTAATGAGACCATACCACAGACATTTCATCACTTCAAGGTGTTCTAATATAACATTTTATTAATATATAAGAACTTTTCTTTTAATCCCAGTGAGATTATTACTCTAATAATTTCCCTTACAATTCATTAAAATATTTTTGTCCATTTTCAGTTTTTCTCTGGGTCTATTTTATTTTCAAATTCATCATATTTCAATTTCCTTCTCAAAGTTTTAATAAAGGAAAACAGAGTGTTATCTGTTCATTTGCCCCTTATGAATTAGAATTTGAGATTGGTAAATGGCAAATACGTCTGTTTCTCCAGAAACAAAAGACTAATTTCAAAATCCCTTTTCAAGTTACATGACTTAACTCTACAGCATTTGGACTTCATTTATGTTAGTAAGTTAAGAATAACAACTCTTTACCTAATCACTTTTCTACCTGTTGTTTCTGATTCCCTTAGAAATGCACAGTGAAAGGCAAATTCTAAATATTCCTTAGTGACACAGACTAGAGCCAGCTATTATAATAGTAAAAACAAAATTAAAGTCTGTTTTACTCTGTACATCTCCTGTACACCAGTTCCCTAGTCCCTATGGCACATTTTAGTCAAACATTTCTATAATAATGGGGACTTCTCTGTTTGTGGGTCCAAAGGCTTGTTGTTCAAGGGCTTCCACTCATTTTTTTTCCCAGCTGATTGCTACCAATAAATAAAAATTAAAAAAGATAAAACATAATTCCTAGCATTTTACAACTTCTTTTCACATTTTTCAAATATTGGCTGTGTATCACCTATGTGATCATCATTGTACTAGTCTTCAAGAACCCAGTGGTGAGCAGAATCTACACTGGCCCTGTCCTAGAACATATATTATGAGAGAGAGAGAGAGACAATCAAATCAGCAACAATATAAATGATAGTATTATATCACTCCAGAGGGTATTGCATAGTAATAGAGCATATTCCAGAGTGACAAGAACACATAGGATAAGAACCTAGTCTAGTCTAAGAAGGAGAGCAAAGGGGCATGCAAAAAGACTTGTAAAATATCATCACCAGAAATGGAATTAGCCATGTGAAAGCATGCAAGAGTATCTCCGAGTGCTGGGAACTAGAAGAAGTAGGCCTGAGTACAAGATTCTGACCAGCATCTGTAGAAAACTAAAGTGGGCCTACACTGTGCACAAGAAAAGTCCTGTCCCATTTTTGGTTCTACAGTTCCCAAATGAAGCGAGTTTGCCTCTCGCTGTGCATTTCTAAGGAAATGAAGTCAAGGAATTCACAAGGAGAGAAGGAAGCAGAGGACCATTGGGTTAGAAAGGAAAGGATCAGAAAGAATTGTGGAAGCAACATAAAAATGCACTAGCCTAAGAGTTGAGAGATCTAGGCACTGGGTCTTATAACTGTAAACAATTGCATAGCCAGTGTGTTAGCCCCTGTGATTAGCCCTGCAGTGCATTAAGTGGTTCAACTACCACTCTAAAGCTTTCAGGTAGATATCAGAGTATCCCATCTTAAAGATGCGTGAAATGAGGCTTAGATAGGATAAATAGGTTAGATCTTTCTGCCTTCCAGTCCTAAACTCTGAACCCTTAGGCTACTGCCCATTAGAATTCAATTCACACACAAAGATCTTTTAAATGTCAATGTCCAGGCCCACCTTGAGTGAACTAAATCAAATTCTCTGGGGTGGGACTCCAGAGCATTTTCTAAGCTTTACAGACGACTCTAATTCACAACAAAAATTGAGAACAACTATAGCCTCTGCTCCTCAGCCGCTAGATAACTTTATATAAATTTTTTTCCACTCAGGCTTTTATCAGTAAAGCAAAAAGCTAAGACTAAATTATTCCTGAGGTCCCTTCCAAATCATTCTTCACTTTTATACAAAGAAATTTCTGTTAAATGTTTCCAAAAGATTTGAAAATGGGTAAGGGAGTTTGTGACTTAAGTCGGTCATTAATTACATAGATCTCATCTAGTAAGTAGTTAGAATCTTGATGTATATTTAATGAATAATCGAAATCCAAAGTCTTCCCATGTTGTAGTAAGTCCACTATTGGAATCCAGCGAGTGAGTGAGGTAATCACTCTAGCTCTATTGTATGTGATGAATTAGAGAAGACAGGAAGAACTGAAAGTCGATTCCAGTTAGTGATCTTATATAATATATAAGCCATTGCAATAAAAAATTATGTAAAATTATGATGCTTATTATTTTTGGAATTAGTGTGCAGCCTATATGCTTTTTCTTCCCAGAAGATTCCTCTAGCATAGAGTTTCAGACAGCTACTAAATTGATACAGCTATGAAAAGGAGCTGAATGTTTAAGGAGAGAGAAACAGAAGCTGGGACCTAGTAATAAGAGAGTCTGCTGAGATGAATAGAACGTTTTTGCATACTTGGCAGAGCAGTCCAAGGAAGAAGAGAATGGGGAAAAAGAACAGATAAGCTAAAGATAAGTGAGACAGAACTCCATGTAGATTTATAATTTGGAAAACGGTAAATTAATGCCTCCAGGCGAACTGACTGAGCCCATGAGAGGAGAGAGAAAAATTCTGGTTTTAAGTACTGAAGAAGAGCCTAGACAAACTGAGGGGAATGTTGCACTATGCAATTTTTATAGTTTCAAATTTACTGCAAGCTTAAGAGTTATGCCGTGGCACTATATTCAGTTGCTTAATGATGGGGCAGAACTCTTCATAAACATTTCAGGCTCTTTTATTCCCAATAAAACAATAATTGGGCTTTTAGGCATAATCAAATACAATCTCATTAGTTAAAAAAATAGCCAGAACAGTCCATGAGGCTTATTCATACAAAATGAGTCTAAAGTTGACCTGGACTCTGGAATGTTTGTACCTTAGTCATGGACATTAATGTTGAGTCACTAATAAACAGCATATGGTGTTTTGAATGCTTCCTGTGAATTTTGCTTTCTCCGCCAGGAATCAAACATCAAAAGGCATTTAGAAGTCAACCTTGGTCCTCCTCCCTTGAGATCAAGTTCGTAAGCCATTATACCCCCTTTCTGCCTAAGTAACACTATACATACCTATGTAAAATGGGTGAGTTTGGCATTAAAGCTTAGCTTATCTCACCTCACAGCAACTTTATAACTTGCTACCATGAGATTTGTCTACAGACATTTTCACCAGACCCTTAGGATAACAAGGAAATAGAAGAGGCATGGGAAAGAAATTATATAAATCATTAAAAGTCAACAAGTAGAAAAAGGAAAAGGAAGATAGAGAAGAAGAGGAAGGAAAAGGAGAAGTAGTAGAAAGGACATAGAAGTAAAAGAAAGAATGTGATAAGTATGATGAGAGGCAAACAACCCTGAACTACATTGGGTAAGAATCTAATTCAATTTAACCAATATTTGTTGAGAATCAATCAAGCGACAGATGCTGCTGGAAGACCTAGAGATAACAACATACGCAATTCACTTCATTCTTTAAGAAGCTTATAGCCCCCTGGGAGTAGGTAGATATGCATGTGTCTGTAAACTTTTTTTTTTTTTCCAAATATTCAATTGACAAACTATTTTTTGAGTAAGTACTATGTCTCAGGCATCAAACTAGGAGCTTAGTATGCAAAACTCAATGTAATACCAGAAATGCTGTCCTAGCAGTAAGAATAAAATACCATGGGAATACGGAGAAAAAGAGTGAAACCTTCCATGATGCAGTCATAGAAGGCTTCAGAAAGTGTCAACATCATAGGCTTAGAGGCCAAAGCTGGGCCTTACACTTAGCAGCTCTGTGACTTTGGGCAAGTTTCAAAATCACCGTCACCCATCACCCTCTGCAATATTGTTAGAAGAAAAAGATATATATATTTTTAATCCTATGACAGTTCTAATGATAGTACATGCAAAATCCAGATTCACAGATTAAAACCATTGGAAAAACAGTCCTTCTTACTCCACTACTCAAAAAGTTGACGCAATCAGATTTTTCAGATTTAATACAGTCTGCAGTTAAGAGTCTATGCTAATAAAATTTCTAGATAACTAGAGTTTAAGACCAAAGGAATATATGAAAGAAATTGAATACCTGTTCTCTGCCCACCAATGACAGTGATGACAGACCAAGGGACAGAATTAGTCTGGGCACAGTACCTTAATTGTCACTCTCATAGTGGTCCACTTCCACACTATTTATGGCACATCAAAATGAGTAATTTCAAAATTTGTCATTTTGTGCAAACATAGAGTGCTGACCCTGCTTAAATATTATCTAATTCAACTCCTTCCATTAACAAATAAACCAAGGAGAAAAAGTCAAATGCTATTCCCAAATTACAGAACTCATTAATAAATCATCTCACATAAATGGTTACTCAGCTCAGGAAAGACGATGCTTAGGTTTTGACAGAGGGTGAAAAATGGTGAGATTTTATGGGTCTGTGTGTGTTTCTGTTCCCAGGGAAAAGGTGTGGTGATACTGAAGTCAAGAGGAGTGGAAGAAGGTATCTGATGAAAAAAACAGCAGATGATGGGAGAACGAGTCACTCACACACAAGCACACACATGCACCCACACACAGTTAGTTTTCAACATCCATAACCCACCTGTTCCTTTAATATTTTAAAGGAAATAGTCCACAATAAATAACTCTCATGCCTATTTCTTTGAATTTAACAGAGTTTGCTTTTCTGTATTATCAGGAAAGCAATCCCATTTTTTTCTATATGCCTGGCATGTTACCAGTTTATAACTAATAACTAATAAACAGCTGCAGACAGGTAAACCTCAAGGGGCCTCCAAGACAGAGCTTGGATGGTTACGTGAAGTCCAGTGTCAAAGTAGAGTTGGCAGTCTCAAAAGAGAATTGTTCTGAGCAAGTCACATTTCCACCCATTGTTTTGCTAATCCTAAGCACCACTTTATAACGCAAAATGGGATTTGTTGAATATTCAAAAGAGAATGCTCCTTCTCTCTTGTTGTGCTCTTCACCAGTAGATCCTAGTTTATTCTAAATGTGATGGCAGAAAGGGCAATCAAAGGAAATTGGGGGATCTCAGTTCCGTTGGGCTTCAACATAAAAGTGGCAGTAACTCACTGTTGGTTAATATGGTTGTTCATTTTCAAATATGGGGTATGTTGTGTGATATTCAAATATGGTGTGTGTGTGTGTGTGTGTGTGTGTTGGGAACTGAAGGTGAGGGAAAGAAAATGACAGGTGGTCATTGTAGAATTTAGAAGTGGTATCGTGAAAGGTGTGTCCCAAGCCATAAAAGTAATAAAACATGCTCCTCTCACTCATTTCTAAATGGGGAGATTGAAGTCTAGCAACCTCAATGACTTCCCCAGCACATAATGGACAAATGAACTGCTTATTGACTCCCAGATTATCCACCTCCTTTATATCTAATGCTTTATCCATTTATAATTAACCAAAAGCTTTGGAAATGGTCTTGAGTTACTTTTGCAAATGTTTTACTATATCAATTAGATGATAAGCTCCTCCAAGTCATAGCCTAGAGGTGCTCTGCTTGTGCTGCTACTTCTTATTACTACTTTTTCTGTTGCCACTATCCTACCAGTCATAGTCACTGCACCTAAAACATGTGCAGATTCAATAGATATTCATGGCCTGAATGCCAGTTATAGCATCTTTTTTGGTATAACATATATACAAGGACAAATCTTGCTAAAATTTTGTGACCACAACCTGTTTCCTATTTTTATATTCACATTTTGTTTATGTCTTAGAGTCTCAGAGTTTTTTTTATCCAAATTATGCTTTCTCAGCAAGTAATTACTCTGATCGGCACCAATTTCATGAGATTGTGCTATGAGAAAATCTTCACCTTTCGTTCCTAATTATGTATTTTAAAAATTCCTAAATTTCTAAATTTCTTCTCCTTTTATCCCCAGCCTTAGAAATTTTTTATTATTGAGAATACAATGAAAAAGCATAGTTAAGATGTCAGTTAAGGCATTCCTGTTATGGCTCAGGAGTAATGAACCTGACTAGTATCCCTGAGGATGTAGGTTCAATCAATCCATGGCCTCCTTCAGTGGATTAAGGATCCAGCGATGTTGTGGGCTGTGGTGTAGGTCACAGACGCAGGTTCGATCTGGCATTGCTATGCCTTGGCATAGGCCAGCAGCTACAGCTTCAATTCAGTCCCTAGCCTGGGAACTTCCATCTGTGCCCAGGTGCTGCCCTAAAAAGACAAAAAAAAAGATGTCGTTAAATTCTGGTTCTGTCTATTCTTAATACTCTAGCAATCTCAGTAAGCAACTGCCATATTCATGATCTGATGGCTAAATTGGTAACTGAGTGAATGAATGTTACAACTTATTAATCCACCTATGACACATCAGACAGTATTTTGGAAACTTGGTTCCGCATCTATATAATAAGGGTGTTGTAATCTATGATCTTAAAATTAAGAGAATTAATTCAAATGAAATAAAACCATTATCTCTAAGAGATATCTGTGTACCATGTTCACCACAGGATTATTCACAATAGCCAAGGTATAGAAACAATAGATGAATGGCTAAAGAAAATGCAGATATACACAAGGGAATATTATTCAGCCTTAAAAAAGGAGGAAATCCTGACATTTGAAACATAGATGAACCTGGGGGACATTATGCTAAGGGAAATAAGCCAGAAAGACAAAGACTGTGTGGTAATACTTATATGTAGAAACTAAAAAAAAAAAAAAAAAAAAGGTGATCTCATAGAAACAGTAGAAAAGTAAAGTAGTTGCCAGAGGCTTGGGGTGGGGGAAATAGGCAGAGGTACAAATTTTCAATTATAACATGAATAAGATCTGAGAATCTAATGTGTAATATGGTGATTATAGCTGATGGCACTGTATTGTATAATAGGTATGTGCTGAAAAATTAGAACTTAAATATTCTCAATAACAACTACAAAAAAGCTCAATATATGAGGTAAAGGATGTGTTAAGTGATCTAGCGAGGATAATCTCTCTTTTTTTTTTTTTTTTTTGTCTTTGTTGCCATTTCTTGGGCCACTCCCACGGCATATGGAGGATCCCAGGATAGGGGTCAAATTGGAGCTGTAGCCGCCGGCCTAAGCCAGAGCCTCAGCAGCGCGGGATCCGAGCCGTGTCTGCAACCTACACCACAGCTCACGGCAACGCCGGACCCTTAACCCACTGAGCAAGGCCAGGGATCAAACCTGCAACCTCATGGTTCCTAGTCGGATTCGTTAACCGCTGTGCTGCGACGGGAACTCCCAGGGGATAATCTTTTCACAGTGCATATGTATATGAAATCATTACATTGCCCACTTTAAAAATCTTACAATTGTATTTGTCTATTATACCTCAATTAAGAAAAGAACACATAGTTTAAAAAGTAAGGGAAATACTGGGTTCTTATACTGTACCAGGTATTTTAAAATAGATATAGAACTACAAATATACACATAATAAATAGATATGATTTAGTCATTACAGCAACCCCCAATCTCTTTGGGAGAATACTGAAATTCACTAAAATTATGTAACTAGCCCAAAGTCTCATGGTAAGAAAATAGTGGCATTGATTTTTAATCTCAGGTCTGTGTGTTTCCAACATTAATGCTCTGACCCCTCTGTCACACTCCTTCTCTTTATTCTTCTAGTACTTTATCTTTGTATAAACTCCATCTTGCCAGTCTGCACTTGATTTAGGTAAAAAAATGCCCTAAATCTTCATAACTTCATATGATTTTTCAGTGTCTTTTAAGAAAGCTTGGCATTCAGAAAAGGTGAGGGCTGTTTCCTATAATTAACAGACCAAAGAAATGGCTGTATAACAGAAGACACATATAGGAATCTCTCTTTTTTTTTTTTTTTTAATTTTCCCACTGTACAGCAAGGGGGTCAGGTTGTCCTTACATGTATACATTAGAATTACATTTTTCCCCCACCCTTTCTTCTGTTGCAACATGAGTATCTAGACAAAGTTCTCAATGCTATTCAGCAGGATCTCCTTGTAAATCTATTCTAAGTTGTGTCTGATAAGCCCAAGCTCCCGATCCCTCCCACTCCCTCCCCCTCCCATCAGGCAGCCACAAGTCTCTTCTCCAAGTCCATGATTTTCTTTTCTGAGGAGATGTTCATTTGTGCTGGATATTAGATTCCAGTTATAAGTGATATCATATGGTATTTGTCTTTGTCTTTCTGGCTCATTTCACTCAGGATGAGATTCTCTAGTTCCATCCATGTTGCTGCAAATGGCATTATGTCATTCTTTTTTATGGCTGAGTAGTAGTCCATTGTGTATATATACCACATCTTCCGAATCCAATCCTCTGTCGATGGACATTTGGGTTGTTTCCATGTCTTGGCTATTGTGAGTAGTGCTGCAATGAACATGCGGGTGCACGTGTCTCTTTTAAGGAGAGTTTTGTCCAGATAGATGCCCAAGAGTGGGATTGCGGGGTCATATGGAAGTTCTATGGATAGATTTCTAAGGTATCTCCAAACTGTTCTCCATAGTGGCTGTACCAGTTTACATTCCCACCAGCAGTGCAGGAGGGTTCCCTTTTCTCCACAGCCCCTCCAGCACTTGTTATTTGTGGATTTATTAATGATGGCCATTCTGACTGGTGTGAGGTGATATCTCATGGTAGTTTTGATTTGCATTTCTCTTATAACCAGTGATGTTGAGCATTTTTTCATGTGTTTGTTGGCCATCTGTATATCTTCTTTGGAGAAATGTCTATTCAGGTCTTTTGCCCATTTTTCCATTGATTGGTTGGTTTTTTTGCTGTTGGGTTGTATAAGTTGTTTATATATTCTAGAGATTAAGCCCTTGTCGGTTGCATCATTTGAAACTGTTTTCTCCCATTCTGTAAGTTGTCTTTTTGTTTTCTTTTGGGTTTCCTTTCCTGTGCAAAAGCTTTTCAGTTTGATGAGGTCCCATGGGTTTATTTTTGCTCTAATTTCTATTGCTTTGGGAGACTGACCTGAGAAAATATTCAAAAAGTCAAAAATCATATGATCATCTCAATAGACACAGAAAAAGCATTTGACAAAGTCCAACATCCATTCATGATCAAGACCCTCGCCAAAGTGGGTATAGAGGGAACATTCCTGAATGTAATCAAAGCCATTTATGATAAACCCACAGCAAATATAATACTCAATAGGGAAAAACTGAAAGCCTTCTCACTCAAATCTGGAACAAGACAGGGATGCCCACTCTCACCACTGCTCTTCAACATAGTTTTGGAAGTCCTAGCCACAGCAATTAGGCAAACAAAAGAAATAAAAGGCATCCATATAGGAAGAGAAGAGATAAAACTGTCACTGTATGCAGATGACATGATACTATACATAGAAAACCCTAAGGACTCAACCCCAAAACTACTTGAACTGATTAATAAATTCAGCAAAGTAGCAGGATATAAGATTAACATTCAGAAGTCAGTTGCATTTCTCTGTACCAGCAATGAAATATTAGAAAAGGAATACAAAAATACGATACCTTTTAAAATTGCACCTCACAAAATCAAATACCTCGGAATACACCTGACCAAGGAGGTAAAGGACCTATATGCCGAGAACTATAAAACTTTAATCAAAGAAATCAAAGAAGACGTAAAGAAATGGAAAGATATTCCATGTTCCTGGATTGGGAAAATCAATATTGTAAAAATGGCCATACTACCCAAAGCAATCTACAGATTCAATGCAATCCCTATCAAATTACCCAGGACATTTTTCACAGAACTAGAACAAACAATCCAAAAATTTATATGGAACCACAAAAGACCCAGAATCGCCAAAGCAATCCTGAGAAACAAAAACCAAGCAGGAGGCAGAACTCTCCCAGACTTCAAGAAATACTACAAAGCCACAGTCATCAAAACAGTGTGGTACTGGTATCAAAACAGACAGACAGACCAATGGAACAGAATAGAGAACCCGGAAATAAACCCTGACACCTATGGTCAATTAATCTTTGACAAGGGAGGCAAGAACATCAAATGGGAAAAAGAAAGTCTATTCAGCAAGCATTGCTGGGAAACCTGGACAGCTGCATGCAAAGCAAGGAAACTAGAACACACCCTCACACCATGCACAAAAATAAACTCCAAATGGCTGAAAGACTTAAATATACGACAGGACACCATCAAACTCCTAGAGGGATCTCAATTTAAAGAAAAAAAATTACATTCATTCTCAGTGTAGACCCTTTGGGATCCCTTGCTGAATGACGTCAAAAACTGCAAAGAGTTATAGACCATGTTTTTTAAAAATGCAAACAGTGTCTTCCCTTTTTCTCTCCCTGGTTAACTAAAAGTTTAATTATTCTAATAGTCTGACATATATCTGGATTTACAAGTAATCTCTTAAGAACCCCCTGCATCCATTTTTCTATTCTCTGAAGGTACGCATTTCTGCTGAAAGATCCCAGTTCAGCAACTTCGTTTATTTTAATGCTTCTTTCAATCTACAAACCAAAGGTTAGTGAAAAGAGGGTAACTCAGATTGCAAATTCCTTAATCTTTTCTGCCTTCATCCAACAAAACGTGGTTTTAAGAAGCTTCGGCATTTTCTACTTTTAGGAAAGGTCTGTATGTGCCCCAGATATGCAATTAATGATTTTATCATCATTTTCTAGACTCTCTTCACCTACTTTGCATGTTTTCCTTTTATCAGAATAAGTTAGTAACAAAGGGACTTATTCTACTTTATTAAAAAGGTGAACTATGACAAATTCTTTTGGTTTTCTATTAAAATCTAGCTTAAATGATAACAGCATTCATTTCTGAGAGCTTTGTGGTCAGTTATCAGGAAATTACCATGAAGTATAACCCCAGTTAACTAAAAAAAAAAAAAAAAAAACTACTTCCTACTCAGATCATCCTATTCCATGCACCTCAGTGTTACCCTCAGCAACTGTTGTCCTTCTCCATCAATGCTACTATATTATACCATTATTATATTTAGATTATTGATGTTTGGAATGATGATCCAAAGATGTTGTAAGATCAAAATCATTAAGAATTCAGGTAGCATTTAATAACCGTGCATCCAGAGTTCCCATCGTGGCTCAATGGTTAATGAATCCGACTAGGAACCATGAGGTTGTGGGTTCGATCCCTGGCCTTGCTCAGTGGGTTAGGGATCCGGCATTGCCGTGAGCTGTGGTGTAGGTTGCAGACACGGCTCTGATCCCGAGTTGCTGTGGCTGTGGTGTAGGCCGTCAGCTACAGCTCTGATTCGACCTCTAGCCTGGGAACCTCCATATGCCGCGGGAGCGACCCAAGAAATGGGAAAAAAAAAAAAAAAAACCATGCATCTAGTGACAAAAAGCTAGCTAATATATTTTACAGTGCCTATTCAGTAAGACGGAAAGACTTAAAAGACTGAAAATGCAGTCAAGGAATTTGCTTTTAACCAGAAATCCAACTAAACAGAATAACTCTTTTAACAAGAAGTCTGGTTAATCATATATTCTAGTGCACTTCATACTAGAATTTACAAGGTCAGGAATATCCTGCTATCTCCTAAGTTAATTTTGGGTTGATGTATAAACAGGTATTACAGGAAAACCAGGCCAAGTGTTCCTGCAGAAAGTCTGTGGATTTTAATGGTTGTTCTTCCCTCATGGTGGGAGGCAGGAGGGGTCAGAAGATAAAAAGAGACATAAAGGTCTCTAGGGTCAAATGCCACATCCTATCGAGGTTCAGTTCCCACTGCTCCACTTACTCGACCTGACTTCATTATGGCAGAACACCGTGCCATTCGCCGGATGTAAATATTCCCTCTTGGAGCTGTCAGACAGTTTTGGTGGTTTACCAGCCTGACCTTCAAAATCATGTTCATGACATTTATCTCAAGCTTAATGTTTTATGCCAGAAAATTTAAACTGTGTAAGGGTAGAAATAGCAAGCTCTTACATCAAAGTTCAAATGCTATTAAAAAACAAAAACAAAAACAAAAAAACACACTTTGTCACTTAATTTTTAAATTCTGGCCAGGGTTGGGGATGAGGGGAGGGCAGGACAGAAAATATTGTTTTGTTTTGCTTTGTTATTTCATGACATCAAATTATAAAATTGAAAACTGAAATTTAACATTGAAAGCTAGGGCAACCAAATAAAATAAATATATGTTTTTCAAGAAAAATCATATAAGATTTAGTTTTCCATTGTTGACCATCCCACATGAGGCAGTTTTTTTTCTCCATATGTATTTTCCATTTATTTTGTGTTGACCATCCCACATGAGGCAGTTTTTTTTCCCCATATGTATTTTCCATTTATTTCCCCATATGTATTTTCCATTTATTTTGTGATTCAACCCCTAGCCTGGGAATCTCCATATGCCGCGGGAGCGGCCCAAGAAATAGCAGCAACAACAACAACAACAACAGACAAAAGACAAAAGACCAAAAGCATCTGAAAAACTCAGTCATAAAAGTAAAATATATAGTGATTATTTTTTTCTAAATACCTCAAGTGTTATTATAGCCAAAGCCGTTTTTTGTCTTTTCTTTATGGAACCGTGAATCTGAGTTAGCCTCTAAATAAGACAGACAGCTTTCTCTTAAGTGGTGCCATCCTGAAATAATTGGCTTCATTTTGTAAAAGTAAGCAATATAATACATTTGCATGTGAGAGAGAAAGGAAAGAAAAAGACAAGTTTACCTATACCTCAGGTAATTAAAGTTAAGCCCTCCTAGAAATTTCTCCAACTATTTCGTTCTCCAAATATGATTTGTTCTTCTTTAACTCTGATTACACTTGCAAGCAGGTCAACAGTAGACAACATTTTCTAATGTTTCAAAATAGTTCATATGCCATCTCCATAAGTTGCCACATTTTGTGAAAGAAATCTTGTCTTTCCCTCTGTATCCTCCACAGTGCTCAGCTTGTAAATATTTAAGAAACTCTTGCTGATTTATTACTTTTTCAAAACCACAAAATGACACACACACATGAGAAAATTGTTCTACATGCTTTTCTGTCGTATGACATAGATGATCCATCCAAAGAAAAAGGTTCAAAGGCTAAGAGTGAATCTAAGATATACTTCTCCAGACTCTAAAAAACTGTCACAGTGGGAGTTCCCGTCGTGGCGCAGTGGTTAACGAATCCGACTAGGAACCATGAGGTTGCGGGTTCGGTCCCTGCCCTTGCTCAGTGGGTTAACGATCCGGCGTTGCCGTGAGCTGTGGTGTAGGTTGCAGACGCGGCTTGGATCCCGAGTTGCTGTGGCTCTGGCGTAGGCCGGCGGCTACAGCTCCGATTCAACCCCTAGCCTGGGAATCTCCATATGCCGCGGGAGCGGCCCAAGAAATAGCAGCAACAACAACAACAACAACAGACAAAAGACCAAAAAAAAAAAAACAAAAAAACTGTCACAGTGTTCTCTGTAGAGTCAAAAACAATGAGGTTTTAGTGACACTTGCACTTAACACCTGCTAAGTGGGCCAGCAGGGTAAGGCAATTATCCAGGTGAACTCATGGAAATAAGCCATTTTTAGCTGAAATATCTAAACAGTTCAAGCTAAAGTAGGCTGGTACCTGGGTCATTCAAGCAAAAGCAGTTGTTTGGTTAAATTTTCTTGTAGGAGGGGGCAGGGCAAAGGACAACTAAACTACAAGTTCAGCTAAGAGCTCTCCCAAAGTCCTGAAATTATTATTTATGGCACGACAGGCAGGGTTCACGAACTATTATAAAGGTGAAGGAACTAACATTTGGTGATCTCATCTTCTGCCTCATGCACACAGAAATGTATTAATCTGAAATCAGGAGCTTTGGGTCTTATGAAACTTCCTTTACCATCATGGATTGGTGGGAAGAGGAACTGATAATTCAGATCCTGACTGTTCAAGCACTGAGAGGCACTTCACAGACATCAGTTCCTCTTACAGTGGATTCTGACATCAGAGCTATAGTCAGGACCAAAGTTCCTGGTCCTTGTAGAAGTAACATTTAAGATCTGTGTCATTCATGTTGCATACAATTCTGTTTCCTGGTATGACACCTGAAGCACATGAGTCCTCCACACACTCTATCAAAGGGATGATTATCTGTCATCTGGATGCTGGCCCAGCGCTTCCCCATCTTACATCTGCCCAAGAGCGTTGTTGAAAAGCTACTTCCCTACATGTCCAGCCTCTTTCCTGCCGGGGCCAGGAACCATTTTGCTTTGTTGGCTCTTTGCAATAGCATTGCTTCTACTTGGGTCTCAGTAGGATGGCCCATGTTTTATTTGTACACTCTGCTCACTGCAGCTCTAAAACCATAGGCCCTGCCAAAGAAACCATTGTAATGCATTGTATTTTTCAGACCACAGAAAGCTTAGCTTCAGTGAAAAGAGACAGAGAGGGATGGAAATAAAGTAGAGGACAACAGATAAGATGCCCCTAGGAGTAAGGCCATTCATGTAACCTCCAGTGACATTTGTTAACCATGAATTAGTTTACCTTTTATCCCCTTGATAGTTAGTGGTTTACAGTACAGTCACCCCCTCCCTCTGTACCATGGGTACCACATCCATGGATTCAACCAACTGCAGAACAGGAAAAAAAAATATATATATATATATATAAAAATATAGTTGATTTACAACATTGTGCCAATTTCTGCTATACAGCAAAGTGATAGAGTCACACACACACACACACACACACACATACATTATTTTTCTCCATTCCCCATCATGTTTGATCTTAAGAAGCTGGACACAGTTCCCTGTGCTATACAGCAGGACCCCATTGCCCATCCATTCTAAATGTAGCATCTACTACCCTCAAACGCCCAGTTAAATTTTTTCTTTAATTCTAGAAAATTCCAAAAAACAAAAAATGAATTTTCTGTACCCCAGCAACTGTTTACATAGCATTTGCATTGTATTAGGTATTATAAGTAATCTAGAGATGATTTAAATTATGCAGGAAAATGTGTAGCTTATAAGAAAATGCCATGCCATTTTATATAAGGAAATTGAGCACCATGAATTTTGGTATCCCAGGAGGATCCTGAAACCAAATTCCCACAGATACTGAGTGAGCACTGTATAAACTCTGGAGTCAGGTTAGTTAGACATACAATTCTGATTCTTCAATTTACTAATGGAATGACTTTAGAAAAGTGGCTTTAACCTCTTTAAATATAAATTTCCTCATCTCTAATATAAGCATAAATATTAACACAGACTTACACAATTGTTGGAAAGACTCAATCAGATAATGTCTATAAAGCACTTAGTGCAGGGATGGTACAAAATCAGCTTTCTAATATGGTAGCTATTTGATTACTATCATCATCATTTTCTTCCTCCTTTTTAAGGATTGTCCAGCCTATTGCTCTTCAAGAGTGACGTTTCTTCCCTGAACCATCACAAAATGAAACATATTTAATAGCTTCCCCCCTTCTTTTGTAACCCCACATTAGATTCATGGCATGATTGACTTTTAAAGACATTTGATTGGTTGTAATACTAAAATCAGGGATGAAATGACTTAGACATATTGAACTGGTTTTCATGTTTCTGGTATTTGGGAGCCCCTAAACACAATCATAGCCATTCCTGAATGTGTATAGCTGGGCTTAGAAGGACTAAAAGCCTAAAGAAAGAGTCACTTTCAAAGGGTAAAAAAAAAAAAAAATAGGAACAAGTTGTATTGGGCATTAATAAATCGGGGTTCTAGGGATCTGAATTCAGGTTTTTAGAATGAGATAGAAGAAATTATAGCTAGTAAATAGCAGAGAGGAAAGGAGAATCCCTGATGCCGCTAGACATAAAGGCTGTTTCTTAAAATAAGACTATGTTGTTTCATTGTCTAAAAAGCATCAGTGTACCTCACACGCAAGAGAATATTTACAACAAAATTGTCCTAGAAAATCTAGATTTTGGGGTTACTACCTAGGTGAACAAATCTTGGAAAGCTGTTCATATAGATTAGAGTTTGGACTGTTTATGTTAATGAGTTAATATTAAATCTAGTAAGAAGAGCCTTTCTTTGGGGCCTCTCTGTCTAATGGTTTTAAGTCCCCATTTATATTGAACTCACCAAGGTCTCCAGGAAGCATAATCAGCCTTTGGAAATTTCACTTCTTCCTTAAGGTCTGTGATACATGGTTTTTGGGTTTTGTAGGCATTTGAAGATATATTTTGTTGTTTCCCCCTCAGTTTCATCCCAGCTACCTATCTTTTTATTTTTCAGTAATGTAATTATTTGTTATTTTTTTTAAATTTTTTTAATAGAATGATTTTTTTTTCCATTATAGCTGGTTACAGTGTTCTGTCAATTTTACTGAACATCATGGTGGCCCAGTTACACATACATGTATACATTCTTTTTTATCGCATTATCAGGCTCCATAATAGGTGACTAGACTTTTTTAATTAAAAATTGCTTGAGTTTCATTCCTGGTATTTGATGTTTGGTCACTGATAAGAGATCTTCCAGCTCTAAATCCCACAATGATAGGCAACTAAATCCAGTAGAAGATTTGCTATTTATAAATTTTTACCTATCACAACAGGTTACATTAATGGTTAAAAAGAATATGGTCCTTTAATTACATATAAATTATCTTCTTTATTATCTGCAAAATAAATGAGAATAAAAATTAAATTGAAAAGATATGTCTTTAGTAGGGGACGAAACCCTAGGAAGGAAAATTACTTTCACAATCAACAATAGTATGTTTTATCAAAATTCCTTAAGTTGCACTGTTTATGTTGTCACTTCCTTCCACAAAGTTTCTCAAAGAGTTTCTTTCCTTTCTGTCAAGACCGTGATGTCAAGCATTTATCCCCTTCCTTTGCCTTCAAACATGTTTTGGACCATTCTTCCCCCATTTTCCTTTTTCTAACCACACAAGCCTTCATTCAACCTTCCAAAGAGCTAAACGCCTTCCTACCCCAGGCCCTTTGCAGGTGCAGACCATCTTTACTTAATACACTCTTATTTCTCACCCCCACCCCCACTCTTCCTTTATTGCACATGCTTCTATCTCTCTGAACTTGTCCTTCACAGGACATTTAATAATTGGAATTAAGTCATTGTTGGCATGCTATAGTTTCCCCTGTGTGCCTCAGATTTCCATAAGAATGGATACCTTATCCTTCTCATTCATAACTCTATCTGCTCCTAACAAGAAAGCACAAACTGTAGGGACTCACTAAAAAAAAAAAAAAAAAAAAATGATTGGCTGTTGGAATAAATCCTACAGGTTTTAGAGAAACTTTTAAAGTTATTATATTACAGCTTCTTCCTGGAAAACTAACAATATTATAGTTCTTCTGAGAAGCTGGCAGTCCTCTGTAACTACTACAAAACTACTCAGAGAACAGTTAATGTCAATAGTCATTTTTTTAAGTCCCAAAGGAAATGATTACTTCAACAGTTTCTAGTGCATAGAACTGCCTTGAGTCATATCTGCCTAGTTTTTTCATTAAAATTCCTTGCTTTTCTATATCTTAATTTCAACTAAAATTCTCTCCTAACCAAGCCTGTAGTAGATAAAATTCTTTCAAACCATATGGTTTTATCTTTCTTCATCTATAAAAAGGAAAATCCTAACAACTAAAAATCTTATTCTTTATCAAATTCTTATCCATTTTCCCTCTTTGATTCTTTTAAAGTAGTGTGATGACACAAATCAACTCTAGTGTCCCACCAAATGCTGTAGACCAAGAACTAAAACTACTCTGCAATTGTCCAAATTATAGTGCACATAAGATAAAAGGTTTGCCATCTCCTGTTCTCTATTTTCAGAAGCCATAAATAACCCAGCACAAGCAAGGCTCCCCACTACAAGCAACACAATACATCCTGAAAGTTTGAATAGGGGGAGAATGTTCTTGCAGTTTCAGTAGTATAACTAGAAAACACAAATTAGCTTCTCAGCAATCCAGGTTGACCAGAGCGCCATGACCAGCCAAGCCCCATCTTGTGCTCTTCATTTCCCTCAAAATGTCTCACTATATAATGCTGCTATTATTTGCTGTCCACATGTGGTTAGCACTAAAATAGAGAAGTGGACCAAGATTCCTGTTTGTGTTTGTGAGACTTATTAATTTACATAATAATCAGGTAATTCTCAAACTAGCCTGTCCTAAGATTTAAGACATAAGACCCATTCAAATAAAGAAAATAGAAAAGCTATCTCTGACTGCCCAAAGAGAAGTAGGCTGATAACCGGTTTGCTTCAAGCTGTCCTATGATCAAATCAAGTCTACAGCGCGAGTGTCTTCAGGGCCAGGGAGCAGCACAGTTTGCACAGGATCAGATGCCAAAATGTGAATTTGTGCTGGGCTCCATTTCTTTTATAAAAGAAAAGAATGGAAAATATTGTCACATTGGAGATTCACTTAAACTTGATTCAAATATTTAGGCCATGACTACCCAGAATAAAGTGGACTTGAAATATAGTTAATTTGACTAATGTGTTCCCTCTGGCCCCTGGACCTAAATCACCTCCCCCTCCATAACACACACACACACACACATGCAGACACGCACACACACACGTACACACACACCCTTCAAACTTGAATGTCTCCTTCCTTTGAAGTCTTTTTTGACCCTATCTCATGCCCTCAGCTCTGGTTAGATCCTTGTCCTGTATTTTCCCACAGTACCGTATGTTAATCTCTACCAAATGACTGACAGTTTGTTTTTAATTACCTTTTTTTTTTAACATTGATAAGACTTATAAGCTGGTTAATGGCAAAAATCTTATTTTATTTCTCCTTATATTCCTAGTACCCACTTCTGTTCGTGGTCAATAATTATTTAATAAATTAAGGAATTATACTAAAAGAGTCCTTGTGGAGTCACAAAATGCATGACTTTCTTAGAACCAAGAAAAATGTATCTTCTTAACTGTTATCCTGAAATCCACAGCCTAAACATACCAACTCTGAGATTTCCATGACTGCCCTCAGAGACAGCACAGTGCCTGAGAGCACCACAGTTGGCTGTGTGCATTGACAACGTAGAAACTAAGGGGAAAACCATGTAACTGGAATTCTGGCTCCACTTCAACTTAACTTTTTGAGGATTCTGTCATTTCTCTCTAATCCTGTAACCACTTAGCCTTCTCATACCAAGGAATGCATTTCCCTTCTTCCCCGCAGCAGTTTCCCTGCCTTGTTCCACCATATTTACTTCTTCCTTGAAACCTTCCATCCATTGAGATTGCTCTTTTAGCCACTCCATCCTTCACCTGCCAATATCCAGTGTGCCACCCTATGTTGATTGAGGATATTGAAACTTGGCTTATAGTTTTGTTTTGTTTTGTTTTTTTTCTTTTCCTATAGTCCCTATTCATCATCTTAGGCAACTCCACTACCTACACTAAAAAAAAAAAAAAAAGAAATCACTAGCTTTCTAATGCCTTGATCTCCTCTGATACAGAGTCTTGTATCTAGGCACCAGAGTCTCAGTTTTTCAGTTCACCTGCCCCCTTCCGGCTGTTTTCCCCTGTGTGGGCTAATGATTAGGAAAGAGGGAGATTGGTTGGAGACAGAGGTTTGATTTAGGCTAGGAAAGCTGAGCAAGAGAGAAATTTTGACCCAGGCAACAAAGAAAAATTGGTAACTTATTTTGGACAAGGAAGGACAAAAATAAGGATGGATCCGAAATACCAAGTACAATGAAGGGAAGTAAAATCAGTCTGGTAGGTAAATCTAGAAAAATGTTAATGTAAAAATAGTCACACTGTTTAGCACCTTCTTAGCTGTCTAACATGACCCCATAGTTTTGATGCACCTTCCCTTCAGCTCCACCTTTGGAAATAAGCCTAACTCTGCCAGATCTGTTCTTAGATTTGTGTAATGCAGAATGAAAAGGGAGATTTGGGGAGACTAGGGAAGGAAAAGAATTAATCAACCTAGTCAATATGTGGAAGAAAGTAACAGGAGGAAGATGAATGGGACAGATTCCCTTGAGTGCTGGGGTACCAGAGGGAGTAGTGGAGGTAAGACATAGGAGGCTCCAGCAGTATCTAATTGCAAAGGAAAGAAAAAAATCTCAAATATTGGATCCTATCGATGTCTTCCAAGAAATACAATTGGAATTCCTCTGTGAGTGTGTGTGCACACGCACGTGCTTTACTCTGTCTGAATCACACAAGTTACAGCCTCAGTTGAATTTGGAATCCAATGTAAAGGGTTGATATCAAGCTGTGAGCCAAGTAAGGAAGGACATTAGGATGCAGAGAACTCTAACAATGCCATTGACCAGCCCCTGAGTGAGCACAGAGCTGTGGAGGCATAGAACCAAGATGGGCAGCCTCGAACTCCCACTACTACTAATTTGCAGAGTGCCAGTCCCTAACCTGCATCAACCCAACCATCTGTTTCTGCGGGCTTGCTCCCAAGCTACCAAATGCAGTTGGAGAAAATTGGCTCTAAAACAAATTTGTAATTTTCAAGCTCAGCTGGACTGATAGTGCTGCTCAGCAAGTCTTTTGCTTAGCCTTGATTGGTTCCCTTTCTCATTCCCAATAGCAGCTGTGCCAGTATTTTATCATTCTTTTTCAGGGCTACAATCCATTCATGCATGCGTTCAGCAACCATTTATTGAGCATTTACTATAATCCACACAGTTTTCTAAGGGTTTGTGGAAGATCAAATATAGTCACAAATTCATTGAAGTTTCTCTTATCAAAAAGATTGGGCTCTATTTTCCCAACCCACCGAACAATCTCATTTACTTTGGTGACTATAAACTGCAGCAGAAATCATGTTGCCCTCCTTTCCAATGAGGTCTCAAGAGTCCTTGCAGCTTCCTCTCACACTCACAGAACCCTGAGACCATCATGTTCTGAAAAGCCTTAATCTAGTTTCCTTGAAGATAAAAGATAGCAAGGAGAGAGATACCTAGTCAGCTTAGCCATCACAGTTGAGCGCCGTCTCCAGTCAGCTCACCAAGTGAAGGCAGATACTAGAGGAAGCTGCTCTGGTCTTTCTCCATTTCCTTCTGTCTCTGCTTAAAATCAGCCAAGTGTTACCAGATCTCATGTCTTTCACGTAATACTAATCGCAGCTAATAGCACCAGTCCACACCTCACTTTAACTCTTCAAAGTCTGACCCCAACCTGCTTTCCTGTATCTATCTACTCTACTGTTCATCACATTCATCAATTCTATGTATGGTCTAGGCCATTGGACAGCTTTGCCTTTGCTCATCATTGATGATTGGAAGTCCCGATATATTTTCAAGATTCTTTTCAAGCATTTTTTTTGTGAAGTTGTTCATTCACAACCTTATCCCCTCCAAACACTTCCACCCAAATTCCATCAAAAGTCTCTTCTTCCTCTGTTTTCCCAGAGCATTTTTTAAATCCTAGTAGAATATAACATTATTTTATAGTTTATATATTTCTTTTTATCCCCTAATCTGCATCTTGACCTTTGGTTACTAAAGAATGGGAATCTGGGTTCACAGATCTTCCTGGTATATAATATGGAACATAGTGGAAGATTAGTTAGTGTTTATTAAAATTAAATATATGCATACAAAGCTAACAGTATTCTAGTCATTAAGTAATTCTCTCAGTTCCCTTCATGGTGCAGCAGAAATGAATCCGACTAGGAACCATGAGGTTGCAGGTTCGATCCCTGGCCTTGCTCGGTGGGTTAAGGATCCGGTGTTGCTGTGAGCTGTGGTGTAGGTCGCAGATGCAGCTTGGATCTGGCATTGCTGTGGCTCTGGTGTAGGCCGGTGGCAACAGCTCCAATTAGACCCCTAGCCTGGGAACCTCCATATGCCGCAGGTGCGGCCCTCAAAAGACAAATGACAAAAAAAACAATAATAATTCTCCCTACCCACATCTCAGCAATCATCACTGCCAAGTAAAGGATGCAACAATCTACCATGATATTTAACTCAGCCAAAATGATCAAGCCAGCCATGGGACAATTGGATCATTTTACACTGAGAGTACCATTCTAATCTGTGTAGAACATTAAAAGGGAGAAGTTCTTAACAATACACAGATGGCATAAGAGATCTAATGCACTATATCTCCAACAAGCAGGCACTTTATTTTCCTCTTGCCACCAAGACAAGACTCATTATCTAATTTTGTGCATCTGTCTTTAAGTTATTTATAAATAGATACCATTACTTTAAGAGGACAATTTTTGGTAGCTATTTAGAACTACCTCATTTAAATGCATGAAATCCTGAAAATATAATGCATTTTCAATGCATGAAATCATTGAAAAATGCTGAGAAGCATAGAAAAATGGATATCTTTAGAATATTCTAGTTCACATTGCTTTGTATTCCTGCTCATGCACAAAGCTCTTGAGAAACATACAATCTTATTTTGTGAAGGTTATAGATATGTGTGTAAACTATTCTATTATGCACCTTTTATTTTCCAGTCACATTTATTTATATAATATCTCAAGTCTTAAGCATTTCCATATACTGTCTGGTTGTGTTTTTGCATTTTTTTTCCCTTGGAGCTGTAGCTTTTAAATCTAGAAGAAACCTTGAGATCATACAGCCTAATCCCTTTATTCTGCTGAAATTCAGAAAGAGCAAGTAAGTTACCCAAGTTTACAGAAATAGTAGGATTAACAACAGTTTCCTGAGTCCACTAAGAGTTGAAGTGATATGGTAAAACTAACGTTTACCAAAGATGTTATGGGATCTCTGAGTTCCACTCTCAGCTTAGATCTGTTGAATCTGTTTTACAGATTTTTTCATTTGTAAAAAAATTGGGGAGAAGAAAATATAATCCTGCTTTTACTAAACCAGCAGAGTACCACACAATACATATCTACTATAACTCTACCAAAGCATCGGCGGCTTTAAAAATTCCTGTTCTTAACCAATCTAACTAGAGATTTATTTTATATTTCTACACAGTTTGCTTACACACACCACACACATACACACACATACACCCACACATTCAGTAGCCTTGCTTAACTGGAAGATGCCCACTTAACTAATGTATATGCCTACCCTACAGTAATGAAAATCTTACTGTGTCTGAATCCCTCAGATGCATCAGTCACTTTTTTCTTCATAATTCAATCTCTTCCTTCCATTTAATTACTTTGAGGATTAACTGTGAGCAAATGTATTCCAAGAATAGACTAATTTACAAAGAACAGGAAGCTTTCCTAGCAGTCCCAGGGGGAATTTTGCACTTCCGACTACAACTCCGCATTCCAGCTCTCACATTTCTTTTGGCCTTTAAGTCATGTGTGTCATCTTACTTGCTTGGGTATTTTAAAAAAATGTCATGGGATGCACTGCTTACATGCTAGCATTTGTACACAGTTTCTGGCAGGAGTAAGATGATTCTTCTTAATCCAGGCCATACAGGAAGCTATTTCTTTCCAAATCAAGTCATTAATGCCTAAACAAGCAAACTGTGCAGCCAAGATAAAAATCAATTTGCAAAAAAGGGAAGCCTTTTTCCAAACACTCTAGCAGTCACTAGGGAAAGATACTTTTACAAATCTAATGCTTGAAAATATTACAATATTAGATTAGGTTGATCTTATTTTTCTAGTTGGATTTATTTTATTTGAGAGTCAGGATGATTAATAGTATTGAATACTATCAGCAAACTTTTTACTACTAGAAGTATTTTTTCTTCTGAAAAAATAAGCTTAGAAATCAGTCTGGCGACCTTCACTTGATCTATTGGCCACGTGTGCCTGGGCATCTTCCAATGACTAGATATCTGCTCCATGACAATTGTTCCCAAAATTTGTTGCACATTAGAATCACTGGAAGAGGTATTTTTGGGGTCTTTTTGTTTGTTTGTTTGTTTCTTTTATCATTTTTAGGGCCGCACACACATGGCATATGGAGGTTCCCAGGCTAGGGGTCTGATTGGAGCTACAGCTGCCGGCCTACACCACAGCCGTAGCAACGCGAGATCGAGCTGCATCTGCAACCTACACCACAGCTCATGGCAACACCAGATCCTTAACCCACTGAGCAAGGCCAGGGATTAAGAACCTCATGGTTCCTAGTTGGATTCATTTCCACTGTACCACGACGGGAATTCCCACCTGAAGAGCTTTTAAAACTCTCAATGCCTAGGTTGCACCCATCCCAATTAAATCACATTAGCTGGTGAGTGGAAGCCACATGTTAGTATTTTTAATGATTCCTTAGATGACTGCAAAGAGCAGCAAATTTGGGGGCCCACTATTCCTTAACATATCTGACTTTTCTTTCCAGTTGATAAATTCTCAGAAGGGAGTATATGCATGGAATTTCCTTCCCTCTCTGACTTCTACTCTTATGAAATCAAGAAATATGAAAGATGTATAAAGTTGGAGGATAATTTTATTAAAAAAGAAGAAAGATAATATTTATATTATAGCCATGAAACAGTTTGTACCCTTAGATATACCTATTTTAATTTATGAATTTATTTTAAAGATACAGGAAAATATACAGGTGTATATGCATAGTTTCCATAGCAGTATTACTTATAAATTTAACATATTTAATTATAATTTAAAGATACAGGAAAATATACAGGTGTATATATATAGTTTCCATAGCAGTATTAATTATAATTTTAACATATTTAAATAATTGTTCTACCAAGATGTCATAACTTAATGAATTAGGAAACTATATGAAGATCATTATGATTTCATTAAGTATTTTTCACTAAATAAGAAAATCTCAATATGTTGTGTCAAAGTATAACACATATATATCCATATATAAAAATATCCTATAAATATATATCAGCTGTATCACACATGTGCATACGTGTATGTGTATAAAATATCTGAAAGTATGTACGTGGACAAATATGCCTAACTGCAAAAAAGGTAGATCTGGGAGGTCAAATTTTAAATTGGAAACAGTGTTTACTCTGGACAGGGAAGTAAGTCTAGAGGAAGTGAAAGAAGACTTTCTCTTTATATTGCATGTACTTTTTTACTGTTTGTGTTTTTATAATGTCGCAATTTTTATCATTTTTTTTAAACCACCACACTGGAAGTTTCCAGGCTAGGTGTCAAATCAGAGCCACAGCTGCAGGCCTACGCCATAGCCATGGCAACATCAAATCTGTGCCACATCTGTGATGTATGCTGCAGGTTGTGGCAATGCTGGCTCCTTAACCCACTGAGCAAAGCTGGGGTCAAACCCTTATCCTCATGCATATTATATCTGGTTCTTAACCTTCTGAGCCACAATGGGAACGGCTATATCATTAAATTTTTTAAATAAACATAATTAAAACAAACCATTAAGGTAAACACACATACATATATGAGGAAAAGGCTCACCAATGTAAATATGTCTGATTTATTGAGCTGTATATGTATTTTTCCCTTTGTTATACTTTCTGGTTTTTTTTCACTACTTTTTTACTAAGCATGTGTTATAATTAAAAATTTTTTAAATGAGTCTAAGAATAGATTATTAGATGGCTCCTTAAATTTGAAAAGATTAATTCATTTTACAAAGGCACTCTCACCTGGATAGATAGGCCAGGAATGATATTTGTATCTCATTTAGTTTTTTATACCAATGATTTGAAAAGCACTTTAGAAACACTATTCAAATCTTGCTTTCTCCATTATCGTAATGTCTTCAATCTATTTCAAAGATGCCTTTTTCAGAGCAGTTAACCTCTGTGCTTTGCAATTTAAAAAAGAAGAAGAGATATCAGAACATTCAGATCATCTAGATATTCCCATAGCTGACACGTATTCTTCACATGGAAAAATCCTATACTAACACAAGTAAGTGTCCACCAAAAAAAGTGAAGTGTAAATTATACCATTATTGTTTACCAAGGAAATTAAATGGACAGTCATCTATATGTGATTTATGTGGGATACATGGAGGAGAGCAGCAAACAAGGAGGGGAAATCAGAGAAGATGGGCCAAAGAAAGTCTAGCAACTTTAAGACAAGTAAAGGAGTTTTTGCTCAAGTAGAAATTCTGAGAAAGTTGATCACCAAATCCTGTGTTCTGAAGTCATCTCTATTTTTCCTGATGATCTGAGTACAAATAAAAACAAATATAGAAAGTCCACTCTTCTGATATAACTACTGCTATAACTGAACAACTCAGAAAGGGTTAGTGGCTTATCACATAGGACTTATTTCTTTGTTCATAAATAGGTTCAGTGCAGGTGTTAAAGGGGTAGCCTTCCAGGCCATGATTCAGGGCCCCAGTCTCCTATCATCTCAGAGCCAAACCATCTTCAGGAGCCTAGAAATCTTTTACTTCCAACCAGTAGATGGTGAAAGAGTAAGTGGAGAAAACAAAAAAAGACATTACTTCTGCTCACATTCCATTAGCATGAACTGGACACAAGCCCTCACCTAGATGTAGCTCCCTCCTGAACAGGCATATCCTAGCAATAATGACTTATTATAAAAGGAAAGTGCAGCTCTTTGAAGAAGAGTGAGGGGAGTCATCTGGACCACAAGTGCTATTTCAAATATCAGTGGTAATGTTATCATAGGTTCACTTCTCAGTGGTCTAACCTAAATATGATTCCAAGTGCACCTGTTTGCACTGGCTTATGATTATAATATAGATAGAACATATATGCTTGCTTTTAGTTCCCAACTGGACTATCAGAGCAGGGACAACCTTTTCTTAAAGTTTTATAAGATTCCTTCCTATCCAGAGTTCTGAAAGGGCAATGAATATGCTCAACCAATAGTGACTCTGGATAAATTCACTTAATTTCCATTCCCACCCAAGTCCAACAGATATAGAAACAGCTTCTGTTTCCTGTCCTTTTTAACCCATAAGTAGAATGAATGGCTAGGGTACTTTCACTTTGTAAAACAAACAAATAAATAAATAGTGCCTAAGTTAAAAAAATTTAGTTTTAAGGTCAGCAAATATTAACTTTAGATTCTTCCCACTGTCATTATGTCTTATCCTCTTCATTTCATCTTTTTTTTTTTTTGACTTAACACTTTCTTCCTTTAGCATTTTTCTCCCTTTCCCACCAATTTTTTTCATGGCAGACTCATATGTCACCTGGGCTAATTGTTTCCTTTAACTAATATTTTGCAATAAATGATATATGGTTAACAGAGACACCACTTTGTTTCCAAAATTCTACATTGTCAACTATATATTTCTTTGGAATTATTATCCTAGTAATGATGACCCACATTCCGTGTATTTTAATAAAGATAACATCTATTTAAGATTCATCTTAATTATAATAATCTATCACTTCACACCTGTAAAAATAGGCATTATAGCTGTCCCCCTTCCCCACAACTGCCAAGTACTGCCCGTAAATCAGATGCTGCCTGTCACAAATCCCTAGTGAACAAGAATACACCCCCAAGGACTGCTGCTGGGCAAGAGTAGAAATGGATCCAAGCAGACCCATTACGGCTACTGTAAAAGCACATGCCTGACTCCTGAGGGTGAGTCACATATTAAGACCAGTCTATTTTTGTGTCCTTACTTCTATAGCCCAGATGAATCTGGTATAACTTTATTATAATAATATGAACCCTGTTGTCTAAGTCCATTATCATACAGGGTTGTTAAGACAGAATTCCTTTGGTGGTATGGAAAATATCTAAAAATACTGTCTTTGAATAGTGACCAAATATATATACATATGTATATATATATAATAGTTTCCTATTTTTGTAAGGCAGCCAACTGTTCTCTATTATGATACCCCATTCCATACTAATAGCTGAGAAAATATAATACCTAGATGTTTCTTTGATCTACCTTTGCCTATGTCTTCTTGCTGGAGCTGCAGGCATTTCTTAGTTGTGTTTGAGAGAGAGAAAGAGAAGCTGATCTGTGCACATATTCTTAAGTGGCACAACCAAGTGGTACTGCTTTAGGTGGTTCTGCTTTATTTATTACAGAACTCTGTAACAGATCAGTTATGTCTATTAAGATACCCCTATCCAAAGCTGTGTTATGATCATCATTTACTAAAATATTCTTGAAAATTCATCACCATTAACAAGTATGAAATAATCATCTCTGATGTGTAGGCGTTGGGTTAGGTAACTCAGTGGCAGTGGAGTGTGGAGAGGACACTTACAAAAAGAAAACACAGGCTCTATTATTTTAGAAACCTGAATTTTAGGGTTAGCTATGAGTATGTAGTCTAAACATTGTCCTACCTATTAAAATAACTGCAGCTGCAAGGAATTGTGATTCTTCAAGTCCAAGTCCATTTCACTATCTATTGCCTCCTTATCACCGGCCACCAATCATGGCATCCTTGATGGACTGCAGAGTTGCAGTGTTTGGGGTTGAAATTACCTCTAACTTGAACCATTTAAATAAGACCTCAGAGTCTTATCAAACTCTTCTTATTTTAGTCTCAAATCATGTACAACTTCATCTATATAATCTTATTCAAGCTGCTTTGCATGTGCCCTCTTTTCTGTGGTTTTCTCACTTCAGAATATATATACCATGAGGAGTTGTAGTCTGGCTGCATTATTTTCATGTAGAAGTACCACCATCTTGTCTGACCTATTTATACAGAGTACAATAAGACTGTAATAGAAGTCTCTATTCTTATCAGCAGTGGAGTATTACCTGTTCACAATAATACTAATAATCATTTTTCTAAATATAAAATCAGTTCTATTATCATGCAGTTAGAGCCATCACTTTGCAGATTAATTTGCTGGGTAGAACATTTCTAAGGACTGCTGTTTATTGCTGATAAATATAGCTTGCTTATTTAAGCTTTTTACCTTTTTCTAACCCTGCTGAGAGATCTTCGGAAGCAAGAAGCTTTAGAATGACATAGGCAGGTAATGTGCTGAAAGCAATGGACAACCTCTTATTGGAGGCACCATGATCAGATAATAAAGCAACCACTGTAACTCAAGGTCAGATGATCCTTAATCTAAAAACAATCTCTAAATGACCTAAGAAGAGCTTTAACCTTAACATCCACTGCATTTGAGGCCCTATTTTATCTCCCTGCAGAGTAAAGTCAATAATATGAGAATCATAAACCGAACAGGATTGCAAATCCTCTTATCCTACCTGCTAGAAATCAAGCAAGTGGGAGAAAAGCATTGTTTCAAAATTTCACTAATGCAGAGAAAACTAAGATGATTGTTCAGTATAAACAGTGGTCAGTAAAGTTATTTGATGGGAAATTTTTTTCTGCTTGCTTCCCAAATCCATTATTGAATATTCTAGGAAACCATTCTGATGGAAAAAGTCAAAGATAAGCAAAAATAAAATTAGGTGTATTAATCATTTCGTAATTAGGAAAGTTGAACATTTTTATTCAAAGAGAAGCTTCCTAACTCTATACCTTAATTAGTCAGAATCTAAAACAGAAATTAAATCGAACAATTCATGTTTCTGTATTGAGTTTTATACCTCAGAATACTTTATATTCATATTTATTTCTACAACTAAAGGGACAGAGCAGTCATTTGGATAATTTTTTAATGGAATTTTAATTTTATTTTGTTAGAGAACAGATTTGTAGGGTAATGCTTCTCCAACTTTAATATGCACACAAGTCACCTGGAAATTTTCTTAAAATGCAGATTCTGATTGAATAGGTTTGGGGTAGGGCCTGAGGTTCTGAATGTTTAACAAGCAACTAGGGTATGCCACTTCCATTGGTCTAAGGCTCACACTTTGAGTGGAAAGATCACAGAATTCTGTGTTATTTCTAGACAGTATTTGAAGAGAAGGTGATGGTAGAAAAGGTGTGAAAGTAGATTTTCTGGATGTTTTTCATTCTTTGCTTTCATTTGCATGCAGAGATAATATTTTGATAAAAGCAGCCAAGGAGTACTTGGTTTATCCTTTTGAAAATGTAAATCCAAAATAAATACTTTTATGATTCATACTAAACTTTGTATCAGTATCTATTATACCTCTTATTAATTCATGGGCTACTTATTTAATCTTCCTACTGTGATCAGTCAACAAGTAAACAGCTCTCAGATTGTTGAGGACATACAAATTTAAACATAACCAATAAAAATATTCAGTTAGATTCCATTTATAGTTTATTAATAATAGTGTAAAAAAGATTTTTTTGGAACAGAAATGCACTGAAAGTAACATTTCTTTGTTGAGCTCAGAAATTAACATATTTACTTAAAATGCTGACTCAGCCCTTGGACTGGTTCCTTGACTTCCCTGAGGAGTTCAAACTACGTTAAATCTTTTAATAAAGCTCTGGGGGAAATTCCACTGCCATACAATGAAATTCCATTACGTATGACTTATTTTTGGCTCTCCAATTCATAATAAAACATATCAAATGGCATTTCCTTTTATTTTTTCCTGAGATTTGCTTATTATACTACTATTTATGTATTCTTCAAGGAAAGTATTTCTGCTTTAAAATATTTTTAATTTTGTTCTTCAAGAAGAACTAAAATATGTAAATTTTGTTATTGTGTGATGTCATAGCATATTAAAAATAATGAATCAGCAATTATCCCATTTAATGATTTCCATAAATAGTCTGCCATTTATAGTGTTAGAATGCCAAGAAATAACTTTATGGCAGGCAAGATTTATTTTTCTCAAAGTCCTGCACCTACTTAGCATCTAATAAATATTTATGCATGAACTGTAGTGTGATCCTTAGATGGCTCAGCAAGAAATGCTGCAGTAGGTCTGGACTATCCACTTTAAAGGAAGGAATAATGTACAGTTACAAAAATGGAGCACTTTATTCATATCAAGTACCGTATTAAGGCCTTTATAGATGTTTGATGATCATGATATTTATTATAAATTAACCCTTTTTGAAAGTTTTACAGGTAGCAAAATAACTTCTCTCACAGACCCTGTTAAATAGGTGAGAAACACATGGAAATACGTGGCCAAGATCCCTCTTCAAGGAATGAATTTTTTTGCTACCACTGCTGGAAGTGCTATCAAGAGCCCCTATAGGAATCACATCAGTGACACACTTTGAAAATATAGCCCACAACCATAGCACATGGAGGCAGGGGTATTGCTATAGACTAAATGTTTTTGTCCAGCATTCATATGGTGAAAGCTAACCCCAAGTGCAATAGTATTTGGCACTGGTACCTTTGGGAGGTACTTAGGTCATGAAGTTGGAGCCCTCATTAGTTGGATCAACACCCTCATAAAAGAGACCACGTAAAATATCCTGGCCCCTTCTGCCATGTGAAGGCACTGCAAAATCAGCTTTCTTTGAACCAGGAAACAAGCCCTCCCCAGACACTGAATTAGCTGGCATCTTTTATTTTATTTTATTTTATTTATTTATTTTTATTTTTATTTTTTTAGGGCCGCACTCACGGCATATGGATGTTCCCAGGCTAGGAGTCTAATTGGAGCTGTAGTCACCAGCCTATGCCTCAGCCCCAGCACTGTGGGATCCGAGCCGCATCTGCAACCTACACCACAGCTCACAGTAATGCCTGATCCTTAACCCATGGAGCGAGGCCAGGGATCGAACCTGCGTCCTCATGGATACTAGTCAGATTCTTTTCTGCTGAGCCATGACAGGAACTCTGAGATTTCTTAAAAATTATAGTTGATTTACAATGTTCTATCAATTTCTGCTGTACAGCAAAGTGACCCAGTCATATATATATGTGTTTGTATATATATATATATATATATTCTTTTTCTCACATTATCCTCCATTTTTATGAGAAATAAATCTTTGTTTTTAGGCTACTAGGTCTATGGCATTTTTGTTATGGCAGCCCAAACTGACTAAGACAGGTATAAAGGTGCAGACACTTGAGATCAATGCAGGACAAACTCAAGCTTGATTATGCCCTCTACCGATTCTGATTTTATACCCCTTCTTTTCATAGGGGTTGATCCCAAGAGTCTCTTCAACCTGGCACAATAGGCATTATCATCCTTGCTTGCAGTTTTGGAAACAAAGGCTCAAAGGTGAGGGGTGACTTTCCCAAGGTTAGGCAGCTTGGCCAAGTCACAGTCTGAACCCTACTCATTGTAAATCTTAATTCCTGTACTATAGGACTTTCATCTCTATGGCCTGCCAGATCCTTGAAATGGATTTTTTTTGTATTTCAGGAGATGGATTCAACTAAAGCAGCTCGAGGTCCCTTAAATTATTTTCCAAATGTTGGGTAACAAATATTCCTCTTCTCTGCCTCCACCTCAAGAAAGGCAATGGAAACTGCTACATATTTAATACTGACTATCTCAGGCATGCTGCTCTAAAACTCTTGTATCAAATTTAGAATGCCCTTGGCCCCAGGACCCTTGTCTGCAAAGAAGGGGCCGATATGGAAATAGGAAAGACTTTGAGGCAGGGCCAGAGTAAACCAGAGTAAAGTCAAGATTCACTAAAATGGGCAAAGATGGGATAAGAGCAAAAGATTTCTGGCACTGGAGTAAAATTAAGGGCAAGGAAAAGACAGGAGAAACGACAGAGACAGAGGCAAAAGAAGGCAGAGCTAGAAGCCCTCCTTCTGGGTTTCTGCAGCTGCTCTATCTGTGAGCCCTCAGACCTAGCAGATACTGATTATGCTTCAAAAGGATATGCCCTTATTACTAATGAGCCTGTTTTTACTTCTGCAATTACTGTGCTTTAACTCTTGGGAATGGAGAGTCCTTAAAAGCTCCACGCTATGTAGTTGTGAATAGCTTTGAGTGTATTGTGTTTTTAGGTCAAACCAAACATCAGCCACAACTCCAACACACTCTGGTTCCATTATGAGAATAATTATCAAAGAAGGAATTTTGCAAACCAAATCTATGGGCCTTCTTGTCAGGTATTTCTTGATAGCACACATTCCCAATAGGACAAGAAAAAAATGAGAGTTGTTACTTTGCATTTGTTGTAATAAGATTTGATCAACTTTTCTAAAGAGAAGAATGTGTTCACAGGTGAATTTGTCAGTCTTTTCTAGGGGATTTAAAATTGAAAAAAAAAAAAAAAGTCTGGGGTGGGGGCTGGGGGGTCAGGATAAAACTCTAAGTATGAAACCAGTTTTAAATATACCTAGTAATTCGTGGAGAAAATAATTCAGGCGTCAGTAGGACATAGCACTTAGAATCCTAGATTTCTGAACACCAATCTGTCAAACATAAAACGTGATGTCCAGGCAAGAAAACCAATACCACTCATAGACATTATTTCTTCTTGGCAAAATAAAATTCACAAGTGGCCACTCTTATGGGAATCACAACATTGTGCAAAGGGAGCATCACTCTGCATCAGGAAGATTATACCTTTGTGAAAATCCCGAAATCAGGGATGGCAGAATGATAAACAACATCTGGGCAGGGATAAAAGGAAAGAGCATCAACATGCTCTTACTGCTGGAGGGGATGGTGGTTGTTAAAATAGCCATTCCAGGCAGAAGGAAACAATGGATGATCATTTCCTGACATTGATCACAAATCTGGGAGAGGTGCAGAGTCAAGACAGAGGTGATGAAGGATTGTGCATATCTAGACATATCCAGGAAGTCGGTGACCTAAAAGTATAGCATTGGATACCTCGTGCAGACATCTCTGTCTTTTAGAAGTCAGCAAAGGTAATGAAAGGAATTTCTGCTTAGTATCTAATTCTGATAAGCAGGGAAACTATCGGTTGGCAAAGTGGAAATGACAGAATCCTTGAGGAGGAAAGCAAAAACCAGTCATTTTACTTTATGGTTTGTGATAGCAAAAGCTCTGAATCCTGAGTGAGGCTAGATATTTGCCCTAAACTAAAAGAAGACAGATTTCCAAAGGTTCAGAAAAAATGATAGGCATGATTTCATGGCCAGAGACTGGAGACACAAAGAAAGACTCTATGCTTTTAAGCAGCCCGTTCTGAGACTCTATAATTACGAAGGTGAAGGAGATAGCTCTAGGTATGAAACCAGTTTTAAATATACCTAGTAATTTAAATATCCAGCTTTCCGGTCACTTTAAAGGCGTCATTTATAAAGAATGGAAGGACCAACATGTAACCACAAACAAATGAAAACTAATCACAAGGGAATAAAGCAAGCTTGTGAAAATTCCCAAAGATGAAAATAGTTTTTCTAAATGCATGCAAGGAGCAACAAACAGATATGGGGATAATACTTTGAAGTCTGCAGAAAAGAGTCAAAAAGCAAAACTTTTCAGGCCTTTTCTCTGTTGTGGAAGACCTCTGTTTCTTTGTCCCACATCTCATGAGGTTGTAAAGTGCCTGTCAGCCACAGTGCCCAGCCTGCCCTGGCCATGGCAATGAACACATAATCAAACAGGGCCAGTCATATGATCCCTGTGAGATCTGCTCCACGGATAATGAGAAGGTGTTTCTTTCCCTCCTGGGTTTATACCAAACCCAGGAGCCATCTTCCCTACCATGTGGAGAGCCCATTTACCAAAGGACTCAGAGCTCAAATATGGTAAGAAATCTAGGCTTCCAGTGACATCTCCTGAATCCCCAAACCCAGCGTGACTGAAGCAACACTTACCCCCAGCTATGTGAGCTAAAGTATTCCTTTTTATCATGAAAGTTTAAATTGGATATCTTGTAATCAAGAGAGGCCTGACTGATACACTGGTTGAGAAGGTTAACTGTCAGATTTAAAGGGAGAAAGCAAATATTGGGAGGAGGAAATTAAAGTCCAAGCAAGGAAAGAGGTTGAAAAATACACCTTTCAAAGGACTTGGATTCCATTCCATAAAACCAAAAGCAGGCTCAGATGACATCAGTGAACTGTAAATAGTCATCTTTTTGAAGAACTATGGGAACAGAAGTCTTGCTGGCGGGTAGAAAAAGGGCAAATAAATGTTTCCATTTTCAAAAAGGTGAAAGAAGTTAAAACTCTTTAAACTGCATGCCAAAAAGATTAGATAAATCCCTAGCAAAATGTTAGAGTATAAAAGGTGGGTAAATACTTCTGAATCAAAGAGGCAATCATTAGGGACCAGAACGGGTTCATGAAGTTCAGTTCATGCTGGGATTATATCATTTCCTTTTGGAACTACATATCCCAGAGAGGTTGAAGGGATTATTCATTATGCCAGTACTGCGTGAGGCACCACCCTGATATAGTAGCATATTATTTATGCTTGTTGTGGTCATAACAAGCTTGCCTTGTTAAGTATAATAATATCTACTGTGAACTGACAATCTAGTATGTTCCAGAAGACACACATATACATGCATGTGTTCACTGCACACTGCACACACCTCTATACACGTATGCATACACGTATGCACCATCATGACTATATATGCATAAACACATGCGCACATGTACATGTCTACACATAATCACATGCATGTGTACATACACTTAATATATACATGCAATACACATATGTACATAAACGTGTTGCACATATACACAATACATCCACATTTACACACATGCACAAAACACATTTACACACATAATACATGCATATAACAAATGCATACACGTGCATGTACATATGTACACATATGCACACATACCAGAATGAAAATCTAATGTGGGCAATAAAGATCCCAGTAATAGAGAAAATTGGAGTGAAGCATTTGTTCAAGGTCACATACTAGTAACAGCAAAACATGGATCTAAAATTTTCTGATTCTTATTAACATTCTTTGTCAACAAAGGTTATCTATGTGCACTGTTAGACCAAAAAAAAAAAAGTTAACTAAAAGAGGGATGGCAATCTGAGGAAAGGTCTGAAGTATCTTTGACCTCTTTAACTTTCAAAAATTTGAATGACAATAGAGCATTACAATAAAATCTGAAAATAATTCAGAAATACATATGTTATTGAAAGAATTGGAATCTATATGCAAAATAATAAGAAATATATTAAAGATAAAATGAGTTCTCAGACACAGGTTGCACAGCAACATAGGCACCTTAAGGAGAATTTTACTTGATATGAGCTCAAGGAGTTAACAGTGAGAATTTGCTCTAAAAGAAAAAACTCATCCCTGGGCTGCATTTACTGCAGTAAGACATTCAGGAGGAGGGAGGAAATTATCATTTTTAGCCTTATGTGGATTAAACGCACACACTAACATAGGCCCAGAGGAGAATGACCGTGATAATGACAAACCTAATCTTTCCACAGCTAGATTAGAGAAAGATGAGCCCTGCGTTTGACGTGAGAAGTAAAGACTTACACCATGGGTACGTGAGGAGAATTCATTACAAATTCCTTCTATCATCCAGAGATGATAGAAGGCAAAATGAGAATTAATGGAAAAAAGTTTCTGTGAGTCACATTTCAACACAATATAAATATAAGAGTTCCTGTTAAGATGGAGATTAAATGCAGTGCCATGGAAAGCCGTGATCAAACAGTGTAGTAGGATGATGTTTTCCTGACATAAAGGAAGTCAGAGCACCATAGAAGATACATTTTTTTTTTCCTCCTGGAAAAAATTACTTGAATGGTCTCCCACTTGTAAGTGTAGGTAGATTGGGCATCCATTGCCCAATTGCCCTAATGGTACCTCCAACAAAACCCACTAAACGAAACTGACCCACTAGCACAAAAACCCCAAGGCTCTCTGGGAAGGAAGGAACTCACATCCTGACCTTTGTGTCCCAAGATTCGAATTTAAAGACACTTTTAAGTAAGAGCTGAGCTAACTGACCCCAAAAGGAGAATTCATCAAGGGAACAGGAGAAAGCAATTTATTGCACTAAGTTCAGCACACAGGATGTTTGTAGGAACAAGCTAGTTGTAGTGTGACTGAGGCGGAAAGCTGTTGGGGCTGTAGCTTACTGTTGGCTATGTTTAAGGAATAATTAATGAACACGTGTGCAACCTCCTTGGCATCCAAGAATGGCATACCAATTTGACGTGTGCAAGGACATGAACCAACAAAGGCATAACCAAGATGAAGTGAACATTGGTTTATCTGTACTGATGAGCCTTTGGCAGGACACCATGTGGCAGACAGCAAGCAGCAAAGGCAGAAGGATGCAGTCCTCTTCTCCATTCTTTGTCATCTCTGCTGTCAGTAGCACAAATGACTGCTTCGCCTTCTTTCACTGTCTAGTCTCTGGGATTCCTAGACAATGGGAATGGGGTGGTGATCAATGGGGAGATGCTGTGCTTATGTTACTAAGGGTAGGTGGGTGCTTGTCTGTCTAGCATTGGAGGAGGTTTCCCTCTATAACCAATATGAACTTTGATTCTTCTAATTACTAAGAAATGCACATCATAGGACTAAAGGAAAAGGAATCAGCTAAGCACTTTGACACGCATGCATTTTTTAAATCAATACAATGCCCAGAGATATTTAATGTTACCTACATTGCTTTGAGAACTGTGTCTGAAGTTAGAAATCTTTAAGTGCTCGAAAAGTCCCAAGTCCCAAGCCTGTGTATCTTGCTTTGGGGGGGTGGGGGGCGGGGGGGCAGAGGAACAGGAAACTATGTCTGCAGCTGAATTATTTTCAAATTGCTGCTGTAACAAATTACCATAAACTTAGTGTCTTAAAACAACACAAATTTATTGTCTTATGATTCTGGAGGTCAGAATTCTGAAGCAGGTCTTAGGAGGATAACAATCAGGGTATCAGCAGAGCTGCATTTCTTCTGGAGTCTCCAGGAGAGAATTCATTTCCTTGACTGTTCTAGTTTTATAAACTGCCCACTTATAAATCTATAAATTATATAAATATAAATTTTATAAATTTACATACTTATAAAACCAATTATTCTTTGGCCTGTGGGAACCTTCGAACAATCCCATCACTCTAACCTCTGTTTCCATTGTCGTATCCTCTCTTACTCTCCTATCTCCCTCTCTCCCTTATAATGGCCCTCCTGATTACACTGGGTCCGCAAGAGTAATCCAAGATAACTTTCCCACTTCAAGATTTAATTTGGTCGCATCTGGAAACTCTTTTTACCATATAACATAGTTACAGTGTCTGGGGACTGGGACATAGACACCTCTGAGGCCTTGATTTCACCTTTCACAGCAGCCTGTGACTAAAGGTTAGCCGGAATTCTGAGTTATCACTACAGTAGCTGAAAGGAATAGTCTCTTCCCTTATTTTTTAACCTCTGTCAAAGCTGAGAGAACCGAGGTTTCAGTTTATTGATGAAATATCCAGTTTAATCCATTAGACCTCACAGAGGAGAAAGTTTCAAGGAAATCCATAAACAGATACAGATCTCCCTAACTTTATGAAGGCAAGTGGTACAGAATTGCTTAAAAAAAATCTCTCCCTCTCTTTGTGGTTGTAAAAATATCATATAGGAAGATGACAATAATCTTTGGCTTACTCAGCCTTGGGAATAGTTTTAATTTTAATATTTTCTGTTCCCCCCAAATTAAAATCATTCCGTGTTAAAATCATCAGGAGGGCTTCATGGGAGAATTTCCCCCAAATCTCCCTTACCAGTGCTCAAGAAGTTAATTGGGGAAATAAAGAGGAAGTGGCCTCACTTGAAACCTAACTCGGTGAAACAAGTCACAAAAGCTACTTAAAGAAAAATCTTTAATTTAGTATGGTTTCTAAAAACATCTGCCTCTTTAACATGTTTCTCATTTCTGTTCCTGCCAACTTCAGGCAGCAGCCAACCCTGTATTTTTTTCACTTTATGATGATGCCAAAAGACTAGCCAATAGTGCTTATTACATTCTATGATCCAACTTGCTTATTAGAAATTATAGTTGCTATATCCCATATCCACACCAACCCCTGTCTGAAAGTTGAAGACATTTTGATGGGCAGGCACAGAAACTATCAAACATGCAAGATGTTACATTGTGGTCACCAGTATGTAAGAAAAAATTTCTGCTTCTTCCCCAATCAGTTCAGGCCCATCATTAACCCTTTGTCTAGAGGCAACCCAGGTAACTCAGTATCAATAGCAACAGAACATGAATGCTTAACAAGGTCAAAATAGATACTTGGAAATGCCCTGTCTATAAATAAAACAAGGTATTCTTCTTCTTACTATACTCCTTAGAAATAAAACACAGTGTTTTTATTATTACTGTCTTATTCTGATGAAACTAATCTATTTCTTTTTGTTTTAGCAACAAAAGTTAAGGGTGTTAACTTTTGATTTTAGCAGTCATAGAATGGGGAAATGTGCATGTCCCAAGAGACATATCAAATTGCCATAAGTTAATCATGAAGTCATGACTTCTAGGACCTTCTATAATACTTTTCTAGTTTGTATGTATTATGTCTTTCTCATGGAAGAACATGTAGGACTGCATGCTATTAATGTAGTTTATCTTTTATTTAGCAGATATAGAACAATTAACTTGAATTTATTTTTATTTAAGAATACTTCATGGAAGTATGAGAAGAGGGATAAGAACCAAAGTTAAATTAAACCTTTGCAACCTCCACCTTCAATTTTTGCCAAACTGATTCACCCTGTAGCATTGCTACAACTGGATTTATCTATACTCCCTCCTAGAGTATATGCAACCATATACATATTACACTGTCTGCTAAATCTATTACTGTAACTACTATAGTTTCATTAAATCTTAGTTTCCCAATCTATAGAATGGGGAAATAATACTTTTTAAGTTACTTTTAAATGACTCCAGACATTGTCGAATATTTGAGGGGAGGTAAAAATCACCCCAGGATAAGAATTATTGCATAGCAAAGGAAACCATATGAAAGAAAAAAGAAGGAAGGAGGGAAGGAAGGAAGGAAGGAAGGGAGGAGGAAGAAAGAGAAAGAAGAAAAGAAAGAAAGAAAGAAA